>NC_080792.1:10000-365833 GCF_028018385.1 Neofelis nebulosa | reverse complement strand
CTCTGCAGACGTTCTCCCCGGCAGAATAAGAGAACCGCTGTGAACTCTAAAACACCACCGTTGACAATCTCTGGAAAGTGTCCTATGGCCGTACAGCAACGAAGAAACATCTACTTAAGAAAAGAGGGTTTGAGACATGACCCCGCGTGACAAAAGCTCCGCCCCGGGTGGGGCGGCCAGAGCTCCCAGTGCGGGCACAGACACTTCTCACCTCTGGCTGGGCTCCCGCTCTCCTCCTGGCAAGAAGGGCAGACAAGTCAGGGCTCCCTGCCCACCGGGACAGACACTCCACACCGGGCACAGCCAGCAGAGAGCACCGTCCTGACCCAGCTCACGGGGTTTACGGGTCCCACGGTGGGAGGAGCAGCACGCCGCCCCAGCACGGGTGCCAGAGCAGGGGTTCAGAGGTTCTGTCCCGGAAGTGGGGGGTGTGAGAACAGCCAGTTCTGCAGCTCTCCCGAAAGGGACAACCTCTGCTTAGAACACAGTATGAACAAGTTCAAGCCTAGGGGTGCTGACAGAACAGTGAGGAATCTGGTACCTGAGCAATTACAGGAAGCTGGAAGCTCCACTATGGCAACAAGGGAAACAGAGACCCGGTCGACGTTTACCAGACACAAACAGCCAAGGAGAGTCGTCCTGGGGACACAGCAGTTCTCGAAGACTGCCCTCAAGACACCCCCTGGCCCCCTGCCTGGCCTCAACTGGACCAGACCTGTGCACGCCCCGGCGTGTTATCAAAACCAACAGAGCAATCAGCTAGCCATTAGAGGAGGCTAACAGGTGAGTGTGACAGCAGTGGAGGCAGATCACCCAGGGGCTTGGAGGGGACCAAGTACCTCAACCAACCACAGCCTCACCTGGGGGAGGAGAGGTGCAGAGACAGCGCTCATCCAGCCAGGTCACTAAACAAATAAGCAAACAAGCCTCCCCGCAGCCAGGGTCAGGGATCAGTGACTAGAGTTGCTCCAGTATTTTGCAATACAGTTTTCAGCAAAATATTGAGAAATGCAAAGAAATGGAAAGTGGCCCGCACACAGAAGAAAAAGAAAAATAAAATAAAAAACAAAATTGCTTTTGAAAGGGAACAGCTACCAGACTTAGCAGAAATGACTTCAAAACGGTTATTATGAATATGTTTAAAGAACTAAAGGAAACCAATCATAAAGGATAAAGGAGGGCAGGGGTGCCTGGGTGGCTAGGTCAGTTGAGCGTCCAACTCTTGATTTCAGCTCAGGTCATGATCTCACAGTTCATGGGATTCAGCCCCATGTCGGGCTCTGTGCTGACAGTGAGGAACCTTCTTGGGATTCTCTCTCTCTCTCTCTCTCTCTCTCTCTCTGTCTCTCTCTGTCTCTCTGCACGCCCCCCCCCCCACCAAATAAATAAATAAACTTAAAAAAATTAAAACTAGAACTCCACATGACCCAGCAATTCCACTACTAGGTATTTATCCAAAGAAAACAAGAACAATAATTCAAAATGATGTGTGCACCCCTGTGTTTACAGCAGCATTATTTACAGTAGCCTAGATGTGGGTGCAGCCCAAGTGTCTACCAACAGGTGAATGGATAAAGAAGATGTGGTGTGGGGGCGCCTGGGTGGCTCAGTCGGTTAAGAAGATGTGATGTAAATATGTACAGTGGAATACTGTTCGGCCAGAAAAAAGAAGGACGTTCTGCCATTGGCAACAAGGATGGACCTTGAGGGCATTGTCAGTGAAATAAGTCAGACAGAAAAAGACAAAAATACCATATGAGCTTATTTATATGTGGAAATCTAACAACAACAACAACAAAAAAAAAAACAAAGCCACAATAAGCCCGTGGACGCAGAGAACAGATTGGTGGTTGCCAGAGGTGGGGGATTCAGGATGGGTAAAATGGGCGAAGGTGGTCAAAAGGTACAAGCTTCCAGTTACAAAATAAGTACGCCATGGGGATGTAATTTACAGGATGGTGCCTACAGTTAACAATACTGTGGGGGCGCCTGGGTGGCTCAGTCGGTTAAGCATCCGACTTCGGTTCAGGTCGTGATCTCGCGGTCCGTGAGTTCGAGCCCCACGTCGGGCTCTGTGCTGACAGCTCAGAGCCTGGATCCTGTTTCAGATTCTGTGTCTCCCTCTCTCTGACCCTCCCCCGTTCATGCTCTGTCTCTCTCTGTCTCAAAAATAAATAAACATTAAAAAAAACAATACTGTGTTGCACATTTGAAAGTGGCTTAGTGAGAGTAGATCTTAAAAGTCCTCATCCTAAGAAGAAAATATCTTGTAACCATGTCAGATGACTGACGTCAACTAGACTATGTACAACACATGCATTTCACAATGTACTTCACCACATATACAGTACATACGAACGTCCAATAACATACACCTGAAAGTGATGTCATATATCGATTACACCTCAAAAAATTTTAATTAATAAAGAATTGATACCAATTTTTCACAACTGAAAATGGAAGAGGAGGGAACACTTCCCATCCCCAACCTGCCTTACGAGGCCAGTACTGTCCTGATATTAAAACCACAGTCATCACACACACACACACACACACACACACACACACACGCACACCAATATCTCTTGTGAACACGGACACAAAAATCTTTAACACAATACTAGCAAACAGAATCCAGCATCTTATAAAAAGGGTTACACATCATGGTCAGGTGGGACGTATACCAAGAATGCAATGTTGGTTCAACACACAAAAATCAGTCAATGTAGAATAAAGGACAAAAAACACATGACCATCTCAACAGACACAGAAAAGCAGTAGACAAACTTCAACGTTGTTTCAGGACTACAACAAACAAACAACAAACTCAGAACAGAAAGGTTCTTGCTTCCGCTAATCTGAGGCATCTGTGAGAACCCACGGCTGACATCACACGTAGTGGCGAAGGGATGCCGTCTCACTCAACTCGGGAGCAAGACCAGCTCGGCCAGGCTCACCGTTGAAGCCATTTCGGACTCTAGGGTAATTAGGCAAGAAAAAGAAAAAGTATCCAGACTGGGAAGGAACAAGTAAGCGTATCTCTATTTGCGGATGATGCAATCTTACATACAGAAGTCCTAAAGAATCCACTAAAAAGCTAACAGCACCAATAAACGAGACGCACGAAGCTGCAGGAAACGAGATCGACGTATGAAAATCTATTTTATTTCTAGGAGATAGCCACATGCAATGCGAAATAAAATCAAGAAAACAATTCCGTTCGCCACGGCAGCAAAAAGAAGACTTAAAAGCGTTCGGAAACCTGAACTCCGAGCACCTCCTTGTCCCCGCCTCTCTCCTACCCTTCCTCCCTCTTTCTCTCACACTCACACAATGGGCAGGTTTCTACGAACTGGTTCATGCTTAACAGTAGCAGGCTATGTGTTGGTTAGTTTGCTGGGGACGTGGGCGCACTGGTACCATGAGGCGCACGCGCGGGGCAAGCATGGCCGTGGGGGCTGAGCGGGGACAGAGCCGCACAGAATGAACGAAGCAGGGGCTCCAGCGGGCGGGCAGCCTCGTGCGGTGTGGTACGTACCCAGATATGACCGCCGGGGCGGGGGCTTGATTGCTTCATCCTGGGTATCCGCAGCTACATTTAAAAAGAGAGAAAAACAGAAAGGAGGAAGAGAAAAGAAAAACAGACCGATTTTAACACGGGCAAGCGGCTGTGTCTCCCAGTCCATTTTGCATTTCCTTTTTTAAGAAACACCGGAAAAGAAGGACAAGATCTTGGTGTCTGAGTTTGAGGAAGTTTACTTTCTGAATGATTTTCCTCCAAACCTACCCTCTTCCAATGTAAGTCCCTGGGGAAGGAGGAGGAAATCTCGGGCCAAAACGAAAAGTCACCACATTTTCACTGAATTTCTAAGGTCAGAGATGGCATAAAGCCCATGGCTTGCCTGCTCTGCTGACAGAGACAGCAGGCGGTACCCCCATGTCCCCTAAAAGCTCGTCCACACACAAGCTCTGACTGCAAGACAGCTGTCCCAGGTCAAAGCTCTTCAGAAGGCTGCCTGATAAAGCCGTTTTCAGAGGACACTCAACAAAATGCCCTCTGGGAACAGGGAGCTAGTGCAGCATGCGAACTGGCCAAGCGTGCGGCTAATAGGCGACGGCCCGTTACATCGGGGGTACCGCGGTACCCTGACCGCTCCCTGAGCCCCGCTGCAGCACCCAAGACAAGCACGCGAGGCCTCCGTTGGGAGGGAGCCCAGCCCCACCCGAGTCCTCCCCGCTCCGCACTGCCCAGGACGCAGCCCGCGGCCCTTGAAGACTCGGCCAGAGTCCCTCCACGGTGGGAAGAGTGAGACTCAGGCAGGCACTGGACCTGGCCACAGAACGGGGGGCAGGTGTGTGTCATCCACCCCAGGCGAGGCAGGCTCCGCCTACAAATGGACATTTTGCAAGTAAATGGCTAAAAGAAAATGCCAGACTGGCTATGTGGGCTTGGGGACGGCACATGCCCACAGACCCTGCGGACCAGGAGTCGCTGCCCCTCCCACCTGAGGGTTTCTTGACCCAGCAGCACCACCTCCGGGAACCGCTGGGCTCTGAATAGCCAGACTCAGCCGGACTTCCTCAGCTTCCTGCATCTGTTTCTTCATTGAGGCCAAGTTTACTGCTCACCGACACTTCCTCTAAAGATCAGGGTCCCAAAGTGGAAGGGGAGGGAAGGAAGGGGACGCGGGAGGGACTGCTCACCGTGGCTCCGGTGCAGTTCAGACACACCCATGCCGTCTCCCCTCTCGCCTCGGGCCTGATCGTGCCCGGCACACAAGCTGGAAACATGCCAGGCAGCAGGGCAAGGCCAGGGTGGAGGCCCGGAGCGGGAGAGTGTGGCCGGGGGCCTCTCGGGTCACAATGATGGGGGAAGGAAAGGCAGCAGCTGGTAGGGGGTGTGGGTCAGGGTGGGAAGTCTGCCCTGTGTCAGACTTTCCGGAGGACAGAGTCAAGCCACCTAAGGCTTCTCGGCTAGAAAGTAGTGAGATCAGGCCTACACCTTAGAGAATCATCTTTGCGCAGGACAGACGGGAGGAGGGCCAGTCCCGAGGCTGAGAGACCAGGGGGCATCGTCCACAATCACATACTTTCAGGCATCTGTGAACACCCACTCCAGGCACCGAGGCCCAGAAACAGCCTCAGCAACATGTCCACATCGTTCCCATCGGAGGCGGCGTGCATGTCCTCGCCCCTTGATTACGGGGGGCCTGTGACCACTCCATTGTGCAGAAGCGACGCATGCTCCCCAAGACCAGAGCACAGACACGGCTTCCACCTGGTTCCCTCTCAAGCTCCCCTTGCGACCTGGTTGCCATGCCACGAGGAAGCTAGGAAGCTTAGGCCACACGAGAAGGCCACGTGAAGATCTCCCAGCAGACCCCCCAACACGGGAGCAACTGAGAGAAAGGGAGGGACCTAGAGGGTGAAAGACACCGAAAGAGGAAGGGAGGCAGGGCCCCGGCAAATGGCCAGCCATACTGTTGCTGTCCAGCCAGACTCGTGAGCATCACTGTGTCCTTGCAAATCACCAAGCCTGGGGTTACTTGTGGAGCAGCCACAGAGACTGGAACAGAACCTGACGGGACAGAAGTCTGGGACGAGCTCAGACAGGAGAAGTGGTCGTCCTGGATGCCACAGGACAGCAGGAGGGAGGGCCGGTGAGCTGACCAGAGGCCAGACCATCGACTGCTCCCAGGGGCTTCTGGGCTTTGTCACAGCGTGAGAGCCGCTGCAGTGCGCGAGGGTTGGGGGGGGCGATGGCCACAGGTGGCTCACACGATGCCCTAGAGACCAGGGGACCAGGCGGAGGTCCAGGCAAGGAGAGACAAGACCTACATCAGGGTCGTGGCTGTGGACAGGGCAGGTCAGGATTTGTAGCCTCACGTCCAAGGACATCAATAAGCCCTCGAAAATACAGAATGGTTTACAGACAAACATTGTACTGAGTGGGAGTGGGAGTCCTCAGCTTTCATTGTCGGAATGGAATGTGACCCTCCCCGCCCAAGTTTTTAGTTTAATGCAGACATAACCACATATCATGAAGGATTCACTCGTTGAACGTGTACAATCAAGTGGTTTTTAGCATGTTCGGACCTGTACGACCACCACCGCAGTCTTAGAACACTTCCGTCCCCCACAACAGAGCCCCGTCTCCGTGAGCAGCAGCCCCCATGCCCCCACCCGCCTCCCCAGCCAACTCCATTCTGGAAGCGGACTGTTGAGACTTGGGGCAAACGTCGAGTGAATGTGACTGAGTCGCAGACAATTTCTCTCTCTTGAAGAAGGAACAAGTGAGCCCGTGTGCCGCTGGTGGTACCGTTCCCAGAGCCGATAAGCCACGTCATCTGGCGTTAAGAACATGTCATCCCGGGACCCCCGACAAAACAGCGTTCCAGGAGCCTCCTCACCGAGACCCCTGCAAGCAGGGACAAAGCAAGTGGCTCTTTCATTCTGGGCCCGTGGAAGATCAGAGCCACAACCAAAGAGCTCGGTGAAGGGTCACAGGACGCGTCAGCACGCACACCTGAACTATTTCGTCTGCCACGAATCTCCCAGCTCCACCCACTGAAAAAGCCAAAACTCACCCCCAATCCACAGCTGTCCCAGGGGCCAGACCGTGGTCTCCACATGCCACAGCCCAGTGCCACAAGCGCTCCTGGGAGAAACGGCCAACTCCAGGTCTGGGGCAGGAACAGAAGATGACACGCCCAGAGCACCCTGTCACACCAGGGACATGGCTCCGAGGGACCACTCGTCTCTGCCGAAAAGTCAAGAGCTGACCGGAGAGGCTCCCGCTGGCAGACGGGTGGGTCCACGGGGCCTTGAAGGGACACAACAATGGCAATCAGGAGAACACATCAAGTATGTTCACATCCACACACTCGGAAGCGTGGAAAAACAAACGTGAACACAGCTGCAGGATGTGAGGGACCAATTCTGAGAACTGGCAGATAAAGAGAAGGAAGCAATTACCTGCCTTTAACTTATAAATTACACCCTGGATAACTGCACCGCTACAACAGCATTTCTAGGGAAGTTCCTCTTCGGAGAAGCCCCGTGGCTGACAGCCGAGCGAAGGCTGACGGGGCATCGGTGTTCTGCAGCCCCACGACTGATGGGTTTAGGCACGGGGCACCCTCCACCACCCACATCCAAAGTCAGTCAAGGTGACGGGATGTGCCCCTTGTGGAAGAAACAACGGTCCGGCAAAAAGGAGCCAGACCTAGATCTGACCAGACCTCTGGATCCAATTGGCTTCTCAAAACATGTTTCACAGGGCGTCCCGGAGACAGGAAGCCTCGACGCACCACCACGGGGTGTGGCAGAAGCCAGGCGGGGCCACCTCCGTGCAGCCGCTGGAGTCTGGTCCACACGCAGGCGTGGCTTGGCGGCAGGGCCGGGGTCTCAATTCCGCATCCCCACACTCCCCGCGTGTACCGCTCAGGCCACAGACGGAGGGCTGGGGCACAGCAAGCACCACGTGCAGGGCAGACACAGCAGACACGTTTCGAGGAACAAGGGACGTCAGGGAGAACCTGCAGCTGACCTTGGCGTGCCGCCTCGACTGCGGCCCGCGGACAGAAACCAGCCCTGAATCGGGAAGTGAGGAGGAAGCCGCACACTTACACAAATACTGGGTCTTTGACAATTAAGGGATTACTTTTTTACGGGTGAAAATGGTATTATGGATACTTTTTCAAGTCCGTATCTATTAGAGATCCGTTATGAACTATATACAGACTATGTCTGGAATTTGCTTCAAAAACTGCAGGCAGGCAATGTGAACAGGGTCTTGGGACAGCTGGAGGCGGGTGTGATTACTGCAGCGGGGGGGGGGGGGGGGGGGGGCTCGGACACGCTCTCCCCGACTCCATGTGTGTTCCAGGTTCTCCACGAAAAAACAAGAGGGACGAAAAGGAAACATACAGCACACGCAAACCACTTTGGACCTCACGCCCTCTGTGCGGCCACACGGAGAGTCCACAGCAGCTTCTGGAGATCTCCCCCTGAAGCCTGTGGGCCCGGCCCCCTCGGACCCACAGCCCAGTCTGACCTCCCCCGGGTATGAGCGAGGGCACGGAAGGAACCCCCGATGTCACCTCTGGACGCTGGGTGGAAAGCTCTTTGCTTTTACTTCACGTTCCTCTCGTCCCCAAAATGTCGACAATGACCATGTACTGCTCTTCATAATCAGATAACAGATCACGTGTTAATTTGATAAGCAACCAGCTTTTTCTCCTTTAATTTCAGTTGTTTCTTTAACCTTAACTTCTGAGCTGAACTGATGACCTTCAAAATTAAAAACCTTTATAACAGACAGCTGTAAAACATTTAAGCTTTTATTTTATTTTTTAGACTGACTGTCCTATGGAAACCCTGAAATATGGCTGTTGAACGTGTCTTCGTAAGTTACTTGAATGTGCCTGCTCGGTGTGCCTCCAGCACCCTCCCCAACGCCCCACTGACAGCCTCCAGGAAACGGGGACCGCAGGCCTCCCCAGCAAGGCACAGGGCGCAGCCGCTCCTGCGATCTCAGAGCTCTCCAGCCCGAACTGGTTGGTGTTTTCAAACCCTACCCTCCCACTTCTGGCAGAGGAGACGAAATAAACCCACAGGTTTCTTAAAAGCTTCCTGATGAGTGTGCTGTGTACCTTACACATGGTAGATGCAAATATATGTAACCCCAATTCCATTCAAGAATTAAGTAGGGGCGCCTGGGTGGCTCAGTCGGTTGAGCTTCCGACTTCAGCTCAGGTCAAGATCTCCCGGTCTGTGAGTTCGAGCCCCGCGTCTGGCTCTGTGCTGACAGCTCAGAGCCTGGAGCCTGTTTCAGATTCTGTGTCTCCCTCTCTCTCTGACCCTCCCCCACTCATGCTCTGTCTCTCTCTGTCTCAAAAATAAATAAACATTAAAAAAAATCAAAAAAAAAAAAACACAATTAAGTATGAATCTCAAGATCTCTCAAACACTGTATCCCGGATCCCAGGATACGATCCCAGGATGCGGAGTTTAGGGTAGATTCTCCCCCTGAGGCCGTCTGGGGCCCAGCAGGGAGCCCAGGGGTCAGGAGGCCTGGTCCTCCGTACCCCACCAGAGCCCCGGCAAAGCGGAGACCGGCAGGGCAAGCCAACTGCCCCCACAGTCCTGGCCGTCACCAGCAGACAGCTGCTCCCCGCTGCAAGGTCAAAGCCTCTGCAGCCCCGCCCACCTGTACGTCTGCGGATTTCCAGCCAGCCCTTTGGCCAGCTGCCAACGCCCACCAACAGACACCCGCCAGACGCTGCAGACCTCACAGCTGCCATAACAGGTTACCCCAAACTCGGCGGCCGACAACACAGATGTATCACCTCACTATTTGGGAGACCAGAAGTCTGACATGGGTCTCACTGGGCTAAAGTCAGGGCATATTCCTTCTGAAGTTTCCAGGCAAGAACCCAGGTCCTCCCATGCATCCAACCTGTTGGCAGAATTTGGATCCTGGAGGCTGAGGCCCCCATGTCCCTGCTGGCTGGAAGATGAAGGCTGTTCCAGGCTCAAAGGCCTGCTGTGCTTTTGGCTCCTAGCCCTTCTCCCACGTCCGAAGCCAGAACCACATCCTCTTGACGTCCATCCCTGATGGGCTCTCCTCTTCCACTCCACGGGCCCAGCGGACACTGGGTCCACCCAGACAGTCCAGGCCAACCTCCCCCTGCCTCCGAGGCCTCACACTCACCTTGCCTGCAGCCCCTGTGCCCCGCGAGGTGGCACCACGGTTGCCAACTGTGGACGAAGCAGGCTCCATTAATTGGCTCATCACAGAGAGGGTTACTTGCCAAAATTCAGATGGCAGCCCTATCCCTGGAAACTGGGATTCACAGTCTTAACCCAATCCATTCTAGTTAACCAGAACAGAAATGCTGCTTTTGGAAGAATCTACATAGAGCACTGGAAGTCAAGACAGAATGAACCCCCGGGACAGGAGAGGAGAGGCCTGGCTTCCCGCTGACAAGGTCAGCCCCCGCCTCACCCTCACTGTACCTACGTTCCCGTATTTCAGCAAGGTCACATAAATGTTAAACTCCAGGACTGTCCAGGGCCCGGACGCTCGCACACCTGCAGGATATCTGGCACCCTACTTCATCCGAGCTTACACCCCATTTCACACAAGATCACAAAACCCAGGCTCATGATTCAAACCCTGAGGCTCAGGACACCAAGCAACTGTGGGCACCGCGTGCCCGCTCCCGGCGCTCCTCTGTCCCTGGGGCAGGAGGACCATTACTGACGCCCCCCCACACCGGCGCTCTGCAGCCAGCCTTGAGACCCTGCGCACACGAAAGGTGGGGTTCCCAGATCACAGACAGAAGCGGGCAGGAGCTGTGCCAGCAGAGAAAACTGCTAGGTAAGAGCAAGTAAAGGGCCCAGCCCCTCGCCTCTTAAGGGACCGGGCCGGACAAGCCCGCTCTCAAGGAAGGACCAGCGATACAAGCAGCCCCGCCTCCGGTGTGATTTCCCAGGTCACAAGAGGGAGAGACGAGAAAGAACAAACACACAACAGAAGCACACCGTGCTGGTCTCTACAGCTGACGTGACCCTAATCGATCCAGGCCACCCGTCAGAGCTGGAGGCTGACCTATTTTCTACAAAGACTGAAATTAGCATACCTTCGTCTCTAAAGACAGAAGCTACAGGGGGAAAGGGTCCGCTCAAACGGAAAGAAAATCACCGTCAGGAATAAAATTCAGGGGCAAGACCTCGAGTCCACAGGAGTCCCCAAAGTAAACAAACTAGCAAAAACGTTTCTCTGAGCAACAGTGGAGATAAGCACACACTATTTCAGACAAAATCAAAGCGAGAGCTGTCTTCAATTTAGTAACTAGAAGAAAACCAGAAGTAAGGCATTAACCCTCCTGCGTGTTCAAACACAGAACATCAGCTGAGAAAGAGCTTTTTCAAAGGAAAAGGCAAAAACGAGAAGAATTTTCTCTTTGCTGAGCCACAAACAGTCACGGGGCAGCGCGGGCCGAGCATGTAACCCGTCCTGCCCACGCTCCAGGGGACAACCCACCTGGCCCCACAGCAGCATGACTCTGGGCGAATGTTCAGTAAGGTGTGTGAGAAGATCCCCGCTACCCCAGCCACAGGTAAATGGTACAAGCGAAGGGTATGTCTCATGCACAAGCCACACACAGAGATAAAACTGCCTCCTCAGACAGCATCTTTCTGTGACCTGATCCTGTCCCAATTCAAAATCCCCTCGTAATCATCACAGAGGGTGCTGACACACTGAGATTAGTTAGTAAACATTTAACGTGCTGAAAACACTGACATCGGTTACACACAACCGAGCATTTGGTGAAATCAAAGCTGCTCAGGTAACACTAACACGGCTCCCTACGTCACCCACGAGCACAGGATGATTTTGCTTGTTGATTTAGTGCTTTATTCCCAAAGTTGCAGATCACCAACCTGCAAAGAAACGGCGTTTTACGTTCAGCTCATTTGTCACGCGGACTTCGGTGCAGAGTTTCAACATCAGTAACATGGTCAAGATCATGACTATGCTTTGCCAGAGGAGCGGCGACTCAAAATGCCTTCCAAACCTGGGGAGGTAAAGAGACCACGGCATCAGGAGGGCCCCCGCACACCAGGGGCCTCACCGCCTCTCCCTGCCCAGGTCCCGACCAAGGCCCCCACGGCCACATCCTGAGCAGCCCCCAGAGGGTCTCTCACATCCGTCACAGCCTCTGGCACCGACTGCCTCGGCCTCAGGCTCCATCCACGGTGCACAGAGCTGGGTGAGCAGGGACACTCCTGGACGGCTGGGCGCGGGGACACCTCTCAGAATCATGTGCACGGCTCCTCAAAAGCCACACTCACCTCCCCAGGAGCCGCTGATGAGGGTGTGGACGGGACTCCCCGTTCCCTCGCCGCACAGCCAGGTGCCCAACACCCCACCTGCAGAGGCACCTGCAGAGGCACCTAGACCACCTGATGCCCTGGGAAGATGCATTCCGGAGTCCAGGAATGACAGGAAGCCCTGCCCCCTGACGAAGACGAGTGGGGTCAGCAGGCCAGAGCAGCCCACGCTGTGAGCAGACCAGTGAAGGGGGCCAGGGAACCCCCCACCCGCCACCCCAGAGAGGAGAAGGCAGCTGAGGGCACAACCCCCCTCCCGACCTGAGGCCCTGACCCCCCGACCCAGGCCTCTCTGCCCAATCTCCCTCCCCACCCAGGTCTCGCTGACCCCCAGCCGAGGCCTAGTGGCTCCCGCTCTTCTCCGGGCCCCAACCCCGCCCGGCTCTCACATCCTCCCTACTGGTTTTCCCTCCAGGGGCAGAACTTCTCACCAACTCGGCCACAAGCTCGAGGAGGTGAGACCGCAATCTAGTGAGTGACTAGCACAGACTGGGCCTGTCGGCAGAACCCAAACCCCAGGGGCTGAGAACAGCCTGGCCCTTCCGGGGGCAGCTCGGGGTCTCCGCCACAGCCACCAGAACCACCAGAGCCGTGACCTGTTGGTCGGGCCACGCAGGCCTGCGGGACTACCATCGACGAGGCCAGGGCACAGCACCGTGCTCTTTCAAGGCCCAGCCCCAATTCTAGCCCAGCTGCTCTGGAGAAGGAACTCCGCTAGGTCTGCCTACAACATGGCCTGAAGGGTATTCCCAAAACTGGGGCTGGCGGTCAGCACCTCTAAGTCAGGAGAGCCTGCAGTCTGATTTCCCAGCTGCTCCCGAAAACAAGAAAACACAGAGACCACCACTGGGCCCCACCCCCCACGCCCTCTCACTCCCTCGGGCCTGAGCCTACACCCAGCTCCCCCTGCAGAGAGGGCTCACCGGGGGCCGACCACACCCACAACACAGAGCTGGGGCAGAGCTCCCTGAGGGGCCACCCCTGGGACTGCACCAAATCAATGAGAAATCGGGACAGAAACTCAGCGGCCGGGCTCGTGGTAAAGGACGAGACCAGAGGCAGCCCCTCCCCGCCGGCCAGGGCATGTCTTTGGAAGCTGTGCCTATGCTAACAAGTCTTACCTACAAGGTAAAGAAACAGCGATGTCCCCAAGGTAGAGACACTGACCCCCGCACCTGCTCCAGGGCCGACTCGGCGTCTTCAAGCCCACGTCTGTGAGCACCTCACCGCCAAGCTCGGATCACCTGCCTCTCAGGAGAGAGCAGACAGCACCTCCGATGAGGATCTGCCACGGCCACAGCCACGGTGAGCCGGCCCAGCAGGTGAGAATGTGCCACCTGGAGGGGAGCCACACCAGCTGAGGCTCCCACAGGACGTCAAGCGACCCGGAAAAGACAGACACTCCCTGCGGAGCGGGGGTTCCACAGACACCGGTTCCAGGACCGGCATTCTGCACTGGTTCCTGGCGCCAAGGCCCACGTCCTCTGAGCAAAGGACAGAGCAGGCCTGAGGTCACAGAGGCTCAGGCCCAGGCCACCTGGGTCCAGGAAGGGCAGAGGGGCCAGGACACAGCAGACGGCTCCATGACCACCAGCTTCTTCCTGCCTCCCCAGGAAACGTCACTTCGGCTGCTTCGTCAGGCCTCTCCTGAGGTGCCTCAGGAATTGCAAAGGAAATGCTAAGTGACTGGAGCAAGAAAGGGTTGATGAGCCAGGCCTGGGTGAAGAGAAGGTACGAGAAGAAAGAGGTGACAGTGCCCTGGGGCTTTCTAGGTCAGAGGCACAGGCTGGGGGCGCTTCCGTAGGCTCACATGGGCTCCAGGCCCCTGGCACCCGTGAGCCACTGCCCCTGCACCTCATCTCTGCTGTAGAGGGCGACTATAACACCGGGGACTATCTAAGGACGTTTCTAGTCATTTCTAGGAACTGGATCCCACGGTCACCCAGCTGACCCCAGGGGTCAACTCATCTATAGGTGAAGGTCAGACAAGGGGCCAGCAGAAGCTAGATGTCAGCCTACTAAGACTGGAGATGCTTCCTTCCCAAGCAGGCCGGGAAGAACCACAATAAATAAGCTGCTCTGGGGCCCCTCACACCAAGCTCATCATGCGAGAAAGGCCACTTTCATGTTTTAAATACTCAACAGAAACAATGACTGGAAAAGCTGGGCAAAGAAATCAAGGTTTGCACTTCTCCTTAAACCACACACCCAAAGAGGCGCCTGGGTGCCTCAGTGGGTTAAACGTCCGACTTGGGCTCAGGTCATGATCTCATGGTTTGAGAGTTCAAGCCCCACGTCAGGCTTGCTGCTGTCAGCACAGGCCTGCTTGGGATCCTCTGTCCCCCTCTCGCTGCCCCTCCCCCATCGCACATGCTCGCTCTCTCTCTCTCTCTCTCAAAAGTAAACAAACATCAAAAAAACAAAACAACGGGGCGCCTGGGTGGCGCAGTCGGTTAAGCGTCCGACTTCAGCCAGGTCACGATCTCGCGGTCCGTGAGTTCGAGCCCCGCGTCAGGCTCTGGGCTGATGGCTCAGAGCCTGGAGCCTGTTTCCGATTCTGTGTCTCCCTCTCTCTCTGCCCCTCCCCCGTTCATGCTCTGTCTCTCTCTGTCCCAAAAATAAATAAAAAACATTGAAAAAAAAATTAAAAAAAAAAAAAAAAAACAAAAAACAAAAAACCCCACCAAAAATCGAATCCAGATGAACTCAATGTTTATAGTAAAAACAAGACCATTTAAAGTGAAGTGAGAGGGAGCAGAGGTGAGTACTTAGGGTGAAGACAGGCTGAGACACAAAATTTCAAAAAGCACAACTTTCCACAAAAGATATACAAGAGACAAGATAAATATGAAACAAGGTTCAATGTCATTAGTAACTTCATAAACTAATTAAAATACAAAGATACCATTTTTTACTTGTCAAATTAGTTAAGCTTTTCTTCCTTTGATGCTAATAATCTGTACTGACGGGGATGTCGTGAGAGCACTTTTCCCTCTCCTGTCCCTGACAATATGGGTTGGCACAACTTCTTCTGAGGACAAATGATGGGACAGCCTACCAGACAGGTGAAGGGCCTGTCGCTCACACAGCCACTCTGAAAGGGTTCGGGGCGCCTGGGAGCCTGGGAGCCTCAGTCAGCGAGGCATCCGACTTCGGCTCAGGTCATGATCTCACGGCTGGAGTTCGAGCCCCATGTCAGGCTCTCTGCTGTCAGCACGGAGCCCACTTCAGTTCCTGTCGCCCTCTCTCTCTGCCCCTCCCCAGCTCACGTCTCAAAAGCAAATAAAAACATCAAAAAAAAATTTTTAACTAAAAAAAAAAAAAAATTCAGTAAAATAAAAAAAGTTCTCCCTTAACTGCAGTGTCCCTAGGTCTCACCCCCCAGGAAGGTACACACCGAAGAGGGGACAGGCAACATTTCACCCAAAGTTTCCACAGAGATCACCTTCTCTGGGTCTTCAAAGTTACAGAATAAAGCTCAAGCGGAAAGAAGTTGCGTATCCACTTCCCCGTGTCACGCCAACTGCTACACCCTTAGCAAAATGTTACTACGTCCTCAACAGTGTGGTATCTCTGGCAGTGTTCCTGTAGCTCCCACCCAGTGTCATGCTGCATGTCCAAATACAGTGCTACCGCACCTCGGAAACAGCATACGGCGTCGCTGACACAATGTTGCCGTATCCAGTGCAGCGCTAAGGCAGGTCTCCAGTGCGGTGTTATCGCATCTCAGTTACTTTGGTTACTGCACGTCTGACACAGTGTTAATACATCTCCAGTACAGCCCTACTAGTCTCTGGTAGATGATGCTACGTCACCACATCGGATACGGTGTCACTACATGGCTGAAGTGTGCCCACGTTCCCGATACAACGTCACTGCAGCCAACACGATGTTATAGCGCATCCGATCCAACATTACCGTATCTCTGATGCAGTGTGTTCATCCAATACAAATGGAGCTTGAGAACTACCTCTACCAAGGCCCAAAGTTCTGGGGGGGCCTTGCAACATCATCCATGCACCGTGGCCCCTCCCTCCTCATCCCTTCTACAAAATCACAAGCCTGCAAATATGAGCTACGAGGCATCATTTAGCCTTTCTCTTGGCTTCTCCTGACACCACAGAGACAAAATCCTATACATCAGCATTTTATAGAATATAATCTGCTGAATGCTAGTTTTGCAAAAGGATGGTAAGAATCGCAAGAAATCAGGGCGCCTGCGTGGCTCAGTCCGCTGAGCGTCCGACTTCAGCTCAGGTCATGATCTCACGGTTCATGAGTTCGAGCCCCGCGTTGGGCTCTCTGCTGTCAGCACAGAGCTGGCTTCAGAAACTCTGTACCCCTCTCTCTGCCCTTCCCCTGCTCACTCTCTCTTCTCAAAAACAAATAAACATTAAAAAAAAAAAAAAAAAAAAGAATTGTAAGAAATAAAGTGCCAGGGTCTCACGAGTTTCAGGAACCTGGGGTTTACAAGCTCCGCTGGCCTCCCTGGGCGGCAGGGCCACCCACGAGCTCATTCCACGAGTCTGCAGGGGGCTTCCCAGCCTGGAGCTCTGAGGACCACGCTCTCAGCCAGCTCTAGGAAACACACTCTTCAGTTCTAACTTCACCACTGTTCCAGTGTAGACCCTGCTTCCCCTTCAGGGGGCACCCGCCATGACCCGTATGTGTGTAAATGGTACGTTCCACACAATGCTTCTGCTGAAGCGTAAACCCTGCGGCATCTGCAGTGTCTGGAACACAGGAAACCCTCTAAAACCTATTAAATCATGTGGGCCACTAACCCATGAAGCCTGGAGGAGGCCCAGGAGTGGGGTCTTAGGACTAGGTGGGCAGAGAGGTACATGTTAGTCACAAGTCACAGGCGGAGCCCAGCCTGCCTGCTGGGGTTCACCCCGTGAAATCCAAGTACTGCCCTATGTGAGAAGCACATGCCCAGGCCAGAGAGACTCCTGAGGAGGGACCAGTGCCCTCTGCCAGCCCCCCTCCATCCCAGAATGCTGCCTGAAGGCAGCGCTGGGGTTCACACGGTAGCCACAGGACCCCTAAAGTGACCCAGAACGGTTCAGGGTGCAGACTCCGGGGAAGGACCAATCGGATGCACAGAAATACGCTGGCCCGTGGACAAAACTGAGAATCACTAAAGGCCCCCTGTGCTGAATTAGGAGAGAGCACACACTCGTTCTCAAAGTCCCAGGCCCGGCAGTGAAGGGAGAACTTCTAGTCCAAACACATTAAATGCCAGTTAAATCAGAGGCCCTGGTGACTTGGCTTTCAAGAAATTAGTTTAACTTCTGACTTCTCCAAACCAGGTATTTGGACATAGATTAGATACCCTATTCTCTTCTTTGCAATCATAAAGGAAAAGTACTCTTTTTTTTTTTATGTTAATGTATTTCTGAGACAGAGAGAGAGTATGAATGGGGCAGGGGCAGAGAGAGAGGGAGACACGGAATCCGAAGCAGGTTCCAGGCTCTGAACTGTCAACACAGAGCCCGACACAGGGCTCGAACTCACAGACCGCGAGATCACGGCCTGAGCCGAAGTCGGTCCCTCAACCAACTGAGCCACCCAGGCGCCCTGAAGGATGAGTATTCTTAAGGAAAAGACGTCTCACCTGCTCTCCGTCCCGCCCCCCCTCCCCATAAGGGAAGCCAGTCTCGGGCACTTCCCTTCCGCTGCCAGAGAAAACCCACTCCAGCGCCTAATGAAGTGCCCTTCCTGGCCAACGCTGTGACACCAGGCAGGTGGCAGGCCAGGGGCTCCCTGAGCGCCCTCCAGTGCGCTCAGGGTTAACAACTGTGTCAGAGGCAACTGCATTTTGGGACCTGCTTCCGTTCAACCTTAGACTGGATTAAGGCCATTTTAGAAAAGGGAAGCCACGGGTCACCCTGAAGGGAGTGAGCTCTGTCCCCAAAGGAAAAAGAGGAATCTTCAAAATGGGGTTCTTCAACTTGTGCCAAAGAAAAAACTAAGCACCCACTGGCCCTCCTTTCAAAGTAGCCTGGCCCAGAGACAAACCTGGCGGTGTGACACATTCTCCGGGGAGGAGCCAACTTACCAGCTCACCTTTTAAAAGCCCCGGACCAGGGCAAAACTAACACACAGTGGACACAAATCAAAGGCATGGGGCCACGGCTGGATGGAACACAGAGGAGAGAACTTCGGGACTCAGAACAGTCATCTCTCGGTTGTGATGGTGACAGGAAGGGGGCGTTGTCAAAACTCATCCAACTGTTCACTTACAATGGATGCTTTTATTCCACGTAAATCGTACCTCCGTAAGGTGGACTCAGACATGAATTAGCTGGGGAACCAGGGTGGCTCAGTCGGTTAAGAGTCTGACTTTTGATTTCAGCTCAGGTCATGACCTCACAGTTTGTGAGTTCAAGCCCCGCATCAGGCTCTGAGCCGACAGTGTGGAACCTGCTTAGGACTCTCTCTCTCTCCCTCTCTCTGCCTCTCCCCTGATCGCTCTCTTTCTCTCTCTCTCAAAATAAATAATAAACTTAAGAAAAAGAACTAGCAAAAAACGTGATTACTCAGTAACGAACAAGTCAGAAGGGCCAGAAGCAGAGCTCTGGACACCCCCGCCTGGCGCCCTTATCCGGCCTCCACACCCACCCACCCTCCGGAGCAACTTTCCTCACTATCTGTGCTCACAGAAGGTCCGGGCGCCACCAAGTAGAAAGGAAAGTTCCAGACCTTTTTAGTCTTAGAATGAGGCTCCAAGATCTCATTTCATTTCCTCTAAAAACTCCCCCTCCCAAACATGTCTTGCTTTAGCAACTGTTAAAATTAATTTCCAGTTCCTTACCCGAATGCAAATGATAATAAGAGGAAGCTGGGCTGGGAGTGGCAAGAAAAAATAGTCTCAAGTATTATCCAGAAAGTTGACTTTCCTATTAAAACAAAACAAAACAAAACCGTACACACAACAGGAAGGCTGAGGGGACCACCGTCCCTGTACATGACCCCTGAATGCTCTTTCCTGTCAGGCTGTGATGTGCCCTCCCAAGGGGCTCAGTGGTCAGGCTGTGATGTCCCCTTCCTACAGCTCATCCCTTTTTCTTCATCTTAATCACTTACTCATTCCTTGTTTTCTCTTTCCCACTGCCATGCAAATTCTAAGGACAGGGACCCAGTTCTAGGACCTTATCCAGCACACAGAAGTCCGTGGGAAAATATTTGACAACGTAAGAAGGACAGAAAATGAAGACGCGGACATGAGACTACAGTAAGTTTCTCCACTCCAATCCCACCATTTTCCCCGGGGAACAGTCCCGCCCACTTCACCAGCTCCCTCCTAGGAAGTACAGCCGCCTGCACCACCACCCCACTCCGAAACCCCAAAAAGAGAAAGCCATCACCCTGGAAGTACCCCCACAGAAAGCTCCCAACTTACCAGAAAAGGATCCGTAAAATGTTAGCCACCAGGAGCACCAGACACACGTAGGTAGAGAAGCCCTCAGCATTCTGAGTCCTCCGGATGTCCCTGTACTGTGGGATATAGGGCACGACCCCTCCGAACACCATGGCCCCGGCTGCCCCCCAGGACACCAGCTGGTGCAAGGGGACCAAAAGCCAATCCAAGCCTTCTGCTTCCATCCCGACTGACGTCCACCTGGCCCGGGGGCCCTCCGCTCTCACGGTCCTGGAACGCGCGCTGACGGTCACCCCCACATCGCCGCCGCTACCTTGTGCAGTCCTCCACCATCGGGGCCTGGCGAGAGAGGAAAGGAGGTGAACTCCGGCGCAGGGCCCTGGAGGCAAAGTGAGGGTCGCGCTCCCAGGGCGCTCCCGGAAGCCCGCGGAGGCTCACGGCGGCGGCACGACCCCCTCCTCAGACACCGGCGCCTCAGGGAGCCCTGCGCACGCGAACCGGCACCCGCGGGGGGAAAGAGGCGCGGGGCGCACGGCGGTGGACGCGGGCCTGGGAAGCACGCTCAGTCCGGGGGCGGGCGATGGCTGCGTCCCAGCGGGAACACGCGGCCGGGGTGGGGCGGAGCGCGCTCAGTCCCGGGGGCGCGCTCAGCCCCGGTGGGGCGCTCAGTCCTGGGGGCGCGCTCAGTCCTGGGGACGCGCTCAGCCCTGGTGGGGCGCTCGGCCCCGGGGGCGCGCTCAGCCCTGGGGACGCGCTCGGCCCGGGGGCGCGCTCAGCCCTGCGGTCGCGCTCGGCCCCGGGGGCGCGCTCAGGCCCGGGGGGCGCGCTCAGCAGGAGAGGGGGTTGGCTCGGTCTGGGGTGGGACGCACGGCCCGGGGGTGGGGACGCACACTCAGTCCTGGGACCCACCGCCCGCCCCGAGCCCCGAGCCCCGAGCCAGGGGAGGGCGGTCCCCGCGCCGCGCCCGCGTCCACACGCGGCCTGCGGATCCGGGGCCCGGCCCTTACCCTCCGCGCCCGCACCCGCGCCCGCGCCGGCCCCGCCCGGTCTGTTCTGCGTGCACCTTCCGTCTGTCCGTCCCAGTGCCGCAGCCCCGCCTCCGAGTGACGTCACAATGCAGGGGACCCGCCCACCCAGGCGGCAGGCCGAGAGGCGCTGGGTCCTAGAGCGCACCGGCCTGTCAGGGAGGGGTCGGAGCTAGACCGAGACCGAAGTCGTGGGTTGGGGGTCGCCGCGGCGATGCTGCTCCGCCGGCCCGGCCCGCCCCTCCCCGATTAGGAAACACTTGCGTGGCGAGACCGCGCCTCGAGAGCCAGGGACGCACCAGACGCGTCCCCCGACCTGTGCCTGGGCGAGGGGCCGTGTGGACGCGGTGCGCCGCCACGGAAGGCAGAGGACAGGGTGCCGTCCACGGCCGAGGTCTGCGCGAGGCCTGGGGGCCCCCCTCGTGGGGGCCCGGGTTGGGTCTGCCCTCCCCCGCCCCCGGTGATGCCGGCGGTCCCTCCGCACCTTCGTTTCCGACGACCTGGGGAGTCGGGGGGTTGGGGGGTGGTGGGGGCTGCCCGTCCCGATGCGAGCGGGGCCCTGAGGAGCAGGGTGCAGAAGTGAGCCGTGTCAGGAACCTCACCTGGTCTCCGGTGAGGCGGAAACAGGCCCACCGTGTGCCCGAAGCCTCCGCAGGCCCGCCTTCCGCTCCCACCGCAGGTACCCCAGGCCCAGGGCGGCAGCCGGGACTGCCCCCAGGCCCAGGGCGGCAGCCGGGACTGCTGGTCGGGGCGCAGTCTCTCAGACACATCGTGACCGAAGGACCGAAGGACGTGCTGGACATGCCGCTCCCTGACTTGCCAAGTGCTTCCCAGCCTCGGCCCATTCACAGAGCTCTTCCCCGACCGAGGTGAGCCCCCAGGGGCCCTAGCAGGTGCACCGCGCCTGCATGCTGGCGGTCTGGGTGTGCATGGAGCCCTATGCCCGGTGGGATGGTGAGCCGTGAGGACCCTTGTGAGAAGCCAGAGAGCCCTGTGTGCCCAGGCCTCTTGCAGGAGGGACTCAAGGCAGAGAACTGCAGGGCCCCAGGGTTCTGCTCCCATCTCAGTGCGGTGGGACCTGAAACACCCCAAAAGGGAAGGCCTGGTGGATGAGAGCAGGTGGCCGGCCAGCTTCCCCGCCCGCAGGTCTGACCTGGTCTCCTGCTTCCTACCGGGAAGATTTTGTGAGAAATCATGGGAACAGCACGGACCTCACTGAGACTAAGTCCCAAACAAGCCTGGTGTGATGAGAAGGGCCTCCTTAAAGCACAGGGTCATGCTTACTTCCCCCCAGTGTCCCAGGCTGTTGTTAGGTTTTCTGAGTCACAGCTACTCAGAGGATCCACAGGGAACAACTGAGAACACAGCAGCAGGAATGTACAGGGAAATGAAAATACACACACAGAGAGGGAAGTGGCGGCAAGACTGGGAGAAAAGAAGTAGGTGTTCCTACTTAACCGCCTCTCCTGAACTCTGCAGGCCCGGGAGCGTTCCACTCTGTCCTGGAGCCTGGGGTGGAGGGACAGGCTCCCCGCCTACTCTCACTGGATCACGTGGAGTCATGTCCACTGGTCCTGTTCATGCTGGCAAAGGCGGGCAGATTGCTCACCGGCCCCCAGCCGCCTACTCCCCTGGATCTATCAGGGCACATCTCAGAGCCTGCTAAGTGGATACAATCCTGCGTTCTTGGCCCAGGACTTCACCCCGAAAGTGAGCTGATGACTGAGAGTGGGCTTGTAATCGTTTTAAACACCAACTATCTGGAATCCGAGTGGCACTCTCTGGTCTAGAACCATCGGTCAGTCAGGAGAAGGGAGGACAGCTCATCTGAGATGGTGAATGTGTTACATGACTTCCCACAAACAAAAAAAGTCAAATTGTGCTAGGCCAGAAAATGGCCCCCAAGTATATCATCCTAATCCCCAGAAACCTGTGAATGTTACCTTATTAAAAAAGAAGAAGAAGAAGAAGAAGAAGGAGAAGGAGAAGAAATGCAGGGCATTGGCTGGCTCAGTTGGTGGAGTGTGTGACTCTTGATCTCAGGGTTGAGGAGTCTGAGCCCCATGTTGGGTGTAGAGATTACTTAAAAATGAAACCTTTTAAAAAATAAAAATAAATAAAATTTTTTGAATATTTTTTAACATTTATTCATTTTTGACACACACACACACACACACACACACACACACACAGATCATGAGCAGGGGAGGGGCAGAGAGAGAGGGAGACACAGAATCGGAAGCAGGTTTCAGGCTCCCACCTGTCAGCACAGAGCCCGATTCTCAAGAATCTCGAGATCATGACCTGAGCTGAAGTTGGACACTTAAACGACTGAGCCACCCAGGCATCCCAAAATAAAATATTTTTTAAAAATACAGATGTGATTACATTAAGGATCTTGAGACAGCAGGGCACCTGCATGGCTCAGTTGGTTAAGCATCTGACTCTCGATTTCAGCTCAGGTCACGGTGTCATGGTCCGTGACATCAAGCATGGTGTTGGGCTCTGTGCTGACAGCACGGAGCCTGCCTGGGATTCTCTCTCTCCCTCTCTCTCTGCCCCTCCCCACTCAGGCTCTCTCTCTCTCTCTCTCTCAAAATAAATAATTTTTTTTTTTTTTTTTTTTGCAAAAAGGATCTTGAGGGAGGGAGATCCCCCTAGATTACCCAGGTGGGCTCTAAATGCCATCTCCTGTGTCTCTACAAGAAGAAGGCGGGAGACGACAAAGGAGCAGAGGCCACCACAGGCCAAGGAACACAGGCAGCTCACAGAGGCTGGAGGCACCGGAGGGACTGTCCCCAGGAGCCTCCGGAAGGAGCACAGCCCTGCCAGGACCCTGACCTGGGCCTGTAAAACTGATTTTGGACTTCTAGCCTTCAAAACTGCGAGAGAACACATTTCTGCTTTTTCCGCCAGCCAGTGTATGGTGACAGCCACGACCGGAAGCGAATCTAGAAGTCCCCAGGGAGTGACTAACAAGACGGTCAGCGTCACGGGCAGAGAAGAGGCGGGGCCGCCCCCCTCCGCTGCTGTGCCTGCCCCCGTGTCCAGGAAACCTGCAAGGAGACAGATAGGAGGCTTCACTCAAGGAACTTGGGTTGTAAAGTTCCGGAACACGGACTTCCAGCGCCAGCCCCAGAGCACTTGGTGCTGGTCCCCTGATGACTCTCACCCCCACCCCGGCTTTCTTCGTCGACCCAGCCGTAGCCCTCGCCTGGTGGAGTGGGGCAAAGAACGTCTGTGTGCCCCGTACCCTGAGCTCAGCCTTTCCTTCGGGCAGCTCACCACCCGTGGCCGAGGCTGGGCCCACCACCGGCCTCTGTGTCCTCACCCTGCACTGGTGCCGAGTGGCCGAGCTCTAGCCAATGAGGGGAGGGGACACTGACTCACCCCACCTGCAGGCCTGGCCCCCTTGGGCCTCCACCGGACCCTCCTTGCTTGCCTTCGCCTGCTGACCAGGTGCAAACAAGACAGTGGAGAATCCACTGGGATGTAGCCTAGGATGTGGCTCCCGGCTAGATGGGACATGACGCTTGACTGACAACATGAGGCAGAGCCCCCATGTCGGACTGTGACACCGATGAGTTTCACTGGGCTCAACCACTGGAATCTGGGATTGTTCATTACAGATGAGCATTACTTCCTGTAACATACAATCGAATTCTGAAATGTCCACCACCTTACCACTTCCCAAATGGCATTTAACCACACTCACACACACTGCACAAAGCCCCAGACTGAGGACTCCTAAAAACCCAGTTGAGCCCACTTCTAATCTTTCAAACCGACACCCATATTGTTACGTAAAGGAGCCACTATGAGCCCTGCAGTGTCTGCCCAGCCCGACGCGGACCAAACGCAGCTCCCGCCTGGTTGGCACCTCCCACTAAGACTCCACCAGCAGAGCAGCTCTGCGACTGTTTTAAATTTCATAAACGATGGCTCTTTTTTTTTTAAGTTTGTTTATTTTTGAGAAAGACAGCATGAGTGGGGGAGGGGCAGACAGAGAATCCCAAGCAGGCTCCACACCTGCCAGAGCAGAGCCCGATGCAGGGCTCAAAGCCACCAAACTGCGAGGTCATGACCTGAGCTGAAACCCAGAGTTTCGCCTAATGGACCAAGCCCTCCAGGCACCCCTAAAAGATGGCTTTTAAAATGCAGATCGCCTACGGGGAGGACAGAACCACACTCCAGCACCACAGACCTACTGCCTCTCCCGTTTTCCTGGGCCATGGGAACGGTGGTCCGACCTTCCAGGCCTTCTCTGGCCTCTCTGGACTCAGGAAAGGCCCCGGCATCCAGAGGTCAAGGGTTTCACCACCTTTCTCAGCTGTACTTCTGCCTTTGAGAGCCCTGAGTTTGCAAGGACCTGCTCAGCCATCGGGACAGGAATGCCCATGTGGCTGACAGATTGCGGAGACCCCACACAGGAACATTGTTACCGCTTTAGTTTTGAACAACAAAATCATGAAAACAGATAAAAGGACAACAAAAGGGAGGAAATATTCAGAAACACAGGAAAGAAAAGGGGTGGGCCCTAAGAGGTGCCCCCACCAGCTCCTGCTCATGAAGCTGCATGGCTTTTCCTGGTGAGAAGGCACTAACCCAGTCCAGGCAGAGCCACCAGCCCATGACAAGTATTTCCCCTTTCCCCAAACCCGTGAGAACAGTAGCAGAAATGGAAAGTCCTCCTGCAGTGAGACCAGGAGAAAGCGGGAGCTCCGAGCTGCTGGGGTGTGGAGACAGGCCACCTGCACGGGCCATAGAGAGGAGGAAGTGAGGACCCAGGTCCAGAGAGAGCCAGGGGAACACCAGCTGCGGGGCATCTGAGCTGCAAAAATGAAACCCCTAACTTGCAGCAGGGGAACAAGGTTGACAGGCTGCTGCCAGGAACATTCCAGAACTAGTCAACAAAGAGAAAATAGAAAACAACAGCCCAAAACAGTGTAGGAGATCTTCGTGAATCCTACTTCGGAAGCATCTGTGAGCCTCACCGGGGAGGAGAGCAGAGGTGCCCGGTGACGCCCCACGGGGCTCAGGCCAGAGCCTGGTTTTCATGAAGCACCTGGGAGCTTAACAGCCACCACCGCCTTGTTGGGACCCGAGCCCAAGCGCCTCGCCACCTTTCTTATGCAAACCTAACTGTCCCGAGAGTGTGACAGATCAGTGACCGAGCAGCAGAGGGTGTGTGTTGTTTTAAAATATCTTCAGGGGCGCCTGGGGGGCTCCCTCGGTTAAGCCTCCGACTTTGGATCAGGTCACGATCTCCCGGTCCATGGGTTTGAGCCCCACATCAGGCTCTGTGCTGACAGTGGAAGCCTGGAGCCTGCTTCGGATTCGGTGTCTCCCTCTCCCTCTGCCCCTCTCCTGCTCATTCCCTGTCTCTCTCAAAAATAAATAAACACTAAAATAAATGAAATATTTCAGAGAAACACATGCAATTCTTAAAATGTGTCAGATGATGATAGTATTAAGTGGAAGGGAAGGAGGGAGGGAGGGAAGTCTGGATGAGGCGTGCAGTGTAGCTGACAGCAGTGCCCCATGTCCTGATGTCCCGGGTCCCTGGTGGTGACAGCGCCCTGTGGTTGTGGAAGATGTTTTTAGGGGAGGCTGGGTGAAGGACACGGGAACTGTCTACCCAACAAGGTACTCTCTGAGAAAGAGGCTGGGCTCAAGGGTGTAACTGCAGTTTGAAGAAACTAAACCTACGCGGGTGGGCAATCTGCTAGAGAAAAGCTCGAGAGAGGTCTACGGAATGATTATAAATTTTTTCAAGGAATTATTTTATGAAACATTCAGAGAGAAAAATAACCCATTATGAAATTAAACTGAGAGAAGACAGTCAGAATTTGACCGAATCTAAAAAGACCAGAATGAGCGGGTACAGTTACCCGCAGAAGCTGAGTCCAGACACGGGACGTGCAGAGCTCAAAGAACCGGTGAGCTCATATCAGGAGTCCCAAGACTGGGGTGCCCAGCTGGCTCAGTCAGTGGGGGTATGTGACTCTGGATACTGGGGTCGTAAGTTTGCGCCCCATGTGAGGTGTAGAGATTACTTTAAAAAAAATTCTCAAAGACCTAGAAAGGGCTTTACTTACTTTTCAAAAAGTGAAATGGAAATTCCGCGTCATTGGCTTGTCCTGCTGCCTGGCTGGAGGGTCATCAGCAGGAAGGATAAGAGAGAGGAGAAGATATACCAGGCTGTCTCACGAGCAAAACTCTTCGTTAATAACTGGAATAGAGACCATTTCAAACAAAAACTGGGTAATAAGATGGCAGCCGCACATGAGACGAACAAATAAAGAAATTGTAACATGATTCTCATTTACGGTCTTTGGCTAAGAATCCACTGGAAAATGAATGTGAGATCTTGTACCAAAAAAAAAAAAAAGATGTCCCATGAGCTTATTTAGCAGAAATATTGACTCTCCAAAGGGAGCTGTTTCGGGACAGTAGGGATGACAACAGAATGAGCCGAAGGCAATTAGTAGCAAAGGAAAGGAGAAGTCACGGAGCAGTCAAGAAAGGGAGGAAGGTGTGCGGAAGCCGACCAACCGGTCTGTGCAGACTCCGTGTGACCGTGACCAAGGGAAGCTCCCTGGGCCGGAAGAGCCCCTGCTGGGGAGAAGCAGCACGCCCGGGGGGAGACACGACCAGAGCGAACCGAGGAAGCCAGTGCCTGTCCAAGCCAAGTACATGCGCACGCGTGCACACGCACGAATGCACACCACGCACAAGGGGCTTTCTAGCTCTAGAAGCACGCGGTTTTGCTTATGAACCTTCCCCTTTTCTTTTTAAATTGAGGCGCAATTCACGCGACACGGAATCGGCACTGTTAAAGCACACAGTTCGGTGGCAGTCAGCGCAGTCACGCTGCTCTGCCCGCACATTTCTGTCCAGTTCCCACACATTTCATCACCACAAAGTAAAACCTCACTCCTCCCCAAGCCCCTCCCTCCAGCCCCTGGAAACCACCAATCTGCTCTCTGTTTCTGGGGATTTACCTTTTCTGGCTCTTTCCTATGAACGGAATCATACAACATGTGACCTTTGGTATGTGGCTTCTCGCATGGGGGTCATGTGACCGCTGAAACCTGCGGGAGCAGGAGGCTGTCGGTCTGCCGCCCGCCCGCCCCCCGCTGCCCAGGGAAGCCCGGCTCCAGCCCCCTGAGAGCCTCCCTCCTACTTGCCTTCCTGGGTGGGCTCCAGAAAAGCTTCAGGCAGCTTTAGTTTTCTGTTTTTATCCACACGCCTTAAAGTATTTTAAATCCTATGATCTTGGTCTGAGCAGTGACAAAAAGTAGCACAATTCTTACGTTTGCAAAACCATTCAGGAAAGGAAAATAAATTGAACTGAAGAGAATATTTTAATACAAATGCACATCGACTGGCTACCAAGTCCCTGAGACTCTTCCTTCTTACAGGTTTCTCTCCCTCCCTCCCACTCGGTGTGCTAGAGCCGTTCCTGGGGTCCCCGTGCTCTGCCTGGAACTGGCACCCCAGCCTCCTGGGAGCTGAACACGTGCCCTCCGGCCCCAGCCTGTGTGATTGCTTCCTTGGCTCTCCTCACTAAGACTGTGACTTGATGAATTGTTCATCTGAAAGAAAAGAACTGTTTTCCTCAGGTTTGGGGTTTTGTTCCCAAGACACTTGTGGCCCACGGACAGGGAGGAGGTACTTAAGGGGAGAGGGACTGATGGCCAAGAGCCAGGCCAAAGCTCCAGAGTTTCCACCTAAAGAGACTGATGGGAAGACACTGGTTTTTCTTTCTTAAGCTTATTTATTTTGAGAGATACAGAGAGTAAGCAAGGGGGGAGCAGAAAGAGAAGGAGAGAGAGAGAGAGAGAGAGAGAGAGAGAGAGAGAGAGAATATCCCGAGCAGGCTCCACGCTGTCAGAGCAGAGCCCAATGCAGGGCTCAAACCCACGAAACTCCGAGATCATGACCTGAACCGAAACCAAGAGTTGGACGCTTAACCGACTAAGTCTCCAGGTGCTTCGACTAAGCCCCCAGGCACCCCGAGATGCTGAGTTTCCTGACCACCGTGTCACCGTGTTTGATCCACAGAAACAGCAGAACTGATTTTATTTCTACTCTGCACAGAATGCAACTTTTTAGGGGCGCCTGGGTGGCTCAGCCGGTTAAGCGTCCGACTTCAGCCCAGGTCATGATCTCACGGTTCGTGGGTTCAGGCCCCGCATCCAGCTCCGTGCTGACAGCTGAGGGTCTGAAGCCTGCTTCGGATTCTGTGTCTCCCTCTCTCTCTGCCCCGCCCCCACTCACGCTCTGTCTCTCTCTCTCAAAAATAAATAAACATTACAAAAAAAAGAAGAGTGCTACTTTTTTACTGTATTCTCCTCGGGGTGGCTTTTGAGAGGAGACTGCAGCCACACTGGTGGTGCCCAGTCCAGAATAAAAACCAGACACAAGGCTGGTCAAGGTGCGAAATGAGGAAGCCTTCGTCGGGGCCATTTGGAATTATGTATCACACTCTTTTTAAGGTGCTTATAACCTTGGAGAGGATTCTGGGAAGACGGCAGAGCAGGGGCCCCGGGAATCTCTCCCCCCCAGATGACAACAGCAGGGGCGGAACCTGTGTGATGGGACTGCTTTGGAACTGTGGACTCTGCCCGAGGCCTGCCACGTGTCCGGGAGAAGTCGTCAATTTTGGTCCACTCCAGCTCGCAGCACAGCAGCACCTGCCCGTCCCGCGCCCCAGCCACGTGGCAGGCAGCCGGGCACGTGTTTCTGGAGCAGCCCGCAGAAGCCAGGTGGACGAAAAGGACCCCGTCCCCCAAACGCCAGGAGGCCATGCTCTGACCACACAGGTGCGGACTCAGAGGCTGGCGGCCATTGCTGTCACCCCTCCGGCTCCAGCTCGAGTGACTTCAAGGGGATAAGTGCCCTCTTATCCCCCTTTTGTTTTCCACTTTTCCCCTTTCGGGAGCCACACGTTAAAGACTAGGACATTGAAAAACAGCTGCCTATTTGGGGGAAATTAGGAAGTGACGGCACATGTCCAAGGAAAGGCTCAGAAAAGGCCGAGGAAGACATTAAATGGACACCTCAGGCTGACCCCCGGCACAGAGCCTGCAACCATGAAAAGAGCGACGACAACAAAACAGCAAACCCTGGGGAAGGGGGAGAATCTGATTTCCAGAGTAACCGCATCATGAGATTCGAATGTCCAGCGCTCAGCAAATCACAAGGCACACAAAGAAACAGGGGACTTTGGCCCATTGAAAGGAAAAAGATAATTCAACAGAATCTGTCCCTAAAAAGGACCCGGTGTCAGATCTACTGGAGAGACTTTCAAGCAACTGTCTTAAAGATGCTCAAAGATGGGGCACCTGGGTGGCTCAGTCGGTTAAGCGTCCGACTTCGGCTCAGGTCACGATCTCGCGGTCCGTGAGTTCGAGCCCCGCGTCAGGCTCTGGGCTGATGGCTCGGAGCCTGGAGCCTGTTTCCGATTCTGTGTCTCCCTCTCTCTGACCCTCCCCTGTTCATGCTCTGTCTCTCTCTGTCTCAAAAATAAATAAACATTAAAAAAAATTAAAAAAAAAAAAAAAAGATGCTCAAAGAGCTGGAGAGTGACAAAGTCAAGAAGACAGTGTGTGAACTACCGACAAGAAAGAAAACCTAAGACCAAAAGAAATTCTGGAGCTGAAATTAGAGCAACTGAAATGAAAAATGCACCAGATAAATCGGAGGCGGATTTGAGCACGCAAAGGAAACAATATTTCGAAAATCTGTCCTGTTTCAAATTGTAGACAACTCACAGTGGCTCATTAGTCTGTATCCAAATCAGAGACAGTGAAGGTCTTTTTGCTTGGGGGGGGGGGGGGGCAGGGGCAGGGCTTAAACTCAATTCCTTCTCTCCTGTTTCCCCAGGTCTTTGCTCACTCACAGCTTTCGCACGCTTGGTCACACACTGAAACCCTGGAGGCTTTACAGCCACCCCAGGGGCACCCGGGGGCTTAGTCTGTTAAGCATCGACTCTTGGTTTCCACCCAGGTCATGATCTCAACGTTGTGGGATGGAGCCCCGTGTCAGGCTCTGGGCTGACGGTGCGGAGCCTGCTTAGGACTCTCTCTCTCCCTCTCTCTCTGCCCCTCCCCTGCTCACGCGCGTGCTCGATCTCTCTCTCAAAAAAAACCAAAAAACAAAAAACATTTAAAGCCACCCCAGAGCACTGACAAATAGGATAGTGCTGAGTCTGGTCACCGTGGAGCCAGGTTTGAGAGCCACTCTTTTCAAATTCACACCCAGTGCAGGAAGTCCTCATGGCTTAGGAGAATTGCTTCCAGGAGAGGACACTTAAACAAAGGGGGCCAGATGGCACGGTAAATAATTAGTGGATTACAAAATAGTGGATAATGTTGCATTAAAACCTGAAAAAGTTATGAAACTAAAATAATTATAAACATTATTCAAGATTAGGAAAATGTTGCCACTATTTTCGAATAAAAAGCAAGAAACCTTCTACTCAAATCTGTGTATCCAAATCTGTACCCCAAAAGAACCCCTCTTCTAACAGATTTTGTAAATGAGAATCTGCAAACGTATCAAAGGTAGAGACTGGAGCCTGGGAGCCCATATCCCGCATTCTGCATCGGTACCTATACAAGAGCCCTTTTAACGAGCATGAGACAAAGACGAAAGAGAGCACTCTGACCTGTCCTGACACAGCAGCTGCAGGCGCCTGGGTCCGCAGCGTGCACAGGTGAGGCCCTGCGGCGAAGGCCCCACACGGAGCCGGGGGCACCTGAGCCCTCCCTGGCGTTGACGCTTTGGGCACAGAACTGCCTCTCACATTTGGTCAGACAGTGACGCTCTCATCCCTCAAAATGTGAGTTTCCAACTGAGATAAAGCTTTGCTTCTTTTTTAGCTTGTGCTCTGGTGGCCCACGTCCTTGGTTTCATAAATATGTTCTGCTGCCTCTTTTCTTTTCCGATCCATCTAGCCTTGGACCAGCGAGACGTCACCCACAGCATCTGATGTCTGCATTTTCCTGGCACACTTCAGTGCTCTCATGTTGTGGATGCCCCACCTCAGCTACATTAGAGGATTCTTCTCCCCAAACCTAGTTCCTTAAATGTAATATTCCTAAGGTGGGTTTCTATTAAGTGATGCTTGCTTCCATATTAATGAATTTGTCTCACATGGATGCAGGATTAAGACTTTGCTCCCTAACTAACCGGTATAGGTGAACACCACCCAGGTGCTAGATGTAGAAGGACAGATCCTATATCTCCGGCGGGAGGGGGGTGGTTCTCAGAGACTTTCCGAGTAGGTTCTCACTGGACGAGAGAGATTACACTTCAGAAACATAAAACGTGTTTTTAAAAACACAAAGGCGAAAGAGAATCACAGGTTTCCCAGGTCCTGCAATTCTTTTTTTTTTTTTTTTTTTTAAGTTGAAACTGTATGTTTTTTTGTTTGTTCATTTTGGTCCTGGAATTGTTAGCCTAGAGTTTGAAGCTGGAAAAAATGTACTTTAAACAACTTTTTTTTTATTAAACTTTTTTTGAGAGAGAGAGCAGGGGAGGGGCAGAGAGAGAGTGAGAGAGAGAGCTCGCATACAAGCAGGGGAGGGGCAGAGAGAGAGAGAGAGAGAGAGAGAATCCCACGCAGGCTCTACAATCAGCACAAAGCCGATGCAGGGCTCGATCCCATGACACTGAGATCATGATCTAAGCTGAAATCAAAAGTCAGATGCTGGGCTGCCTGAGTGGCTCAATTGGTTAAGCAGCCGACCTTGGCTCAGGTCATGATCTCGTGGTCTGGGAGTTTGAGCCCCGCATCGGGCTCTGTGCTGACAGCTCAGAGCCTGGAGCCTGTTTCAGATTCTGTGTCTCCCTCTCTCTGACCCTCCCCTGTTCATGCTCTGTCTCTCTCTGTCTCAAAAATAAATAAGCGTTAAAAAATTTTTTTTTAAAAAGTCAGATGCTTAACCCACTGAGCCCCCAGGCATCCCCCCACACCCCGTTTTCACTTTTGGGGGCATATGCCCAGAAGTGGAGTCGCTGATTCATATGGTGATTCTATTTGTAATTTTTTGAGGACCCGCTGCCTCACCGTCCACAACAACTGCTCCATTTTAAGTTCTGGCCAGCAATACACCCGAGTTCCAGTCTCTCCACAGCCTCACCCACACCTGTTGTTTCTGTGTTTCTGAGAATAACCATCATCATTAATGTGAAAGCGTATCTCACTGTGGTTTGGATTTGCATGTCGCTGGTGACCAGTGATGTTGAGTATCCTTTCATGTGCTTGTTGGCCACTTGTACGTCTTCTTTGGAGAGATGTCTGTTCAAGTCCTTTGCCCATTTTTAATCAGGTTGTTTATTTTTTGTTGTTGTTGAGTTTTAGGAATTCTCTATATATTCTGGTATCAATTCCTTATCTGATATATGACTTGGAAATATTTTCGCCCATTCTGAAGGTTGCCTTTTCATTCTGTTGATAGTATCCTTTGATGGACTTTCTCGGTGCTATACCCCACTCCTGGCCCTGTACTATATTCTCAAACAACTTAGTGAAGTTTAGGGCCCCATGTGTGAAGTGGCAAGGCAATAACATTTGCCTTGCATGTGTTATTGTGGAGATGAACGAGAAAGTGGAAATAAAAAGTATTAGCCCCTCTTCCAGAAACAGCATTTGGGTATTCCCCTTTCTGTAACACTTTTCCTACCCTTCCCAGTCAGCTGACACACCTCGTCTGTCTCCCAGTTCTGTACCCCTAGCGTACCTGGGAACTTGGAAGTGCTTGCAACCCCAAACGCGGGACTAAGCCTTTCTTTTCCTCTCCCCTAAAGTCATCGAGCTCACTTTCACTCTGGCCCAACACTATCAAGCATCATGGGTGTGCAAAGGTATTACATGATGTGCTTGTCCAAATGCAGATTCTTGGGGTGGCTCAGTCGGTTGAACATCCGACTCTTGATTTTGCCTCAGGCCATGATCCCAGGGTCATGGGATTGAGCCCTACAACAGGCTGCTCAAGATTCTCTCTCCCTCTGCCCCCCTCACCTGAACATGGGTTCCCTCTTTCTCTCTCTGTCTCAAACTGAAAAAAAAAAAGTAGATTCTTGGGCTCAGGAAGGCCACCGGGCGACGTGGATGCTGTGGCTTGAGAACCACGCTAGGATGTGCGGTTTTAACCACCCAGGCCCTGAACATCCCACCTCCGGTGACTTCTGCCTCTGTTCCAGGACAACCACCTATTTCCATGACCACATCAAGGTCTTTGCCACCTGCTCCCCTAACAGCTGGACTTCTAGAATCTTCCTACATACCTTACAGGTTCTCTTTCTTGGTGACGGCATGAGCCCTCACATCACCCTGCCTCTGCTTTCTTACCATTCCCGACTGAGCGAGGGAACTGGGTCTGAGCCCCCTTCCTTCTTAGGGAGCCCCCAGGCCTCAGATTCTGGTGGGAGTTTCAGAGGCTCCGTCCCCTCAAGGGCGGTGCTGGGCCAGCTCTACCAGAAGTACCTGGAGAGAACCCCACAGCCCACCCGGACCTCCAGCCACCCTCCGAGCTGGGGGCCTGTCTTTGTTTGCTCAGGCTCGTGTCCCAGTGGCCTGCTGGGCGCAGCAGGTTCTGCTTGCCTTGGTCGAGCTGTTCTGGAAGCTTGGGCTGAAGACCACTCAAGGCCAGGCTGGGCAGCCTCACAGAGGCTCCTTGGAGGAGAGAAACACAGGCAGAAGAGAGGCCCGTGGCCTCAGAGACGAGAGCCCCTGCTCTTGTGTGTGTCTAGTCCCAGGCTCCCGTGGGCCAGGCCGTGCTCCCTGCCTGCTGTCTACTGTCTGTAATTAAAAGCAAGGAAGGCAGAGCCTGCGTGGGGTGTGAGCGTGCGCAGTAACGCGGACCCACGGCTAGGACCAGCCGTCAGCGCCGGGAGTCCTCCCGGGAATCCGTGCTTCCCAGGGTGCTCCCAAGGCCCACCCCAGCCTAGCTCTGCACAGAACGTCAGAAGTGTCCAGCACCACGCAGCCCTGCCCTGTGTGAAGGAGCGTCTGGGGAGCCGTTTGCTTCCACAAGGGAACCTGCCCTTGCAGACAAGGTGGGTCCTGTCGTGAGAGAATCCGGGCTGGGCCCTCTCGTCCAGCAGGTTTTCCCTGAGTCCTTAGTGGCTGAGGGAGAACCCGGAGATCACCCAGCATGAGGCCTCTCCACCTCCACATCCTTCAAAGAGAAACCAGAAGCCGTAGGACAGGATTCCTCACCTGGGAACCATCCTTGGAGAGGAGGCTGAAGCTCAGGGCTTAGCCAGTGCGCCTCCTGCCACCCCCCTCTCCCTGGGCCAAGGTCCCTACTGCAAGGCTTCCTCCTCAGTCCCTGAAAGATCCTTAGAAAGACACGAAAAGTGGCAACACAGCCATGCTTTAAAAAAGCTATTAAGTTTATTTATTTTGAGAGAGAGAGAGAGAGAACGCGCACACCCGTGTTTAAGTGGGGGAAGGGGCAGAGAGAGGGAGAGGGAGAGCATCCCTGCTGGGGACCCTCAGCACCGCAGAGCCAGACGTGGCTCCAACCCACAAACCGTGAGGTCACACCTGAGCCGGACGTTTAACCGACTGAGCCACAGGCACCCTTAAAAAGGTATTTTAACAGCTTTATTGAGATATAATTCACATACCACAAATCCGCCCTTTAAAGCATACAATTCAGTGATTTTTACTTTATTCACAGGGTCATGCACCCATCGTCATAACCTAATTTTTGACTATTTTGCCCCCCCCAAAGAAACCCCTTAACTGTTGAGCAGTCTCTCCCTATACCCTTCCTCCCACAACACCCAGCAACCACCACCCTGCTTTCCTCCTCTATGGATTCGCCAATTCTGGACATTTCATGTAACTGGAAGCCAGTCACAATATGTGGAGTTTTGTGACTGGCTTCCCTCTCTTAGCATGAAGTTCCCAAGTTCACCCACGTCATAGCGCCCCTCAGTGCTTCCTTCCTTCCTTATGGCTGAGTAACGTTCCACCGGATGGATGGACCACATTTTCTTTGCATTTGTCTATTGGTGGCCTCCTGGGCTGTTTCCACCCCTTAGCTATTGTTAACGGTGCTGCCGTGAACATCTGTGTCACATGTATGCTGTCACTTCTCTCGTGTCTATGTCCGGAGGTAGAACTAAGGCTATATGGCGACTTTATGTGTAGCTTTCCGTGGAGTTGCCAGAAGGTTCTCCATACTGGCTGGGCCATGTTACATCCCACCAGCAGTGTGTAAGAGCTCTAACTTTGCCACACCCTTGCCAACACTCTCATTGTCTGTCTTTTGATTCTAGCCATCATAGTGGGTGTGAGGTAGGATCTCATTGTGGTTTTGATGTGCATTCTCCTGATGAGGCTGGGCCCTGGGACACGGGGGTGACCCAGACAGACACAGCCCCGCCCCACAGAGCTCTGAGTCCAGAAGGGTACAGACACGTAACCAAAACAGGTACCTGCTAAAAAACAGGGTCCTGGGGGTCACCAGGAAGTGACCCACGAGCCACAATCCAGACAGGCCTGAAGGGTGCCAGGAGAGAAATGGGTTATGAGACCTTCCTTCCAGGGCTTCAGTAAAATCAGAACAGGACGCAAGTGTTGGCGGTGTGCCAGGACTTGGTCACGTCCTTAGGTGTAAAGTTGACCGTAGAAATGGCGGAGATTTAAAGAGCTGGCTGTCTGGTGGGTGGGTGGTTATGGGCCCAGGACGGGGGTGCACAAGAGGCCACGTGCAGGCTGCAGCTAAGTCACCCAGGGTCTCCGTGATCTCACTAGAGAAGTGACCACATTGCATAAAAACGGAGGAAACCTAAAGGCAGAAGGCAGGACAATGGGTGCCAGGGGCCGGGGAGGGGCTGTGCAGGTGCGCGCTGGTGACACAACCCCTGCCCCTGCACCCTGCACATGGTTACGGGCTAAGATGGTTAATGTCAGGGGCGCTTGGGGGGCTCAGTTGGTGAAGCGTCAGACTCGATTTCAGCTCAGGTCATGATCTCACGCGGTTTGTGGGTTTGGCCCCTCGTGGGGCTCTGTTGACAGAGGGGAGTCTGCTGGGGATTCTCTCTCTTCCCCTCCCCTGCTCGCACTCTCTCTCTCAAAGTAAAAAATTAAAAGATGGTAAATTTTATACTGTGTATACTTTGTCATAAGAGTAAAAAGACGATGCTCACTCTCTAGCTACCCTCTTCCGTCTCTGACGCAATGAAAACAAAGCAAACCAGTCCTGCGCAGGGGAAGCCGTCAAACTGGACGAGCTACCTTTTCCCTGCACAGGGTCTCCCCTCCCTCCCCCGGGGGTGGGGGCTGACTGCCGGGCTGGAGCGGCCACCTCCCCAAGCCCTCACCTCCCCGGGCCTCCTCCCAGGACCTGACGCCGGTGCCCAGGGTGCCCGGCGCGGACAGCCACGCCCTGTCCAGGGATTCCCTTCTGGGCCCTTTTCCAGCGTCCGGGGGGTCAGGAGTACGAACATCCAGGCTCTTCCAGTATTTGCCTCCGAAGCCTGAGCATCTCTGCAGCCGCCGCCGTCATCGCTGCAGGGATCTGTGTGGGTGAGGTGCGGCCCGGCCCATCCGCCACAGCCACCTTCCCCCCCCCCCCGCCCCCCCCCCCCCCGTCCCACCTGGACCACCTGCCACCCCCCACCCACCTGGACCACCTGCCACCCCCCACCCACCTGGACCACCTGCCCCCACCCAGACCCACCTGGACCACCTGCCCCCCTCCCCCCCACGACCCACCTGGACCACCTGCCCCCCTCCCCCCCACGACCCACCTGGACCACAGGGACGCCGACCCACCTGGACCACCCGGATCATCCGACATGGACGCGCGGAGCCCCAAAGCCCGGGGCGGGGACGCGCTGCGGGACGCGGTGAGTGGGGGCCCCCCTCCCCTCTTCCGCGTCCCTCCTCACCCTCCTCACCGTCTGGGCGCCGCACCTCCTCCCGGACTGTGCGTCCCCCACCCCGCCATGGGGCGCAAACCCTTCGCGGGGGGGGGGGGGGGGGGGAGGGGGGCTCCCGCTTCCGGTTCGCCGGGAGGAGCTCCCGGAGCAGGAGCGCCAGGCTGCGGGTCAGGAAGCGACTTCAAACGCTAGTCTGTCTTCTTGAAAAGAATTTGTTAGACGTTATATATACTTGAGGCTACATTTTCTTGACAAAAGTGAAACAGAAACACCAAACCGTCTGAAGGGAAACTGCTCCCGATAGAAGCCGCAGCACCTTCATACGCACGTGCGGGTTGCACACTGATACCCATCTCTGTATTCTCATCTCCAAAATGGGGACAGAGACAGGTGCGGGGAGGCAATTATCCCTGGTTCCAGATTTCACTTGGTAAGCCACAAGGAGGCAATATGCAAATATGGCTTGCCGTCACCAACAATACCGATACTCGCCTATGGCCTGGTCAACAAATCCTGCCATCCCACCCCAGCTGGTAACTACCCCAGAGTGCAGGGGAGACGCGAGGCCCACGTGTGCTCTGGATGGCTGGTTCAGCTCTGCTCAGGAATTCTTTGGGGGACTCAAGGTTATTAAGGCATTCTCCTATACTTTCTCTTGGACATTTGATAGTTTCAGCGCTTACATTCAGGTGTATGATGATTTGGAGTTAATTTCGGGGTATGGTGTGAAGCACCTCTGCTTAGTTAGTTAGTTATGTATTTGGCTCTCATTGTCCCAGCACTGTTTTCAGAAGATTTTCCTTCGCCTTTGAATAGAAAGCTCTGGACACCTTGTCCAAAATCTAACTAACTAACTAACTAACTAACTATATATTTATATGGAGGTTCTATTCCATGATGCTAAAATGCCCTACATCAAGAGTAAATATTATATTCAATTGTCTTATGGTTCATTTTTTTTCAGGCAGAAAACCTATTTCAGGAACTTCAAGAACATTTTCAAGCTCTAACTGCAACTCTGAACCTCAGAAATATCCTTTCTACCTTATAACAAATACTATACAATGCTTTTGAACTGCAATATTATCAAGGAATATCTTTTGTCTGCTATTAGTGGATAATTGTTGACCTACGATGTCCTGGTGTTTACATTGTGCCTTTCCATGATACCCTGGTGTATTAACTACCACTCACAGGTAATTACTTCCTGCTTGGCCAGCCATACAGGGCATTTTGTATGAGAGCAACACGATACAAGGACGCAAGCGCAATACTACCCAGTGGGGCTTTCTGAGCCTACAGACTACTAAATCTGAGTAGTCTGCTGAATAACATCTGTGCACTTCCACGGAATCAGAAACTTGCAAACATCACATGGAATGTCTTCAACCGAGGATACTATGTATGGCTCTCCTGACCTTTGTTTTGTTTGGTTTTGCAACTTCAGCAGCTGTTTTAAGACATGAATTCAAACAGAATTAGAGTAAAATGTTTGTTTCCAGTTTGAGCAAATCCAGATAAGCTGTAATATCGGTCCTAAGACTTAGAGCGCTAGAGCTCACTTTACTAATTGAATTCATTCCATAGAAATTGCTTAAAAAAAGGGGCGCCTGGGTGGCTCAGTCGGTTCAGCATCCGCTTGCGGCTCAGGTCATGATCTCACGTCTGTAGGTTCAAGCCCCCTGTGGGGCTCTGTGCTGACACGTCAGAGCCTGGAGCCTGCCTCGGATTCAGTATCTCCCTCTCTCTCTCTCAAAAATAAACATTTTAAAAAATTAAAAAAGAAAAAAGAACTGAGCTTACAATTCAAAGGTTAAAGACACGCTCCAAAAACCTCAGGGGAATAGTTAATTTGCACTGACCTTAAGGTGTTAGTACGCGTAGTCTTTGAGTCCCTCGTTTTAAGTGTTGCACTGCCGGGGCATTTTATCGATAGGCTCGATGAGTAGCTGCAATCTGAAGGATCTCTCAGGACTTTCTGGCTGGTGCTCTGTGCCCTGTGTAAAATTCTCCTTAACATTGTACTGGAAGAAATGGGAAATCGCATCGAAGATTTACAGAAGAATGTGAATGACTTAATGGTGCAAGCTGGGATTGAAAATTCTATTAAAGAACAAATGGTAAGGCCATTATTAGGAAACTAAATATGTTTGTCTTTTGCATATCTTTTGATTGCTTTCATCTTGAAAAATACAATCCCATATTTGTTCACTGTGGGGATTATTGCCTCTGTACTACGTGGAAAATCTTCAGGAATAATAAGACATTTACAAATGCTCTTTTCTAAATAGACTAAGAGAAACACTCCTTGTCATAGTTCCTTAAAAAGTGTACAGTTTATTTATTTAAAAAACTTTTTTTAATGTTTATCTATTCTTGAGAGATAGAGACAGAGCACAAGCAGGGGAAGGGCAAAGAAAGACACAGAACCTGAAGCAGGCTCCAGGCTCGGAGCCATCAGCACAGAGCCCAACGCAGGGCTCGAACCCACAGACTGCAAGATCATGACCTGAGCCGAAGTCGGACACCCAACTGACTGAGTCACCCAGACGCCCCAAAAAGTGTAGTTTAAATGACAAGCTCTACTATTTAAAAAATGGATGTTATTAAAGTGCTTTTCACAACCACCCCTCAAATTAGTCTTCTATCAAAACACAAATCATGATGAATTGGAGACTGGGGATTATAACGTAGTTTCTGTTTCAGACAATATATTTATATAACCATTTGAAGAAGACATATGGGCATTAAGCCCTCAACCCGTTTCTCAGTGGTTCAAGAGCCGTCCATCCCCCACAATTCAAACCTTTCCAGTGGAATGTTGCATTTAATCTTGAAGATGCAAGTAAATGCTTGGCTTCAGGTCTCAGACTGGATCTGTGTCCATGTGCTATATGTGGAGTTTCACAACTTCATTAAGATACTTATGTCTATTTTATTCTGATAGATAAGAATAATAGATTATTCTCATCGAACGATTAGGTGTCTTTGTTTCCCTTGTTTTACTGTCTCTTTTATAATTATCCTAAGTCAGCTGGCAAATTATCCCCACTTAATCCTGCTAAATCAGGGCCAGTTCACCTATCAGCGACTTACAAATACCTACATCTGGTATCCTGGTAACAAAGGTAATCGTAACCTGCATCCTGCTGCCACCATAAAACGCTGCAGAGGACGCTCTGTCTCTGAGGTGGAAGACATAGCTTCAATCAGGCTCCCTCGACGGGGCCCACCAGTCCTGAGGCGGGGCGAGCAAGCCCTCCCCCGCCCCCCTGCAGGACTGACTGTGTGAGAAGAGGAGAGCCTCAGGGCAGGAAGCCCTGTGCCCAGAAGAGATCTGGCACACTGCAGGCATGGGATGGCAGCCAGGTAACCAGGTCCCTAACCTCCATCACTCAGATCTAGCTGCTGTTTTCAATTTGGTCAAAACCACTAAATATTAGGCACCAAGTTAAACGATCAAGTAGGTGTGGAAACCTCACTACGTGATGTGCACGCAGCCTGAGAGAAGGTCAGATCTCCAAGTGTGTTTAAAAGTGGTACTGCCAGGGCGCCTGGGTGGCTCAGTCGGTTAAGCAGCCGACTTCGGCTCAGGTCATGATCTCACGGTCCGTGAGTTCGAGCCCCGCGTCGGGCTCTGTGCTGACAGCTCAGAGCCTGGAGCCTGCTTCAGATTCTGTGTCTCCCTCTCTCTGACCCTCCCCCGTTCATGCTCTGTCTCTCTCTGTCTCAAAAATAAATAAACGTTGGGGCGCCTGGGTGGCGCAGTCGGTTAAGCATCCGACTTCAGCCAGGTCACGATCTCGCGGTCCGTGAGTTCGAGCCCCGCGTCAGGCTCTGGGCTGATGGCTCGGAGCCTGGAGCCTGTTTCCAATTCTGTGTCTCCCTCTCTCTCTGCCCCTCCCCCGTTCATGCTCTGTCTCTCTCTGTCCCAAAAATTAAAAAAAAAAAAAAAAAAAAAAAACGTTGAAAAAAAAAAATAAACGTTAAAAAAAATTTTTTTAAATAAAAAAATAAATAAATAAAAGTGGTACTGCCTTCTAAATGAAAAGACCTAAACAAACTGAGATGTTTGCACAAATCTGTACTTGTTGGTTGTGCTTGGTCGCACTAGGTCAGGGTTAACACAGGGCTGGCTTGTGCTGTAAATCTCAGGGGATTGTGCACACCCCTCAAACCTGTGTTCCAGTTGTGGGGAACCCAAGATGTTAAAAACTGCTGTTCTATATTCGATAGATCTGGTACTTTGTCAGTCTCCCATTAAATGACGTTGTAACACCTTTCCCGCAATTACTTAGGCACAGATAGGCAGTGAGTGTGTGGGTGGAAGGAGCAGGGCGCTTCCCTCTGGGGTACTGTGTGCTCAGTCACCGCGGTGGAATACTGATGCGGGAGTCACATTTCGGTAAGAGAACGCGCAGTTTATTCACCTGCAGTTGTGAATCCACACTGACTCCATCTGTCAAACATGAAAAATTTGTGGGGGCGCCTGGGTGGCTCAGTCGGTTAGGCGTCCGACTTCTACTCAGGTCACGATCTCACGGTCCATGAGTTCGAGCCCCGCGTCGGGCTCTGGGCTGATGGCTCCGAGCCTGGAGCCTGCTTCCGATTCTGTGTCTCCCTCTCTCTGCCCCTCCCCCGTTCATGCTCTGTCTCTCTCTGCCTCAAAAATAAATAAACGTTAAAAAAATTAAAAAAAAAAATTTGTGGTTTTCTATACACTCAATTTTTCCTATCCACAAAATGTTTTAATAATTAAGGGAAATTGGGGCACCTGGGTGGCTCAGTCAGTTGAGCCCCTGACTTCGGCTCAGGTCATGATCTCACAGTTTGTTAGTTTGAGCCCCATGCGGGTCTCTGTGCTGACAGCTCAGAGCCTGGAGCCTGCTTCGGATTCTGTGTCTCCCTCCCTCTCTGCCTCTCCCCTACTTGTGCTCTCTCTGTCTCTCTCTCTGTTTCTCTCTCTCAAAAATAAATAAACGTTAAAATTTTTTTTTTAAATTACAGGAAATTAAGGTATTTTATTGACAGCTTTGGATTCCAGGTTATTTAACTGTGCATTAATTGGTATATAAATCAACCATTACCTCTTTCAAATTTTTTCTTACAGACCTGAAGACTTGAAAATATGATAAAGTCAAAGTTGTACTTTTTGAATGACAATTTGCATAGTATGTGTTCTGGTTTTTACTATTTAATTTAAAAATTCATTTTAATGAAGTGAAAGATTAAAAGAACAGTGCAATAAGAACATAGTTTAGAAGGCGATTAACCACTTGACCAAGATGGTTCTAAAATGGCAGAACATCTTTCAACGCATACCTAGTATTTACAAGTCAGGGGAGGAAAGCATAAGCTATATCAGGTCAGCTTTTTTTCCTGAATTGTGTTCTAGATAGATCTTTTTAAAAAAAAATCATAAGCTGTTTTGTGATTGAGATTTCTTTTTCAATACCTGCATTCCAACTCAGCTTTTCCAGTCATATGGTTCTCTGTCTAGTCCAAACACATTCTGATAGCAGTGTTCTCCAAACCAAACAAAACCCAGGAAAACAGCCCGCCTCGTCCCAGGTCACCCTTGCCCACTCTGCTCCTAAGGAGGTGGTTACCAAGAAGAAGCACAAAGATCACAGTTCAGCTTATTTTGTAGGTTATATAGAGACGTTTTCAAATAATTATCCAATTTGCCTCTCTGAGCCAAAGTAAAGCAGAACAGGGTCGGTAATAGGCTCTCATTGTAAAAATAACATGATTCCTTCATATGAGATAAATTTTATTCTTCATACAAAAGTCAAAACCACCCATAATTCTACAATTTAAATTGAATTAGCCACTGTAAACATTTTTCTGTACATACAATTCTATATATGGTTGATGATGTTGTTTATAATCTCATATCCTGTTCTCTTCATATCATAAACATTTTTCCATCTGAAAATTTCACACACTTCTTATATATTTTTTTATGGCTGACTACTATTCTATCATATGGATGTAATAATTTAACCATTTCCTTGACTGTTCCTTGGACATTGACGATATTTCCCACCATCTTGCTACTATAAATAATGCTGTAAGGAACACTGTTACCATGAATTCTCTGCATGTTTCATTAGGGTCAAAAGTGTGACTGAAGACCGGGTACATTAGTCAAATGCATTTAAGAAATGAAGCATCGGGGCGCCTGGGTGGCGCAGTCGGTTAAGCGTCCGACTTCAGCCAGGTCACGATCTCGCGGTCCGTGAGTTCGAGCCCCGCGTCAGGCTCTGGGCCGATGGCTCGGAGCCTGGAGCCTGTTTCCGATTCTGTGTCTCCCTCTCTCTCTGCCCCTCCCCCATTCATGCTGTCTCTCTCTGTCCCAAAAAAATAAATAAAAAAAAAAAAAAAAAAAAAAAAAAAAAAAAAAAAAAAGAAATGAAGCATCATTTTATACTCCCAACAGTGGTGTATGTCTTTCCTTTTTTAATCCAAGTTTTAAAATGGCATCATTTAAATTCAGTATTCTGGGGTGCCTGGGTGGCTGTCGGTTAAGCGTCCGACTTCAGCTCAGGTCATGGTCTCACGGTTCGTGGGTTTGAGCCCCACGTCGGGCTCTGTGCTGACAGCTCAGAGCCTGGAGCCCGTTTCAGATTCTCTGTCTCCTTCTCTCTCTGCCCCTCCCCACTCGCGCTCTGTCTCCCTCTGTCTCAAAAATAAATAAACATTTAAAAAAATTTTTTAATTGAGTATTCTTGGGGACTTAAAATCATGATAGTTCTATTGGATTAGGTGAAAAATCTCAAAGCATTTTAGCTGCTATTATAATTTTAGCAGAAACTAAAGTAGATATTTGAATTGAAGTAAACCAAACAGATTTGAGTCCTCATTAATAACATAGATCACAATTCAAAATCCAGGATTTTTAAGAGATTAAAGTAGGTAGAAAAGAAAACTTCTATTAGTTATTCACTAAATAAAAACACTAGGGTCACCTGACTGGCTCAGTTGGTAAAGCGTGTGACTCTTGACCTCGAGGTTGTGAGTTCAAGCTCTACATTGGGCATGGAGCCTACTTAAAAAATAAAATAAAAACAGTAATACTGTCCAAAAAGTACTAACTTCTTTGTGGATCCTCTTTAACAGTCTGACATTAAACATCTCGATGATTCATTCAAACCTTTAGAGAGATTATTTGACATTTTAGAATATCATACCTGTTTCAACATGTTCCTAACATTTTTATAAAGGATTGCTATTCTCCAGCACCCTGTTACATATATTTAAAAGAAATCAAATGCTTCCATAAGGAAAAAGGGGGACGTAGCACATGGGTTTACACGTGCTTAACCATGCTTATTCCAATCTAAACTTGACTGATACGGAACTTCAGTAGCAACCAGTTTATTCATAGAATACTTAAGTGAAATGTTGCGAATTCAGTATCAAATGCTATATTCATATACTTGCAATTTAAAACTCATTTCACACAAAATTAAAAAAAATTTTTTTTTTCAACGTTTTTTATTTATTTTTGGGACAGAGAGAGACAGAGCATGAACGGGGGAGGGGCAGAGAGAGAGGGAGACACAGAATCGGAAACAGGCTCCAGGCTCCGAGCCATCAGCCCAGAGCCTGACGCGGGGCTCGAACTCACAGACCGCGAGATCGTGACCTGGCTGAAGTCGGACGCTTAACCGACTGCGCCACCCAGGCGCCCCTTCACACAAAATTTTTGAACTTATGAGAACACCAAGCTTAATAACAAAGGGCTAACTTTGTAAGGCAGCATTTCCGGATGCAATTGTCTGAAGGTTTAATTCTCACATTTAATTTCCTTTTTGTTTTTTAAAGTTTATTTATTTATTTTTGAGAGCGAGAAAGCACGAGTGGGGGAGGGGCAGAGAGGGAGGAAGAGAGACCATCCCAAGCAGGCTCTCTGCTGTCAGCACTGAGGTGGATTCAGGGCTCAAACACACAAACCATGGGATCATGACCTGAACCAAAGTCAGAAGCTGAACTCACCGAGCCACCCAGGCGCCCCTAATTTCCTTTCTTGACAACTATGGTCTCTTGCCTGACCTATCACCATAGACTTTTTTAAAATATATTTTTAAAATATTTATTTTTGAGAGATAGAGCAGAGTCGGGGAGGGGCAGAGAGAGGGAAACACAGAATCTGAAGCAGGCTCCAGGCTCTGAGCTGTCAGCACAGAGCCGGATGCGGGGCCTGACCCCACAAACTGTGAGATCATGACCTGAGCTGAAGTTGGACGCTTAACCGACTGAGCTACCCAGGCGCCCCTAAATATTTTTAAAAATGTTTATATTTGAGAGAGAGCACAGAAGGGGGGGAGAGAGAGGGACTCAGAGGATCTGAAAAAGGCTCTGTCTCTCTCAAAAATAAACATTAAAAAATTAAAAAAAAAAAGAAAAGAAACCTGGTGAGGCCACGAACACATCCTATATTTTAACTGAGCAGCTTGAGAAACGACATTTAGGGTGCAGATTTTAGAAATACCAGTGGTGTGGTTTTAGAGTAGTTGTAGCTTTGATTTTGTCAGTGCTCTGAGCAACTCCTCTCTCCTCTGCATAGGATCAGAAGTTAGAAAAAGGCAGTCTAGGGACCCACACGTAACAATCTACTGCAAACACACAAGGTTGCTGGTTGTTTTCATGTTTCGGATCTTTGTTTTGAATGTCTGAGGACTGTATGTAAATGACATCATACCATAGTATCCTGCGCCCAGCTTCTCCAGTCAGTAGTTTCAAATTCATCTATGTTGATGTATGTAGCTCTGCTTGAGTCACTAACTGCTGTGTAATAGCCTTCTGAATTGTTTTGCACTGGACTAATACTGTTTCCGAATTATACTGCAATAAACACTCTTACGTATCTCCTCTGTGTCAGTTTCCCTGGGGTACTTGATTACTTACTGGGTCCCTGAATATATTCGATACCTTCTAGGCTTGTTGCCTCTGTGTCAGCTGCCACGACTAATTCCTGGACTTTGCACAAAAACCATCCTGGGGAGGATGGGAAACAGAAATCATTCAGATTCAGAGAACCAAGGGTACTGGTATACTTTCTGCACTAGCTAATTTCAACTTGAATAAAACAACCTGGTGCAGTGATGAGGCACGTTTCGGTAGCCATGCAGATCTAGGTTTGAATTCATGCCCTGTGTAAGGAGTTGTAACTTCGGGCAACCTAAGCTTTAATTTCCTTCTCTACAAACTATCTACCTCGCAGGTGGTTTGCAAATGGTTTGCAAATCACTTAGCTCTGGGCAAGGTAAACAGTAGGTACATAATGATAAGATATAAACTTGGAATGAAGAGACCAAACTATTATAAATTCAACTATATTGCAGTCACAAAGCACTTCCAGTGAAAAAGATAGTTATGTGAATGAACTTATTACAACTTATAAATACAAGTTTACAGCAAGTACAGAGTAAGTTTACAAATGTGGAGTGTAATTTTTTTGCTTATTTTTTTGTTAATAGCAATAAAGTTTTATCAATAAGATATAATTCACGTTATACAATTCACCCAGTCAACACACACACTTCATTGGTTTTGGTATATTCACAGATGTGTACAACCATCACAGTTTCAGAACGCTTTCATCATCTCAAGAAGAAACCCCATTCCCATTAGCTACCACCGCACCCCTTCCCCTCCTCCTAGTCTCAAGCAACCACTAATCTACTTTCTGTCCCTACGCCTAGTCTGGATATTTCCTATGAATGGAATCACACGATACGTAGCGTCTAGCCTCTTTCCCTTACCCTGATGTTTTCAGGGTTCACCATGTTGTAGCCCACATCAGTAGTTACTTGTGACCAACTAATACTCCATTGCATGGCCGTGCCATATTTTGTCTATCCATTCTTCAGTTGATGGCCACACAAGTTGTTTCCCCATTTTGGCGGTCATGAGTAACGCTGCCACCAATGTTCTGTCCAAGGTCCTGTGTGGACACACGTGTTCGTTCTCTTGGGCATATAGGCAAGACTGATATTTCTGGGTCAAATGGTAATTCCCGATTTTATTGGGGAACTGTCAAACTGGTTTCCAAAGTGGCTGCAGCGTTCCACCTCTCCACCAGCAGTGCACGAGGGCTCCAACGCCTCCATGTCCTTGACCTTGAATCTACTCGTCCTTGACCACACATGTAGTAATCTGACCCTTTGAATCTACTCACAGCCATCCTAGTGGGCGTGAAGTGGCATCTCCTGGCTTTGATTTGCATTTCCTTGATGAGTAATGACAGCGAGCTCTTCCTAGGATTGTTGGCTGTTCTATCTTGGATACACGTCCAAAGTAGAATACTGTCTATTATGTCAGGTACTTGGGGTCGTGCTGATGTTCCCACTAGCCCCTCGTTTGATATGGGATCATACACCCTATTCTGCAAATGGGCGAGTTTAGGCTGGAGGAATGAAGCTGAGGATTTGCATTTGAGTTTTAAATCCATTTAAAGCACACCTCCTTTGTACTTGTGTTCCAACCACAGTCAATCTGGTCACAGCAGTGAGGGCCCAGCAGGCACCATCCAAAGACACTATTCCAAGACATGGGACAGCAGACACTACCACCCCCACACTCCAGAGACAACGGAGCTCCAGGAGGCCACTTGCCACAGTAAGCGGCAGAGCCTGGCGGTGAAACCAGACAGGGCTGCAGGGTGTGGCCCCGGCTCCCCACAAGATGTTCGTGGGAAGATCCTAACCACCCACCCATCAACATGCTGCTGGGGTGAGAGACACTCAACACTGTGATAAGGAAACCAGCTGTATGTACTGAAGAGCTGTGGTTTCTACAGAAAATACAGCCTACTTAAGTTCGTTAGATACGATGTTTGGAGGAATAAGAAACGACTTCTTGGGGCGCCTGGGTGGCTCAGTCGGTTGAGCGTCCGACTTCGGCTCAGGTCATGATCTCACGATCCACGAGTTCAAGCCCCGCGTCGAGCTCTGTGCTGACAGCTCAGAGCCTGGAGCCCGTTTCAGATTCTGTGTCTCCCTCTCTCTCTGCCCCTCCCCTGTTCATGCTCTGTCTCTCTCTGTCTCAAAAATAAATACAAACGTTAAAAAAAAAATTAAAAAAAAAAAAAGAAACGACTTCTTACTCTTTATGTTTAAAAGGAAAATAAGACTCATTATTTTATTGCACTGTTTTTACAGCCAGAAGACTAAAAAATACTTTTTCCCCCAAGTGTATATTCTTTCTGAACTCAAGCCTTTGGACTCTGTTGTGGGTTGAATTGTGATCCCCATAAATTCCTATGAGTTCTACCCCCAGTACAATGTGCCCTTAGTTGGAGATGGGGTCATCACAGGTGTAATTAGTTAAAATGAGGTCATGCTGGGGAAGGGTGGCCCTCATCCAATGACCAGTGTCCCTGTAAGAAGGGGAAATCTAGGGGCGCCTGGGTGGCTCAGTCGGTTGGGCGGCCGACTTCGGCTCAGGTCATGATCTCGCGGTCAGTGAGTTCAAGCCCCGCGTCAGGCTCTGTGCTGACGGCTCGGAGCCTGGAGCCTGTTTCAGATTCTGTGTCTCCCTCTCTCTGACCCTCCCCCGTTCATGCTCTGTCTCTCTCTGTCTCAAAAATAAATAAATGTTAAAAAAAAAAAAAAAAAAAAAAGAAGGGGAAATCTGGACACAGACCCGCACACAGGAAGGAGGCCCTGTGAAGATCTGGGTGAAGCGTCAAGCCAAAGATTGCCAGAAACTAGCAGAATCTGGGGGAGGGGCAGGGAACAGATTCTCCATCACAGTCCCAAAGACCCCAGCCCGAGCACACCTGGATCTGGAGTCCTAGCCGGCAGGATGTGTGAGCCCCCTCGCTTCCGTTGTCACCCCGTCTGCGTACTTTGTTACGGCAGGTCTCAGAGACGCCCACGGCCAGGCGTATAAAACACAGCGGCCCCATAGGACATGGGCCTGAATTCCACTCCCAATGGTAAAGATTACGATTAATTTCTGACTACCAAGATCAGTGATCTGTATGTCAAGTTTCTCAAGAAATAAGCAATCATGGCTTTCCATCACTGCGTATTTTATTTACCTCAGCTAGGTATTTACAGATATTTGCTAATATAAAAATACAATGGCCCGGCGGCCGGAAAGTTGAGGCCATGCAACCCTTACTTCTTCGTGTCCAAATGCTCTAAGGCTTTAAATAGTTCAAGGTATTTCCACATGAAAAGGACTCCACAATATTTATATGCACAGAGAATGGGCTGAGAGCTCAGTATCTGTATTTTGTGGAGTAGTCCTTTGGAGACACCACCAGGCCCCGACCCTTCCGGGCACCTCGGTACACAGTCTCGATTATGTCTATCATTTCCTGCTTGTCTTCCATGGCCCAGTTGATCTTGTTGTTGTTCCCAGTACCCAGGTCAATCATGATGTGCTTGTTCCTGCAAAGAGGAAACAGGGGGGTCAATGCTCACAAAAATCCTTCTAAAAAAGAGTTCCATGAAGAAGGCTTTTCTGTTTTGCACCTTTACAAACTCTCGTTAAACATCATTTAAAAGAAGAACACACAGTCAAGAGGATCCACCATGATTCAGGAGAAGATGAAAACAACCTAAATGCTACTTAAAAACACACAGCTTGCGTGGGGAGCAAGCTCTTTCTGTACTCTTCTCTGTCTCCTTAGGACAAATACCCTACAGGGTAGTCGAAAGCTCAAAGGACACAGTTTTTGTCACTTGGACCCAGAGGGTTGTACTAATTTACTCAGGAAACACAATGGATGAGTTTTCATGGTACTCTTGTGAGCACCTAGTGTACATTTCATTAAAAATCCTACTAACTGTGAAATTAATAATGTTTTGGATTTTTATGATTAGAGACATAGACAATTCTTTACAAATGTATTTCTTAAGAGGCTACTTTTAACAATGATTTATATGTGCACTTTATAGAAGATATTAACCCTGGTTGTCCCTGATGCACTAATTTTTCCAGGTTTGCTGAAGACTGATTAGTTTTAATTACTTTCTCACTTTCCTAAGAATGAAGTGCTCCATCCGCCCTGCAGTCTTTGGTCTGGCCACCTTTTAACCGGAGTGAGCCTCCAAAAGGCAAATCCGATGTTCCTTTTCTGCCACAAAATTTCACTTCTAGGATAACATTCCACATCCTCACTCTGGCCCAGGAATCTGGGGGGGTCTGGACCCTGCCCCTCCCCCTCCCTGGCAGGGGGGATCTGGGTGTCTGGACCCTTCCCTCCCACCCCCTCCCCCACCAGTCTCCCACCATCACCCACCAGCCACTCTGTGTCCTCTCAGGCTCCCAAACATAGCATGAAGCTCATGCCGTGTGCCCGCCCCCCAGAAGGCTGGAGCTCATCCCAAACCTATCCCAGCTGCCACTTAGCTCCCGCCACCCTGACTCAGTATTTGTGTGCCTATAAATACCCGCCCTCTGGCACCTGTTTCCCTCTGCTAATTTACTCAGCTGTTCCCAACCTACAAAGTTCCCTGATGGCAGGATCCGCGTCCCAGCACTAGACCACAAAATCTGGCAGGACTCAATATATATACATTTAGTGAAAACATTAACTGAAGTGCCACCACGCCTCGTCTTAGAACTCTGGGTGGCAGAAAGAGACGTTCTGTCTCTCTCTGGTGCAGCCTCTGTCCTAAAACACCCATGTGCACAGACGGCGGGGGGCTTCTTTTTTTCAGCCTCACTCCCACCTGAAGGGCTAGGGGAGAATTTTGAAGAGCACGACAGAAAAGGCCTAGACTGCCTCCAAGAGCCCGTGAGAAGAAACACGGACTTGGAGAGCACAGCTGGTGCCGGCTCCAAAGGAAGGGAGGACCTCGCGTTGCTAGGGGTGGAGGAAAGGGACCCTGTTACTTGGCAGGACATCGCGATGGCATCCTGCGGTTCTGTGGGAAGGACTTGTAATGACTGATGCCCTTGGATATTCAACTGAAGGAAAGCCAAGCAAAGTCTTGAAGGTGCTGTCTGGTTTCTCCCTGGTGCTCACAGCAAAACGAGAGAGACAACCTAGTGTGAGAACTGCGAACAAAGACTCAATTCTCAGCTTCTCCAGATGGCAGAAGGTGCTGAAATCCAGCAACGGCTGCAGGATGGGGGGTACAGGGAAAAGGAAGCCACACGACCTACTGCTGAAGCCCAGGAAAGCCCTAAAGGCCAAAACGTTCAGTCACAAGAGAGGGAGGTGTGCCTCACGGATCTTCCCCGATGCCCAGGCCAGGGACTCGGCTGCAAGGGACAGAGGGTACAGTGAAAGGAGATGACAGAACCCAATGTGCTGCTGGCTGAAGGAGGCTGGAAAATGGCCCAGCTGCGAATGCCTTTCATGAAAAAGGGAGGAAAATCCAGGCAAGCACCCTCCCAGGGCTGGGGCGTCGACCCCCTTCCTCCTCACGTCCCCTTGGGAAACCAGACCTGTTTCCTATGCTGTCCCACACTGTGTGCTGGGAGAGCTGGGGCCACAGACAAGTGGTGTCCAGGAGCCTAAGAAGCCTTGTCCATACCTGATTTTGCATATGAGAAGGATGTGAGTTTTCGGAGCCAGAGGGCAGACTGGTAGGCAAAATCCTACATTAAACCCTGTGAATTTCCTGCCCGATTCCCTGGGACTGTGATATGATGGGGCATAAAGACTCTGACAGATGTCCCAAAAGTTTCTGATCAATCGACTTTAAAATAAGGAGATAATCCTGGATTATCTGGATGAGTCTATTCCGATCACAGCCCTTAAAAGCAGAACAGGAAATCTCAGAGACTGTGCAGACTTCAAAGGCGGAAGGGCCTCCAGGAGCAGGGAGGGGTCCCAGCATAGAGCCAGCAAGGAGTCAGAGACCTCGGACCCGTGAGCACCAGGAACTGCATTCAGCCAACAGCCCAAGTGAACCGAGTGGCTTCTTCCCAGGCTGACGGTCCAGGTAAGGGCCCAGCCCCTGATTCTGACGTGGTGAGACCCTGAGCAGGAACCCACTGAGCCTGACCGAACTCTGACACAGCACTGAGCTCATAAGCGGTGCTGTGTTAGCTACTCAACTTGTGCTCATTTGTGACACAGAATATAAAGCTAATCCACACCCTATACAATCCACCCAAACACTCCTTGCCGGCCAGGGAGCTCTACTTTCGGAGTATGGTCTAAGGCTTAACACTGCTATTTACCAACTTCTGTATTAACAATAAACAGTAAGAAATTTTGACCAAACATCAAATGGTGATTCCTTTCTAAATTAAATCTCCACGACAGAACTTTTTTAAAATTCACGACGTTACTTGACTTTACTACCTAAATACCATCATATATAAAGACCTCCTGATTACATCAAACTTCCAGACCAACAGTATTCAACTGAACTGACAAGTTTAAGAGAACATACCTGAAGAAAAACATGACGGTGCATGGATCATATAACTCATACATTTTGTTGAAGTCAGGCACTTCTGTAATATCCACAAGATAGATAACTGCAAAATTTTTCACCTAGGAGAGATTGAAACAACCCTGTACAGTAACACACCATTTTTTTATTCTACAAAAGCACGTTAAAAACAAACACAAGAATTTGTATATAAGTGGACAATTTTCAAACCAAGTCCCCAACATTCTTTCCCAGCAGAGCTAATACACAGGGAGATGATTCAGCACGTTCGGGCTCCTGGCAACTGGCTGCTTACACCTCGCTTTACCATTTTCACAACAGCAAGTTATGAGAGTCCCACAGAAAATGTCCACAGGTATGTCATTCATGCTGATCCAGTAATAACCTATCTCAAACTTTTCCAGATTTGTACTTCTACAAATACTTAATTGCACACAGGAAACCACTATTTTAAAACCCACTGCTAGAATCTGCTGCACACCTGCCTTTTTGATCCAGGGGTGCACACATGCAGATACTAAGACTACTACTCCAAATAATACTATACACAACAAATTTTCTTTCATTTTTTTCTCTAATTGCAGATTCATCATAGCAGATTTAGAAAACTCAGAAAACTGTAAATAAGACAGAATCACCTCCAGTCCCAACCACCAGAATTGCTACAAATGTATTTTTTTTTTAATGTTTATTATTGAGAGAAAGTGTGTGTGTGCAAGTGGGGGACCGGCAGAGAGAGGCAGACAGAAATCTGAAGCAGGCTCCAGGCTCTGAGCTGTCACCACAAAGCCCAATGTGGGGTGTGAACCCATGAACCATGCGATTATGACCTGAGTTAAGTCAGACACTCAACGCACTGAGCCACCCAGGCGCCCTGCTACAGATATATTTTTGGTAAACTCTTTCCCATTTTTTCTGGCATACACACACACATATTAATCTGTTTATACTGCTTTAACAAAATATGATCATTCCATGCCACAGTATTTTATATCCTGCTTTAATTATGAGCATTCTCTTATACAAATTACATACTTTCCCAAAGCACAATTTTCAGGGCTACATAATACTTCATCAAACAGCTATGTCATTAGTTTATCATTCCTCCATTATTTTCTGATTTTTCCTGAAAATAAATAATTCAAATTTTTCATTAGTACCAATTATTCACCTGTGAACATTCTTACCTTTAAATCTATGTACATATTTCATTATTTCCAAAGAACAAACTCCCAAAATAGAATCTCTCCGACAAAATACATGACATTTTAATGGCCCCTATAGGGGCGCCTGGGTGGCTCAGTTGGTTGAGGGTCCGACTCTTGCTTTCAGCTCAGGTCATGAGCTCATGGTTCATGTGTTTAGGGTGACGGTGTGGAGCCTGCTTAAGATTCATTCTCTCTCTCTCTCTCTCTCTCTCTCAAAATAAACAGTGCAAGACGGTGCAGGGCTGAGGTCTGACCAACAGAAGGCATTAAATATGGACATGTCCCACAACTGGCTGCAAAAGGAGGGAAGTTACTGAGGGACCCAGGCATGGAGCTGGGGCCCCTCCTGGCCACCCCCCAATTCCCTCTTTCCTGGTGACAGAAGACAAGGCAGCTGTGGAATCGAGTGTGCCACACACCGCGTGTCCAGATGGCCTCTGTGGCAAGTGTTCTTTTCATACTGCCGCGGCCCTCAGACAGCAGGGCCGGAGTACAGCACACGCCTCTGCAGAGCTTTCCGGCAAAAGGGACCCTGTGCATCCGTAGGTGCTGCCTACCCCTACGTTTCACTTCATCATTATTCCGTTATTACTTTCTGTGTAATACAACAGAGCTATCACAACTTACACTGACAGATGTTAACCTTATAGTAAAACCAAACAAACACGTCCACTTGTCCCCTAAAGCGTAAACTGCCAATGCAGTGAAAGCCCAAGATGCCATTCGGATTCAATGTGAATTATTTAGCCAGTTGGCTCCAGTTCCTAGAACCTCCACATCTCCCAAGTTAAAGCAGAAACTGACACAAGAAACCACGTCCTCTTAAAGTGATCAAAATATACCACCTGTTTCATACATGAAGATATTCAATTACCCAAACTCAACGATACAATCTTCACCATAAACGTTGGTTTTTACAGCGAGACTTTGAGAGCAGGCCCTACTTCCCTTCGCCTTCAATGAGGAGGAAGAAAACGGTAGCTCGTTCAGAAGTAAAACAACTAACGACAGCACAGTACTTAGTTCTTTTCTTCCCCTCTATGTAAAGTACACTATGGTTCTCCAGATAAATCTAAGGCTTCCCGAGGCTAGGAAGCACGTCTGTTCTCTTTACTGATGTGTCCTCAGAGCCAAGCTGTACCTGACTCATACACGGGACCAGTAAATGCTTATCGAGTGAACTTGAACAATAAGCTTGCATTCTGAAATACAAGAAACACATTAATGTCACTAAAAATGTGTTTTTGGACAGTGTGAGCTTAATCACGTAACGCTGAGTTCAAACAGACCTGCCCGCAGGGTTGGTGGGGTGCCACTTCCGTCTGACGGGAGGCTCTCAAGCTCCTGCAGCTCAAACACCTGCAGAAGGCAAGGGGCTGCTCACCCATCTGGGCGGCCAGATGAGAACCGCACGCGGCACCAAGGGGCCTTCCTAGAAACCTGTGCAACCTACCCAGTCTTCCCCCTGGAAAAGCTACCATTTATCCAAGCTGCTTCTAATGCGGGTTACATGAATTGTCGTGATGCTTTCCACATGGTCTGAACGTTTCACCCCCACTGACGAACCCACAGTTAACTAAAACTCTGTGTATGTTTTATAAAAGTGAAATGAAGCTAGGAGTCTACTGTATTTTCTCCATTTAAAAAAACGTTCAGGGGCGCCCGGGTGGCTCAGTCGGTTAAGCGTCCGACTTCAGCTCAGGTCACGATCTCACGTTCCGTGGGTTCGAGCCCCGCGTCGGGCTCTGGGCTGACGGCTCAGAGCCCGGTGCCTGCTTCCGATTCTGTGTCTCCCTCTCTCTCTGCCCCTCCCCCGTTCATGCTCTGTCTCTCTGTCTCAAAAATAAATAAAACGTTAAAAAAAAAATTTTTTAAAAATGTTCATTTTGGGGTGCCTGGGTGCTTCAGCAGGTTAAGTGTCCGACTTTGGCTGAGGTGGTGGTCTTGGGGTTTGTGGGTTGGAGACCCGCGTCGGGCCCTACGCTCTCAGCACTGAGCCTGCTTCAGATCCTCTGTCTCCCTCTCTCTCTGCTCCTCCCTCACTCCCACTCTCTCAAAAATAAAATACACATAAACAAATAATGTGCATTTTGAAAATATAGAAATGGAATGGAAAAACCACTACTGGGGCGCCCGGGTGGCTCAGTCGGTTGGGCGTCCGACTTCGGCTCAGGTCACGATCTCACGGTCCGTGGGTTCGAGCCCCGCGTCGGGCTCTGTGCTGACGGCTCAGAGCCTGGAGCCCGCTTTGGATTCTGTGTCTCCCTCTCTCTTTCTGCCCCTCCCCTGCCCACACCCTGTCTCTCTTCCTCTCAAAAATAAACATTAAAAAAAAAAAAAAAGAAAAAAGAAAGAAAAACCACTACTATGTGTCCAGCCCCGTATTTTTGAGCAAACTCTACCCCAAATGTGGGCCTTGAACTCATAACCCTGAGATCAACAGTTGCATTCTCTTCGGACTGAGCCAGCCAGATGCCCTTAAGTTATACAACTTGTTTAAAAACCACTGGGCTGGAGCACATGGCTGGCTCAGTCAGAACAGCGTGCAACTCTTAATCTTGAGGGTGGGAGTTCAGGCCCATGTGGGGTATACAGGCTACCTAAAAGGAAAAAAAAACCCAAAACTTAAAAATATAGGACAGTCAAATAAAATCAATAGTATGGGTGTCTTAAAGCAAAAAGTGTTTCCCTTTCCCCAGACCCACAAGCTCACTTGTGAGGAAATCATATACATTCTGCTTTCTCCAGCTGACATCATTAACTGATGCCCATGTCATTGAAGAAGCTGTTAGAAGATAACTTCTAACAGCCAAATAACATTCCATCCCGTGAACAGGACATTCCCAGTTTAAATCCCAACCATCTGTTTCTGAGCCTGGACAAACTACGTGCCAGCACCTACCCCTGGGAGCCATCGCGAGGACCACAGGACAGGTCTGTTTCCCACCTGGCAACAGGATGCGTCTAAGGGTTCAAACGCTAGAGCTCACGGTCATCACCATGTTCTCCTATCATGAGACACTGCTGTTGTTTCCAGTTATGACAGAAGTTATAGCAAAGGTCTTGTGGAGCATAAAACTTCGTCTATTGAAGACGCGGGGTTACTAGGCATAAGGTCTGACTATTCTCAAGGCTTTCTATACGATGCCAAACTGCCTCCTGAAAGGAGATCCGTTCTATAGGTACCTCAATATTAACTTTCACCTTTTTAGCTCTGCTATATCTAAGAAACGATAGCACACTATTTTAATGTGTGTGTCTCTGAAGTTTACTTAACCGTGAGAATTTCCTCTTTTTTAGGTTCCTTGCCTCTCTACCCACAGGATTGATTTATTTATTTCATTTTTAGGAGTCATCTTTTTAAATGGCACTTTAAACTTGTTTGCCTAAGTCTACTATGTCTAAAATAGTATTTTGCCTGCTATATTTGCAGTAATTTTAATTGCTGTCCGACAGGATCTTTTATTTTATTATTTTTTTTTTTAAAATTTTTTTTTTTTCAACGTTTTTTATTTATTTTTGGGACAGAGAGAGACAGAGCACGAACGGGGGAGGGGCAGAGAGAGAGAGGGAGACACAGAATCGGAAACAGGCTCCAGGCTCCGAGCCGTCAGCCCAGAGCCTGACGCGGGGCTCGAACTCACGGACCGCGAGATCGTGACCTGGCTGAAGTCGGACGCTTAACCGACTGCGCCACCCAGGCGCCCCTTTTTTTTTTTTTTTTTTTTTTTTTTTTTTTTTGGACAGGATCTTTTAAAAACCAACGACTCTATGTACAGATTTCATTTCTATTATCAAGTTGTTTCTTAATGTACATATTCTTTTGATTGTCTACAACAGTAACTATGATTTCCAACCCTACCGCCTACACGTTTTATAAGCACCCCTCCTTCTTCGTCACCAAGTCACTGATTAAACTGTTCGGTAGTCCTTCTACAAGCCACTCAACTTGCCTCCAAAGAGTAACTCCTGCACATCACTGAGACTGAGGCTGGCACATGACCCCGACCACCACTCCACCCTCTTGTATGGGACTCCTCCTCTGGCTGAGAACCCACCTAAAATGCTGGAAAAAATCTTATGGACTGCCAACTGGCGCTATGTATTTTATTTATAACAGTCGATTTTTAGATAATTCATGTCAAAGCCATCAACAAACTGCACGATAACTTTATTTTCCCCAACTACTATTTGCCCGATTAGCTCAACAATAACTCGAAGACTCTGCGATGTGAGTGGTAATGATACCAACAACAGTGGCTAAGAATTATGGAACATGCTGCTTACATGAGACAAGAAGTGTTCTGGAAGTCTTTTGTATTCATTCTACCCTCGTGACTGCCCTCTGGGTTAGGCACTACCGTCCCTTTCCCACAGATGAGTAGAATGAGGCACACAGACAAGCTATTTAAGGTCATACAGGTAGCAAGCAGCAGAAACAAGCTTGGTCTCTACCCTACTGCCCCTCATAGCTTGCTCCTAGCTCCAAGGCTGTTATTCCCAGAAACACAAATCCAGAGCAAACATACACATTTTGTTGGCTCTTGCGAGAACATCAACTCCCAGTAGAGTTCAACTGACTTTATGCGAGGTTTAAGAATGATCCCCCTAAGGGCGCCTGGGGGGCTCAGTTGGTTGAGTAGCTGACTTTGGCTCGGGTCTTGACCTCGCGGTTCGTGGGTTCGAGCACCGCGTCGGGCTCTGTGCTGCCAGCTCGGAGCCTGGAGCCCGCTTCGGATTCTGTGTCTTCCTTGCTCTCTGCCCCTCCCCCACTCATGCTCTCTCTCAAAAATAAACATTAAAAAAAAAAAATGCTCTTCTCTAAAATCATTTCTAAAATGTTCCATACATATATTTGTCTTAGATACAATTTAATGAGAATGTATGCTCATGAGTCAATGATGTCATTGAAGTTTTGCATATTTTAAACTACTTATTTGGGCTTTTAACACACAAAAATTAAATGTCCTGTTTATTCTTCCCCGTTATGGGATTTCGGGAACAGTGAGCTGTCACGAACCTCCTACAAAACGGCAAGACACCTCAAGACAGCTCAGAGATACACCAAACCGTCTCTCTTTGAAGCTGTGTATAAAATCAGCTGTTAATCAGGAAGCTTTGCTTATTACCACTCCAGCAAACTCCAGACATCTGTAAAATCGTTCAGCACATCTCTTACGTCTTCAGAGCAGCTCCAAACTACTCCAGCATGAGGTGGGGTCGGGAGGTCGGCAACGTCAAAGCATCAAGTCAACACACTACATTCCAGGAGAACAATCTAATCAAGTCCAGCCTAAACGGCGCAACTTTTACTCACTTTAAAACAGCTGGGGTATCCAAACAGGGCTCGTAACAAGATGAGGAAGATCCCCCACTATCTGCCATTTCTGCAGAGGGAGATTTTTAAATAGAGAGTTAAGTTGTTCTTTACACTAAAACTTTAAATTTCAAATATTCCTGTTGAGATTCCCCAAAAAGGGCTTCCAGAATTATAAACTCATATTTTGCCTTTATACCAAGAAAAAAATAAAACCATAATCTCGTGATGCATTTCAAGTTTGCATTTTTAATAACTATACTATAACATTATATTAAAAGTTTATTAGGACAGAAATCCAAATTTTGGGACAAAAGAAAAAATACCTTAAAAAAAAAACAAAGAAAAATACTCAAAATGAGCCCAATTAAGCCATTCTTATCAACAGGTTCAATACCAGAAAGAGTACGTCCACCAGCGACAGCGTCTGTAACTGACAGAAACGGATGAGAAAAGAACAGCTCTGGTAAAAGTCCCTGAAAACTTACATTCACACACAAAATCTGTCTCCTAGCTAAAAGCATTTTGCTGGGTTTTGCTCAGATATGAGAAGCCAAACGAGCCTCACATCTCTAATTACCGTACCCTCGCACTGAGGGCAGCGAGAGCTGGACGTCGCCTGGTGTTCACACGGTCGCCTGCAACACAGAATTCGGGGCACACACCCGAAGTCATTTCAAAGTCAACAGAGCGACAATTTGCTTCTCAGAAAAGTGCCCTTAGGCAATTCTTGACTCAACTGGCTAGTATCTGCCCCTGACCACCATAGCCTAAGCGAGGCGTGACCTCCTGGCACCACCTCATTTATGCCCTCTGACCCCAAATGGGAGGACCCCCAGCGTCAGAAAACTGCCGCTCTCCTGAGTTCCCCAGGCACCTCCTCAAGCTCCTTGGGGAAGAGGAGGGGAATGACTGCTAATCACAGCACCCACATTCTGATCCTGACCTCTGTTGAGGGGTTTTTGAAAGTCACATCAGAATTCCCAGGGGAGCTGGGCCTGTTTCTGGACCTCACCCCAGATCAAAAGAATCAGAATATCTGAGGTGCACTTGGGGAAGTATCCCAAGTGACACTCATGATGACTGACACACACGAATGGTCCCTAATGTCCCCAATGCCATCACCCCATCTCACTTTGCCTCTCTTACCAAATAGGAAACAGTAAAAATTAGCAATAGAAGATCAGATAGTTTTTTTTTAATGTTTATTTATTTTTGAGAGAGAGAGAAAGACAGAGTGTGAGTGGGGGAGGGGCAGAGAGAGAGGGAGACACAGAATCCGAAGCAGCTCCAGGCTCTGAGCTGTCAGCACAGAGCCCAACGCAGGGCTCGAACCCACAGACTGCAAGACATTACCTGAGCCAAAGTCAGCCGCTCAAACCACTAAACCACCCAGGTGCCCCCAGATAGTTGTTGTTTTTTTTTTTTTAAGTAAACTATACCCAATGTTGAGCTCGAACTAATGACCCCAAGATCAAGAGTCGCATGCTCTACTGAGCCAGCCAGGCGTTCTGAAGGTTATCAGATAGTTTTTCCTTTCCTCAATACAAAATACATCCTCACATCTTTGCTACCTACTAAAAGGTGTTGTTTTAACCCCTTATCCCTAAGAAAAGATGGCTTCAACCCTTCCATTACTTTTACTCTCAGTTGGCAGTTGGCGGGGAGCCCCACGATGGGCTCTGTGCTGACAGCTCAGAGCCTGGAACTGCTTCGGATTCTGTCTCCCTCTCTCTCTGCTCCTCCCCCGCTCACACTCGGTCTCTTCCTCTCTCTCTCTCTCTCTCTCTCTCAAAAATAAACATACATTTAAAAAAAAATCGCCATGCGGAAATTTAGAAAAGCGCTCAGTCCCCCGTTATACAATAGTTGCCAATGACTGCACTTCTGTTGTCAAGCAAGACTGACTAGCCAGGGGACTAACACTAAACATCAGGAAAACTAGTACCACAAAGCACAATTCTATTCTCTCCTAACATCTCCTGCAAATGAATCACTCTAAGCTATAAATCAAGTGACTTACAAAGAGCATCGTGGAGTAAAGGGGAAAAAAGACTAGAAGAAAACCAGATTAACATGAAAGCTCTGCTTTACGAGTACAATAAGCAAAGTAGCAAAAATGGACAACCCTTTAAACTAAACTATTTAAGTAAACTCGATCGTTCTTGCCAAAACCTGTAGGCGTTTGTTCATGGCACTATAGAGAAGGAATCGTGAATCATTTTTAAAATTTGAAAATCTGCGGAAACTTCTCCCAGAAAAACCACAGGACCTATCCTGCACAGTTTCAGGACCACAGCCTCCCACCACAAGGTAAGAATCCGTGTGCTAATCTAGCGAATGTGCTGCACGCCAGGAATAAAGGCACGAGGAAGGAGCACTGGACGGATTCTAACCTCACTTTTAAAATCTACCGCCAAACAGACAAGCAAAAGCAATGCCGGTGAAATGAGCAAGCTGATCACGGAACGCAACACGAAGCGGCGGAGCTGCGTTACCTTTTCGGCTATACTATACAGGACCTCGTCCATCTTCATGCAAGTGGGGTCCCAGTCGTGTCCAAACCGGATGACGACCACCCGGTCTTCCTCCGAAAGGATGGCCTGGTCCACCTGCCAGCCGTTGTGCAAGTGCGGGAGCATGTACGACATCTTCAGGGCCGCTCGGGTACCTGCGGGACAGGAATTCCACGCACCCGCTCCTTCCGGCCAGACCGCACTGCCGGCAGGGGGGCCACGCGTCGCCCCCGCCCTCACCCCTCGGTCCCGCCGCGGGGAGGGCGCAAGGGCCAGCACGAGACCCTCGGAAGGGGGCCTGGACCGAGGGGACGCCCGGCGGGCCACTGCCCGGGAGCGGGGCCCCGAGGGGGTCTCCCCCCACCTCAGTTCCCCACCCCCTACCTCCCCAGACCCCCGTCCACTCCCGCTCCAACCGCACGCACCTCTTACACCTAGAGAGTCCCGCGCTGCGGTCCTTCCGGGCGTGGACCCGCGCCGGACAGTGCGTGCGCGCCGACGTGAGCGTGCGCGTGCCCGCCGACGTGCGGCGCGCGTCCGGCGCAGCTGAGCGCGACGTCCGGAGCCGGGGGGCTGGAGTCTGCGCGCTGGCGGTGCGCGGGCGGGTAGGTGGTCTCCGCGTGGGCTGCGCGAGCGGGGTTTTTGCGGGGAGCCGCCGCGGTCGAGAGGAGCCTGTCTTTACCAGACCTGCTGTCGGTCCCAGTCGGGCCCGTCAGAGACCCAACTTCACCGCGCCGCCACGGTGACCCCGGGGGTGGGAGGGGCCGACCGGACCAACGAGAAGGGTTCGGGTCTGGACGGAGAGGACGCCCGCTACGCTGGGCGGGGGCGGGGGGGGGGGACTGAACTGAGGATCCCCGTGATTGCGGGGGAGGGACTGGACAGAGAGGACCCCCGTGACTAGGCCGGGGGTGGGGGGGACTGGGCAGAGAGGACCACTTGACCTGAGGTGTGGGAATGGGAGCTGGACTGAGGACCCCCGTGACTCGGGGGGAGGGGGAACGGGGTGGACAGAGAGGACCCCCGTGACTGGGGGTTGGAGGACCGCTGGACACAGAGGATGACATCGGGAGAAAGGCTTGTCCTGTTCACTCCCACACCAGGTCCCCAAATTAATCAGGGCGATCCTGCTTTCTGGACATAAATGCAGTTGATTGACGTGTGAAACCCATGTGTTCAGAAGAGCATTCCCCGCGGAGGGTCAGATCCTGCAGTGAGATAGAGCCAACGTGGAAGTTACCCTTCGGACTGCACCACCTGAGCTTGTAGCTCGGCGGCACTAAGCCCCTTCGTGTTGTGGTGCAACATCCACCTCCAGATAACAATTCTTTGTTAACAAATTCTGCTGCAATCTCATTTGCATGCTACAAGATTTCATTCATTCAAGTTAAGGTGGTTTTTCTCGAGAGTTGTGGAACCTTGAGGCCTGGGTGGCTCAGCCGGTGGAACGTGGAACCTGGAACCTTGGACTCTTGATTTTGGCTTAGGTCATGACCCCAGATCATGGGATTCAGCCCTGTGTGGGGGCTCCCTGCTGAGCATGGAGCCTGCTTGGGATTCTCATTCTGTGTCTCTGTCTCTCTCTCAAAAAATAAAAAAGTGTGGGACCAACATTATGATCTATTTTTAGAACTTTTTCATCATCCTGAAAAAAATCTTGTACCCATTTGGCATCATTGCCATTTCCCTCCTGACCACTAACCTGTTTCCATCTCTGCAGATTTGCCTATTCTAGACATCTCAAGGGATTAAATGGAAATGTATGTAGTCTTTAACTTAAATAATTTTTTTAATGTTTGTTTTTGAGAGGGAGACGGAGCACAAGCAGGGGAGGGGCGGAGAGAGGGAGACACAGAATCGGAAGCAGGCTCCAGGCCCCAAGATGTCAGCACAGCTGAACCCCTGAGCACTCGAACCCAGGAACCATGAGATCATGACCTGAACCGAAGTGGGGTGATTAACTGAGCCACCCAGGCGCCCCCGTGACTGCTTTCATTTAGCATAATGATCTTAAGGTTCATATTGTAGCAGGCGTCAGGACTTAGTTCCTTTTTATTGATGGTTAACATTCCATTGTATGGATACACTGCATTTTATTTATCAGCTAATTAACATTTGGGTTATTTCCATTTCTTGGCTATTATGAATAATGCTGCTATGAACAATGTATATAAATTTTTGTATGGATATAAGTTTTATTTGACTATATATGAGTGGAATCATTTTGTCTTATAGTAAGTACGTTTAACATTTTGTGGCATTGCAAGTTGTTTTCTTTTTTTTTTTTTAATTTTTTTTTCAACGTTTTTTATTTATTTTTGGGACAGAGAGAGACAGAGCATGAACGGGGGAGGGGCAGAGAGAGAGGGAGACACAGAATCGGAAACAGGCTCCAGGCTCCGAGCCATCACCCCAGAGCCTGACGCGGGGCTCGAACTCACAGACCGCGAGATCGTGACCTGGCTGAAGTCGGACGCTTAACCGACTGCGCCACCCAGGCGCCCCGCAAGTTGTTTTCAAAAGTGGCTGCACCTTTTAACATTTCCAACAGCAATGTGTGAGGGGTTTGATGTCTCCACATCTTTACCTACACTTGTTATTTGTGTATTTTTTATTATGACATCCTGGTAGATATGAAGTGATACTGTTGTTTGACTTGCATTTCCCTGATGGTTAGCAATATAGAGAGCATTTTTCATGTACTTTTTCTCCATTTGGAGAAATGTCTGTTCATATCCTTTGCCCAATAAAAAATATGGATTACTTATGTTTATTATTGAGTTTTTTAAAGTTTATTTATTTATTTTGTGAGAGAGAGGGGGGAGACGGGCACACAGAGAGAATCCCAGGGAGGCTGTGTACACTCAGTGCAGATCCCAACAAGGGACTCCACCTCTCATGAACTATGAGATCATGACCTGAGTTGAAACCAAGAGTCGCATGCTTAACAGACTGAGCCTCCCTTATTATTGAGTTTTAAGAGTTTCATTAGGTATATGATTTAAAAATATTTCTTCCCATTCTGTTGATTGACTTCACTTTTTATTGCTATCATTTGCAGCACAAAAGTTTTAAATTTTCATGAGGTCCAATTCATCTATTTAGTTGTTTGTGCATTTGGTATCATCTAAGAAACCATTGCCTCACTTAAGGTTGTGAACATTTCCTCCTGCATTCTTCTGAGAGTTTTATAATTTTAACTTTTTTTTTTAAGTAAGCTCTAGGCCAATGTGGAACTTGAACTCGAGACCTGGAGATCAAGGGTTGTATGCTCCACAGACTGAGCCAGCCAGCTGCCCCCGTTAACTTTTACATTTAGGTCTGTGATCACTTTGAGTTAACTTTTATGTATAAGGTGTCCAACTTCATTCTTTTGCATGTGGCCATCCAGTTGTTCTGGTACCATTTTTTGGAAAGATTATTCTTTCCCTATGAAATTGCCTTGGCACCCTTATTGAAAATCAATTGACTTTATTGTTTTATATTATTTTTAAATTTTTAAATATTTTTATTTTCCATGCTAACAAATACAATGTGATGTGTCAGGCACTCTTCACAGTACTCTATAGGGGAACTCTGTGTGGGAACATGGAACCCACACAACAGCCCTATAAGATAATTGTGCTATGGTTATCATCCCCAGATGAAATGACTGGATGGAGAAACCAAACCCCAAGTGTTTCTGTATCTTTTTCAAGATAACCAGCTAGTAAATGGCAAAGCAGGTTTGAACCTCTATGCTGTTTTAAAAATTTCCATCGTTTTTTTTATTTGAGTATGAACCATGTTCATAGGTTTTAAGCTTGATCATCAAAATTTTCATTTGCCACTACCAGTGGGTGGCCGTAATTGAAAATAGTTTTAAATATTATATTTTTTCTTCAAATTTTTACTTAAATTCTGGTTAACATATGGTGTAATACTGTTTTCAGGAGTATAATTTAGTGATTTGTCACTTACATGTAACACCCACTGCTCAACATGACAAGTGCCCTCCTTACTGCCAATCACCCATCTCACCCATCCCCCACCCATGTCCCTCCAGCAATCCTGTTTGTTCTATTTAAGAGTCTCTTATGGTTTGTTTCCTTCTCTTTTCTTCCCCCTTCCCATATGTTCATCTGTTTTGTTTCTTAAATTCCACATATGAGTTAAATCATGGTATTAGTGTTTCTCTGACTTATTTCACTTAGCATAATACACTCTAGCTCCATCCACATCATTGCAAATGGCAAGATTTCATTCCTTTTGACAGCTGAGTAATATTCTACTGTATATACATACATCACGTCTTTTTTTTTTTTTTATTTCACTTAGAGCATGCACACACATGCATATGTATGACTGGAGGAAGGAGGAAGGGCAGAGAGAGGGGGAGAGAGAATCCCAAGGAGGCTCCACACTGTCAACATGGAGCCCAACGTGGGGTTCGGTCTCATGAACCTTGAGATGCATGCCACCACATCTTTATCCATTCATCAGTTGATAGACATTTGGGCTCCTTCCATAGTTTGGCTATTGTTAATAATGCTGCTATAAACATTGAGGTGCATGTGTCTTCTTTGAATCATCATTTTTGTATCCTTTGGGTAAATACCTAGTAGTGCAATTGCTGGGTCATGGGGTAGTTCTATTTTTAACTTTTTGAGGACCCTCCGTACTGTTCTCCAGAGCGGCTGCACCAGTTTGCATTCCCACCAACAGTGCAAGAGGGTTCCTCTTTCTCTGCATCCCTACCAACATCTGTTGTGCCTTGTGTTGTTAATTTTAGCCATTCTGACAGGTGTGATGTGAGCATCTTTTCATGTGTCTGTTAGCCATCTGGATGTCTTCTTTGGAAAAAAAGTCTATTTGTGTCTCCTGCTCATTTCTTAACTGGATTGTTTGTTTTTTGGGTTTTAAGTTTGATATGGTTTGGTTGTTTTTTTTTTTTTTGGTATTTTTTTTAATGCTTATTTATTTTTGAGAAAGAGAGACAGCATGAGCAGGGGTGGGGTAGAGAGGGAGGGAGACACAGAATCCAAAGCAGGCTGCAGGTTCTGAGCTGTCAGCACAGAGCCTGACGTGGGGCTCGAACTCACAAGCCTTGAGATCATGACCTGAGCTGAAGTGGGACACCTAACCAACTGAGCCACCCAGGCGCCCTGAGTTTGATAAGTTCTTTATATATTTTGGATACTAACCCTTTATCAGATATGTCATTTGCAAATATCTTCTCTCATTCCATAGGCTGCCTTTTAGTTTTGTTGTTTCCTTTGCTGTGCAAAAGCTTTTTATCTTGATGAGGTCCCAATAGTTCATTTTTGCTTTGGTTTCCCTTGCCTCTGTCGATTTGTCTAGAAAGAAGTTGCTCTGGCTGAGGTCAAAAAGATTTTTTCCTGTTTTCTTCTCTAGGATTTTGATGGTTTCCTGTCTCACATTTAGGTCTTTCTTCCATTTTGAATTTACTTTCGTGTATGGTGTAAGAAAGTGGTACTGTTATGGAAACTGGTCTGGATCACCCGGCAGAAGAACCAAGCAGCACTCGGAGATCTTGGAAGGCAGGAGGTTTAGTTTACACCGGTGGGCTCAGAGGAGATCATTCTCCAGAGGTCTGAGCCCAGAGCATCAGCAGCCGGATGATTTATAGTCTGTTGGAGTGTGGCAAGTGGGATGGGAAGAAAAACCCGGAAGGGGAGTCTTTAGGCAGGGACTGGAATCCCCCTGTCCTGTCAGCCATCTTATAACAGACTTCTCCCTATCAGTACAGTTTCATTCTTCTGCATGTTGCTGTCCAGTTTTCCCATTTACATTTGCTGAAGAGACGTCTTTTTTCCATTAGATACTCTCCTGCTTTGTCAAAGATTGATTGACCATACTGTTGCGGGTCCATTTCTGGGTTTTTTGTTCCGTTCCGGAATATCAATTGACTTTAAATGTAAGGATATATTTCTGGATTCTCAGTTCTATTCCATTGGTTTATATGTCTAGCCTTATGTCAGCACCACACTGCCTTGATTAGTGTAGCTTTGTAGTAAGTCTTGAAATTAGGACATGTGAGTCCTCCAACTTTATTCCTTTTCATGATTGGTTTGGCTGTTCTGGGTCCCTTGCATTTCCATATGAACTTTAGGATTAGCTTGTCAATTTCTGCAAAAAAAAAAAAGTACCTAGGATTTTGATAGGGATTGTGCTAACTCTGTACACCATTTAGAGAATACCATATGACCATCCTAACGATGTTAAGTCTTCCATGGTTATAGGATGTCTTTCCATTTATGTAGGTCTTCTTTATTTCTATAACTTTAATATTTTCCAGTGTTCACATCTTGCACTTTTTTTTAGGAGGAGGTAAAATTTATCCCTAAGTATTCTTTTTTGATGATATTTAAATGGAATTGTTATTTTAAATATTTTCAGATTATTCATGACTAGTGTATAGAAATACAATTGATTATTATTATTTTCTCCTGTTTATTTTTGAGAAAGAGCTCGCATGTGCTTGAGAGCAGGGAAGGGGCAGAGAGAGGGGTACAGAGGATCCAAAGTGGGCTCTGTGCTGAAAGCAGAGAGCCCGATGTGGGGCTGGAACTCAAGAATCGTGAGGTCATGACCTGAGCTGAAGTCGGGGGCTTAACCAACTGAACCACCCAGGCGCCCCAGAAATATGATTGGTTTTTGTATACTGATCTTGCATTCTGCAATCTTGGCGAACCATTCATTACTTGGAAAAGTTCTTTATTTGCATTCCTTAGGAGTTTCCCTATATAAGATCTTGCCATCTGGAGATAAGCACAGTTTTACTTCTTGTTTGTCAATCTGGACGTTTTTTTTTTCCCTTGCCTAACTGCCCTGGCTGGGACGTGCAGTACAATGTTGAATAGAAGTGGCGACAGCAAGCATCTTCTCTTGTTCCTGATTTTAGGGGGAAAGCATTGAGACTTTCACTATTGAGTATGAGGTTTGCTATGGGTTTTTCACAAATGCCATTTATGAGGTTGAAGAAATTCTGTTCTTATTTTGTTGAGAGTTTTTTGTTTTGTTTCTTATGAAAAGTTGTTAGGTTTTGTGAAATGCTTTTTATGCCTCTGTTGAGATGATCATGTGGGTTTTGTCTTTTATTCCCTTAATATGGAGTATTCCATTGACTTTTGTATGTTAAATCAAATTTGCATTCCTGGGAAAAATCCTATTAGGTCACATTAACTTTTAACAATATATTGCTGTAATAAGTTTGCTAGTGTTTTTTGAAGATTTTGTGTCTAATTCATAAGACATATCAGTGTGTAGTTTTCTTGTTGTCTTTGTTTGATTTTGCTGATAGTGGCCCCATAGACTGAATTGAAAAGCCAACAATATAGGCAAGAAAAATTGGTTATTTGGCCAAAGCTGCTCATCTTCCTTCCATTCATTCACAACATATCCGATCATCTAGAAAATGGAAATAAGTAGGTTAAATCATTCTGAGTGAATCAGACTGCTTGAATTACATTTTATCGTTAGAAATTGAATTCTTCATTTAAAAAATGACTAAACATAAGCATTAAGTATTGCTTTCTGGAATTCTCAAGAGCAAGACAGATATTTGGAAGGAGCAGGTGTCCCTGTATGTCGAATTGTGAAAGGATGCATGTGTCTAAACAGAGTGCCCCTTCCTTCAGAGCAACTGGCCTGAGTTAAGTTGAGGAAGAGAGCAATTTGACTGAACTAATTGTTACTGATGAAAAGTGACTGGAGAGCCTTATAACCCTTCCAGAGGAATTTGCATTTTTAAAAGAAAAAATGTTTTAAGTCAGATGTAAGACAATGTTAAAGTGAGACTTTCCTCTCTCTCAAATTTCAGCAGAGGCCCCAAACTGAAAATAAATGATTTAAAATGCTTACACGTTTCAGGGGCGCCTTGGTGTCTCAGTCGGCTGAGCATCTGACTCTTGATTTCGGCTCAGGTCATGATCCTACAGTCTGTGGGTTCCAGCCCCACATCAGGCTCTTCACTGACAGCGTGGAGCCTGGTTGGGGTTCTCTCTGCCACTCCCCCCTTGTGCTTTCTCTCTCAAAATAAATAAACTTAAAAATTTTTTTAAATAAAATAAAACGCTTACATGTTTCAGAGCAAGAGGCCACACTGGCTTTCTCCAGATCTTGCAGAGGAAAGAAGAATTTGCATATTGTTTGTCCATCACTCCTTAGGATATATAAGAGGAAGTGCAAAAATGTTTTGGGGAACAGTGTGCCATCATTTCTTTGGAGGAAGCTGTGTACATGTGTATTTCCATGTGCATTCTCTTCCCTTTGGAAAAGAAAGGGGTATTCCACCCCACCTCAAGCCAAGAAAAGGAACTCCAAAAGAATCCCTCACTTTAAAAAAAATTTTTAATGTTTATTTTTCTTGAGAGAGGGAAGGAGCAGGGGAGGGGCAGAGAGAGAGACACACAGAATCCAAAGCAGGCTCCAGGCTCTGAGCTGTCAGCACAGAGCCTTGACGCGGGGTTCAAACTCATGAATAGCAAGATTATGACCTGAGCTGAAGTCAGACGCTCAACCAACTGAGCCACCCAGGTGCCCCTCTAAAGCTTTTATTTACTTATTTTTGAGAGAAAGAGAGAATTGGGGAGGGACAGAGAGAGAGAGAGGGAGACAGAGGATCTGAAGCGGGCTCTGTGCTACAGCAGAGAGCCCAACGCAGGGCTCGAACTCAGGAACTGTGAGGTCATGACCCGACCTGAAGGCAGACGCTTAACCTACTGAGCCATGCAGGTGCCCCAAGACCTCCTCACTTTGGGTAGGAGATGGTCAGGAGGGAAAGAACCTGTCACCTAGTAGTGAAAGTTTGCTTAGCTGTAGAAATCTCTATGTCCAGACCTGCTGAAGGGACCCGAGTTGAACTCTTGAGAGAAACTCTCCAATTTATAGAGTATGTTCTCTATGAAAGTGGCCAATGCTCAACCTTATACTAAGAGAAATGCAATTATCCCATTGCAGGAAAATGGATAAACTGAGGTGTACTTATTGGCACATATAGCTGTAAAGAGGAATGAGTGTACCTCCACATATAAACAGGCATGAATCTCACAGACTAATAAACTTAGAAGAAGCAGATCGCCAAAGACTACACAAGGTGTAATTCCGTGAACATAAAATGCAAAAATAAGCCAAACCAAACCACATGTTGTTTAGGCTAATTTTCCCTCTCTCTCTTATCTATCTGTAGGCACACTCGTTTTACTGCACTTCACAGATACTGCATTTTGTACACATGGAAGGTCTGTGGCAGGTCTGTCGGTGCCACTTTTCCAACAGCGTTTGCTCACTTCCAGTCTTTCATGTTTTGGTGATTCTCGCAATAGTCCAGATTGTTTCATTATTGTATTTGTCGCGGTGATCTGTGATTAGTGATCTTTGATGTTACTTTTGTAATGTTTTGGAGCACCGTGATCTGTGCCCGTATTGAAACCAGTAACCAAAGGGAGACTGTGGATAATCCGCACAGCGGCAACTTTGCGCCCAGACCTTTTTGTGTGCCTTTACATGTCTCCGACCCCTCCTTTGGGGAGACGGACGGGCAGGTTGTCCTCCACGTCTTTGTTTGGCTGCCCCTCCGGCAAACTCTTTCCTGGCTGCATACTTGGTGTCTCAGTGTTTGTGTCTGCTGTGTGCTGGGCAGACACGTGGGTTCCATTACAGTATAAGGTGGTGAACTTCGTTGGCGAAAGCGTGTACCCTGACTCTTCCGCCCTGTGGCCATTCCCCATTTCTGTCCCTCTCGACCGGCCTCCCTATTCCCCGAGACACCACAATATTGAGCTTAGGCCCGTTAATAACACTCTGGCCTCTCAGTGTTCAAGTGAAAGGAAGAGTTGCACGACTCTCACTTTAAATCAAAAGTTAGAGATGACTAAGGTTAGTGAGGAAGGCGTTTCGAAAGCTGAGATAGACCAAAAGTTAGGCGTCTTTGTGCCAAACAGTCCAGTTGTGAATGCAAAGGAAAGTTTTTGAAGGAAGTTAAAAAGTTCTGCTCCAGTGAACTCACAAATGTTAAGAAAGCAAAACAGCCTTATTGCCGATACAGAGAAAGCTTGGTCTGGATAGAAGTGAAACCAGCCATGACATTCCCTTAAGCCAAAGCCTAATCCAGAGCAAGGTCGTAACTCTTGTCAGTTCTATGGAGGCTGAGAGAGGTGAGGAAGCTGCGGAAGAAAAATTTGGAGCTAGCAGAGGCTAGCTCTGAGGCTTAAGGAAAGAAGTCATCTCGATAACATACAAGTATAAGGTGAAGCGGTGAGTGCTGATGTAGAAGCTGCAGAAAATTCTCCAGAAGATCTAGCGAAGATAATTTACAAAGGTGGCTACTAACCAACAGATTTTCAATGTAGATGAAGCAGTCGTCTGTTGGAAGAACATGCCATCTAGGACTTGAAGCTGGAGAGGAGAAGTCAATGCCTGGCTTCACACTTCAAAAGGCAGACTCGCTGTCTTGTTAGGGGCTAAAGTCCCCGGTGACTTTTAAGTTGAAGCCAGTGCTCATTGTCCTTTCTGAAAATCATTAAGTATTATGCTATATGTACTCTGCCTGCTCTAGAAATGCAACAACAAAGCCTGGATGACAGCACACCTGTTTACAACATGGTTCACTAAATAGTTTAAATCCACTGTTGAGACCTACCACTCAGAAAAAAAAGATTCCTTCTAAAACATTGCTGCTCATTGACAATGCACCTGGTCACCCAAGAGCCCTGATGGCTATGTGCAATGAGATTAGTGTTGTTTTCCTGACTGCGAACACAACATCCATTCTGTAGACCACGGATCAAGGATAATTTCAACTTTCAGATCTTTTTAAGAAATACATTTTGGGGCGCCTGGGTGGCTCAGTCAGTTGGGTGTCCGACTTCGGCTCAGGTCATGATCTCGTGGTCCGTGAGTTTGAGCCTCGCGTCGGGCTCTGTGCTGACAGCTCGGAGCCTGGAGCCTGTTTCGGATTCTGTGTCTCCCTCTCTCTCTGACCCTCCCCTGCTCATGCTCTGTCTCTCTCTGTCTCAAAAATAAATAAATGTTTAAAAAAAAAAAAGAAATACATTTTGTATGGCTATACCTGCCATAGATAGTGATTCTTCTGATGGATGTGGGCAAAGTAAATAGAAAACCTTCTGGAAAGGATTTAATATTCTATATGCCATTGAGAACATTTATGATTTGGGGCACCTGGGTGGCTTAGTCCATTGAACTTCCAACTCCGGCTTAGGTCATCATCTCACAGATGATGAGTTCAAGCGTCACATTGGTCTTGCTGCTGTCAGCAAAGAGCCCACCTCAAATCCTCTGTCTCCCTCTCTCTGCCCCTCTCCTGCTTGCACTCTCTCAAAACTGAATAAAAAATTAAAAAAAATTTGTGTCCCCCCCCCCAAATAAAATACCTAGGAATAAACTTACCCTGAGAGGTCAAAGACCTGTACTCTGAAAACTATTGATACAAGACATTGAAGATGATGCATAAGAAATAGACATTTTGTGCTTGTGGATTGGAAGAACAAATATTGTTAAATGTCTACACTGCCTAAAGCAATCTACAAATCTAAATCAATCCCTACCAAAATACCAACAGCATGTTTCACAGAACTAGAACAAACAATCCTAAAATTTGTATGGAACCACAAAAGACTCTGAATAGATAGCCAAAGCAATCTTGAAAAAGAAAAAGAAAACTGGAGGTATCAAAACTCCAGGCTTCAAGTTATATGACAAAGCTGTAGTAATCAAAACAGCATGTTACCAACACAAAAATAGACACATAGATCAATGGAACAGAATAGAAAGTCCAGAAGTAAGCCCACATTTATATGGTCAGTTAATCTTCAACAAAGGAGGAAAGAATATGCAATGGGAAAAAAGACAGTCTCTTTTTTGGTGTTGGGAAATGGTGCTGGGAAAACTGGACCACTTTCTTACACCATACACGAATATAAACTCATTATGGATTAAAGACCTAAATGTGAGACCTGAAACTATAAGAATCGTAGAAGAGAACACAGGCAGTAATTTCTCCAATATTGGTCATAGCAACATCTTTCTAGATACGTTTCCGGAGGCGAGGGAAACAAAAGCAAAAATAAACTGTTGGGATTACATCAAAACAAAAAGCTTCTGCACAACAAAGGAAACAACCAACAAAACTAAAAGACAACCTACTGAATGGGAGAAGATATTTGCAAACGACATATCCAATAAAGGGTTAGTATCCAAAATATATAAAGAACTCACACAAAACTCAACACCCAAAAAACAATCCAATTCAAAAATGAGAAGACATAAACAGACATTTCTCCAAAGAAGATATCCAGATGGCCAACACACACATGAAAAGAGGCTCAACATCACTCATTATTAGGGAAATGCAAATCAGAACCACAATGAGGTATCACCTCATACCTGTCAGAATGACTAGATCAAAAACAAGACTTAACAACAGGTATTGGTGAGGAGGTGGAGAAAAAGGAACCCTCGTGCACTGTTGGTGAGAATGCAAACTGGTGCAGCCACTATGGAAGACAGTATGGAGGTTCCTCAAAAAATTAATTACTGAAACCTTATGATTCAGGAATTGCTCTAGTGGGTATTTGCCCAAATACAAAAACACTCATTCAAAGGGATTTGTCCTATGTTTATTGCAACATTATGTACAATAGCCAAACTATGAAAGCAACCCAAGTGTCCAAGTGTCCATTGATAAGTGAATGGATAAAGAAGATATGATATATATATATATGATATATCACATATTCATATATATATGAATATTTTTCAGCCATTAAGAAGAACAAAATGTTGCCATTTGCAACAACATGGATGGATCTAGAAAGTATAATGCTAAGTGAAATCAACAAGTCAGAGAAACACAAATACCATATAATAATTTCACTCAAATGTGGAACTTAAGAAACAAAACAAATGAACAAAGGGAAAACAAGACAAACCAAAATACTCCTTTTTTTTTTTTTTAATTTTTTTTTTTTTAACGTTTATTTATTTTTGAGACAGAGAGAGACAGAGCATGAACGGGGGAGGGGCAGAGAGAGAGGGAGACACAGAATCGGAAACAGGCTCCAGGCTCTGAGCCATCAGCCCAGAGCCTGACGCGGGGCTCGAACTCACGGACCGCGAGATCGTGACCTGAGCCAAAGTCGGGCGCTTAACCGACTGAGCCACCCAGGCGCCCCCAAAATACTCCTTTTTAAAAAAAAGTTAGAAAAAGTTTGTCTGTTTAAGTAGTCTCTACACCCAACATGGAGCTCAAACTCAGAACCCCGATACCAAGAGTCACATGCTCTTTCAACTGAACCAGCCAGGTGCCCCAAACACTCTTAACTATAGAGAACATGCTGGTGGTGACCAGAGAGGAGTTGGATGGGGTGATGGGTGAAATAGGTGAAGGGGACAAGAACACTTGATGAGCACTGAGTACTGTATGGAACCGTTGGATCACTATATTGTACACCTGCCTGAAACTGATAGACCACCGTATGTTAACTACACTGGAATTAGCATTTTTAAAAAATCCATAATTCATGAAAGAGGTCAAAATAGCAACATTAACAGGGGTTTGGAAGCCGTTGACTCCAGCTCTCATGGATGACACTGAGAGGTCCAGGACTTCAGTGGAGGAAGTAACGGCAGATGTGGTGGAAATAGCATTAGAACGAGAAGTAGAGCCTGAAGACAGGACTACTGCCATCTCGTGGTAAAAGTTGAACCAGTGGAGAGTTGCTTCTTACAGATGGGCAAAGACGTTGGTTTTTCAAGATGGAATCTACTGCTGGTGAAGGTGCTGTGAAAATTGTTGAAATGACAGCAAAGGATTTAGAATATGATGACATACCTTTAGTTGATAGGGCAGTAGCAGGATTTGAGAGGATTAGCTCCAATTTTGAAAGAAGTTCTACGGTGGGTAAAATGCTATCAAATAGCATTGTAGGCTACAAAGAAATCGTTTGTGAAAGGAAGAGTCAGGTGGTGTGGCAAACTTCACTGCTGTCTCGTTTCAAGAAATTGTCGTGGTTGTCTCAGTCTTCAGCAACCACCACCCTGATCAGTCAGCAGCCGTCAACACTGAGGCAAGACCCTCCACCAGTAAAAAGATGATGACTCACAGAAAGCTCAGTGATGGTTAACATTTTTTAGCAATAAGCTTTTCAAATTGAGGTATGAACTTTTTTTAGACATAATGCTCTTGCGTACTTAATAGGCTACAGTATAGTGTAAACATAATTTTTATATGCACTGGGAAATAAAAATCACTTGAGTTGCTGTATTGCGATATTCACTTTATTGGAACCAGACCTGCAATATCTCCAAGGTGTGCTTGGAGATCATTAAATTCCAAGTAGGGGATACCTCTTGAGCAGCAGGGAGTGGTAATGGTAGTGGTACATTTATTAAGCTTGGCGGCACTTAATGGGCTCATTTTATTACTATTTTTATAACTTACATGTGTTATAAACAATTAAATAACATATTTATAACTTAAATGTGTTATAAATTTAATTAAAAATTAAATCCAGTTTTATCAAATTCTTATTTTTTTAATACAGTAACTTCCAACTGAATACAGCAGGGATTCTGGCAATTTGGATTCTTGCTGGGCTGAATTTGATAGCGCACCCTGGGTAGGTTGGACAGTAATAAAACTTAAAATAATCTTTTGTGACTACTGGTAATACTTTTTCCAAGTCAGTGATTAAGAGCTTTTTTATGCTCTTGAGGTAGAAGTAGTGAAACTTAGGGCATCTGTGTGGCTTAGTCAGTTAAGCATTTGACTTCAGTTCAGGTCATGATCTCATGGTTCGTGAGTTTGATCCCCGTGTCGGGCTCTGTGCTGACAGCTCAGAGCCTGGAGCCCGCTTCAAATTCTGTGTCTCCCTCTCTGCCCCTCCCCCACACACGCTCTGTCTCTCTCTGCCTCTCAAAACTAAAGAAAACTAATAAAAATAAAATAAATAGTCATCTTAATAAAAATAAATAAAACCTTTAGTCCCTTTTGCAGACAATAACATGTATCTTTTACTTTCACAGTAAAAAATGGCCAATCTTGGTAGTTATTGCTGCATACGTAACACATTTTCCTAAATTCCAGTGGCTGTAAAAACAAACTCTATGACCTCCCAGGTTTTTGGGTCAGGAATCCAGGAGTAGCTTGCCCAGGTGGTTCTGCCCAGGATCTTATGAAACTTTAATTGAGGGTTGGCCAGGGCTGTGGTCACCTCAGGGCTCGCCAGGCTGGTGTCAGGCCTCTTCAGATCAGCTTCCCAGCTCATTCATGTGGGCCTCTGCACAGGGACACCTCCGGCCTGGCCCTGGCTCCCCCCTGGAGAGGGAGGAAGAGAGCCCAAGCTGTGACCTCCCGTGGCTTCTGCCGTATTCTCTTCACTAGAAGCACCAGGGTTGGGGTCCCACAAAGGTGTGATTAACAGGAGGAGCACTTTGGAGGCCACCTGAGAGGCTGCCATCACAGCTGAAGGGCAGAAATAAAGACTCAGGCAGAATAGGGAGGAAAGTGGGTGTGATGGAGACATTGGTAACTTCAGAGGGGTGGGTCTATTGTCCTTCAGGTTTTTTAGGGACTTGTCCAGGAAATAAAATGAATCCCAGTGTTGATGTAATTTAGAAAATCTAGAGTAACTGCAATGTAATGATTTATGAGAAATACATATTTCATCGTTCAGAGGACCAAACTACTTCTCAGATATATTTGGTCTTCATCCATAGTTCCTGGGAACACTTCAGAGCCAGAAAGGTGACAAGGATGTCTTAATGAAGGAGACTTCTGGACCCCACTCAAGGGCGGGGCTATTGCCAGGAAGACCAAGCAGGTGATCAGAGGGTTGGAACTTCCGGCACGCCCCCAACCCCTGCGGAGAGGGGAGGGGCTGGAGGCTGAATTGGCCAATGGGAACTTCCAGACCCACCCCTGACGCCTGCATAGAGGGGAGGGGCTGGAGGCTGAATCAACCAATGGAAACTTCCGGCCCCACCCCCGACCTCCTGGAGAGGGGAGGGGCTAGAGGCTGAATCGGCCAATGGCCAATGATTTAATAAATGGTGGGTATACAAAGAAGCCTCTATAAAAGCCTTTGATGGAGACGGCCCACACTTCGGCACCCGAACTCTTCCGTGTGCCGGTGGGCCGGGCCCCAGGCTCCATGAGGACAGAAACTCGAGTTGGGCACCTCGCTCTGTGGATCTCTCCCATCTGCGTGTTGCTAAACACTCTTTGTATCTTTAAGGAACCGGTAAGCACAGGTCAGCCTTCCCCTGAGCTCTGTGAGACTCTCGACAAGTTAGCAGAATCGAAGGAGTCTGCAGAACCGGCTGCCGGTTGGTCAGAGGCACAGGTACGTGGTACCTGTGACTAGAGTCTGAAGGTGGGGGCTGGGAGGGGGCATCTTATAGGACAGAGTCCTTAACCCGTAGGATGTGATGGTGTCTCTGGTAGATAGTGTCAGAATTGAATTGAATTCTGGGACACGCTGCTGGGATCCTGAGAACTGCTTGGAGTTGTGGGTGGGGGACTTGGAAATTGGGTGCTCAGAACCTTAAAAGAGCAACAGAGGAGCATATTGATTGTCTCTTAAAGACTGTCTTTGACAGCAGAAATTGTGCTTCTCTTCCTGCAGGCCATGGGGGATCAGGACTTACCTGGCGTTTTGGTGTCTGGATTGGAAGGACCTCATGGTATATGTGAGGATCACATTGGAGATCTGCAGAAACACTTTACTCTCGTTACTCTGCAAGAATTTTTGGAAAATAACACACGATTCGGTCCAAAGGTCCAAGCTGTATACATCTGGGGCGGAAAGCCAGCCGTTACCCAGGAGCTCCTGCAGAGTCTGCCCGCCTTGAAGATAATTGCCAGTGCAGGAGCAGGTCTAGATCACCTGGACCTGAAGCTCATTGCCAGCTGTGGTGTGAAGGTGGCCAACACACCGCAGGCGGTTTCCAGTCCCACAGCAGACATGGGGATGGCCTTACTGCTGGCCGCAGCTCGCAGAGTCGTGGAAGGTACCCAGTCCTTGGAGATGCTGGTTTTCCAAAGAGAGCAGATGACAGATACTTAACGCAGATGATTACATAATGTTATCTTCAAACTACAGGTCTTTCCTGGGCCCTGATTTCTCCCGGGACTTTGTTGCACTTGAGAATTGGAGTCACTTTCAGTCTTTTGCAGCGTACTTAGTGCCTGAGCCCAGCTTCCCAGCACATATCGGCCGTTTTCTCCCCCACCAGATTCCTCTCATTCACAGGCAGTAAACGTGTGTGTGGAGTGATTTCAACACCAAAATTACTATGGAAATGCCCTTGGGGTGATTCTTTGGTCAGTCAGCATGCTACTCTTGGTTAGAGACCCACGAGCGAATAGGCAGAATCTGAGCGCTCCACACAGGGGACATCTCTGGGAATATCCCCAGGAAAGGCAGGGCAGCAGTTCGACACCCCTCAGTCCCCAATCCTCCTGATGGAGCTCTGAGCAAAGAGGAAGATGAAGCTTTGGCGAAGAGGCTTGAGGAAAGAGGAGACAGGAATCAGGCTCTGGTTCCCATTCTGGTTGCAGGGTCACGCACACGCACACACACCCACACCAACATACCGACACCAGCAAGTTTTAACCAGAAATGCTGCCGCAATGTAAAAGAAGTTGGTATTTCAAAGCTTTGCACCAGGACGCTCTGGTGTTGTTATGAGGAAACTGTCTTTGTCCCTTTCCTTCACCCCTTGCAGAAACCCTTGTCTCCTGTCAAGAGATGCATGAGTGTCTGCCACAGGCATCCTCTAACTCACTACTCTGCCCCAGTAAGGTTGTGGATTTCTGTGTCTGGTGACATCCGCTCTGACCACTCTGTCCCTTGTGTATTTTAGGTCATAGGTTGGCTATTGCACCGGATACAGAGAACTTTTCTACAAACTGGATGGGTCAAGAAGTTACAGGGGCCACTCTGGGAATCATCGGCATGGGCAGCATTGGCTATAAGATTGCTCAGAGGGCCAAAGCATTCGACATGAAGATTCTGTATCACAATAGGAAACGCAGGTAAACATTCGGAAAATGGACTTGAAATTAACTGAGCAGAACGTATACCATCACTGCCTTAAAGTGGCTTGGATATAGGAGCCCTCGGTTTTTCATAAGACTCTCCTACTCTTTCTCTCCAAAAAATAGGACTGATTGTCAAGAAAGGGATTGTGATATTTTTATAATTACCTAGGAATGTGGCTGTGACTTTTTTATTGAAAAATTCCACCAAAAAAGAGATTTTAACTCACAGCTTTGTTTTTTGTTTTTTTAATTTCTAAAGTGTTTTTTTTCAAGGAAGCTTTCCATACCCACTGAGCAATTTGACTGGTTCCTTTATGTGCACTTCCTCCCTTAGCCTGACACCCGGTCTTACTGATTCTGTCTCCAAACAGCCTTCAGACCTGCCTGTTCTCTCTCACCTCATCGATGCCACTGGGCTCAGGCCCCGTCCTTTCTCACCTGAAATACATATTCTCCTAACAGTCTGCTCACATCTGCTCTTGAACCTCCCACTCTCCTTGCAAACCAGCCAGATGATGGCCATTGTTTACAACCTTTACTGGCTTCCCACTGCACATGGAACACATTTCCGGCTGGTGAGCAGTTTGTGGATGTATGGGGAGCTGAGAGATTGTGCATTAGAACTGTGCCCGTTTTTCAGTCACTGTTTGCACCATGGGCAGTGGAGGGACTTAGGTAGATGTGACGACTTTCCTTGTGATGAACACGCAGGCACAGAGGCCAGAGTTCTCCCAGGACAAGGTGTGTGGTGTGGGCAATGTATTCATCTTTCCTTTGGGCTGTCCCCTGACCCAAACATGTGTTTTGTATTCCATATATGTATTCCATATTTGCATAGCAGTGGAGGTTACCCGGCATGCTGTGGCCTCCGGGATCTTGGAATTTCTGTTGAATAATCAGTTGTTTGGGATGGCCAGAGCAGGAGTTAAACAAATCCTGCCTGCATCGGACCCTTGGGTCTTTGCTTTCCGTTTCATAGGCAACGTTCCAAGGCCCTCTCCTGTTTTGTTTGTTTTCTAGAGGCTGTGATGTGTTTGCTGCATTCAGCAATGCTGTGTGGTCACAGAAGTACACACTCCTGCTCTTACTTGGGAGTGGGACCCACTTCCTGCCAGTAATGTTCTGTCATTGCTGAGTGCATGTCCGATGCACAGTCAGGCTCACACCTGTCTCTGGGGGCTCAAATGAGAAGAAGCTCCTGGCTGCAAGGAGCTTCAATGTGGGGTGCAATTCTGCAGACCCAGAGGCCTCGCCTCAGAGGTCCCGAGGGGCCCCCAGTGTTTCCATGGTGGGGGAGGATCCTGGACCCAGCAGCAACAGGCCCAGTCTTTGGCTCCCCTCAGAAACTCCTTCCTGAGGTGCCGTGATGAATTCCTGACTGGAGAACATGGTGTTTCTTCCTTGTCCCCTTCATAGGAAACTAGAGGAGGAGGAGGCTGTTGGAGCCACTTACTGTGAGAGTCTGGATGACCTGCTTCAGCGATCGGACTTTGTGCTGTTGGCCGTGAGCCTGACACCCCAGACCCAGAGGCTGATTGGGAAGAGGGAGCTGAATATGATGAAGCCCACTGCCATTCTCGTCAACATCGGCAGAGGTACTTGCCTGCGCCACGGTCTGTGTGGAGGCCCGCGGGGCTGCAAAGTCTGCAAAGTCGGCCCAGCTCGACTTTCTCCTGGACAGCTGTGGGTCCAGAGAGTCCGTGCGCACTGGCGGGTGATGAGCTCAAGGGAGTTTCTATTTAGAAATATTTCTGATTTTTGTTTTCACATCATTTCGAGCCTCAAATTAGTAACAAAAAGGATGAGAATAGTACAATATGGGGTTTTCACATCCCAATTAGGGCATCTACTTTGGGGCATCACAGTTTGGTCTCCTAGGTGTGATTAAGCAAAATTTATGGGGATACATTTTCTGAGCCTTCACTTTAAAAAAAATTTCTTTTAAGTGTGAGAACGAGGCGGGGAGGGGCAGAAAGAGGGAGAGAGAAAACCCCAAGCAGGCTTTGCACTGTCAGCGTGAAGCCCAGTGTGGCCTGAGCCAAAACCAATAGTCAGATGCTTAACCAACTGAGTCACCCAGGTACCCCTTCACTTTTGTTTTTAAGTTTATTTATTGAGAGAGAGAGAGAGAGAGAGAGAGCGAGAACACATAAGCAGTGGAGGGACAGGGAGAGAGAGAGAGGGAGAGAGAGAAACCCAAATGGCTCCACACTGTTAGCACAAGCACAGAGCCCAACTTGGGGCTGGAACTCAGGAACTGAGAAATCATGACCTGAGCTGAAATCAAGAGTTGGACGCTTAACCAACTGATTCACTCAGGCGCCCCTCTGATACTTTACTTTAAAAAATAAATAACAGTGTTAGTTTGGTTATTTGGCATTTATGTAGTGCCTTGTGTTTACAGACAACAGGGAGTTGGCCCTGTGCTGATACCAAATATTGTGGGCTGGTGTGACATTTATAAAGAGTAGAGGATCAGTGCTGACATCAGACATTCGGGCCACTCACCTTTGTGGGGTGGGGGGCCAGAGTACATATGACAACAGCCACCCGTGTATCATCTGTAAAACAAGGAAGACAATGCTTGCCACATGAGATAGTGTAATTTGTAAGAAATACATACTTGGTCATTCAGTTGTGGTTTTCATCCATAATTGCTAGCTCTTTCCTCACCAAATTGACTAAGTGTTGAGAGTGATAAAGGTGTCTTTTGTTAATGGAGACGGCTGTACCCCACTCAAGGGCGGGGCTGTTGCCAGGACGACCAACCATGTGATCAGAAGGTTGGCCCTTCCAGCCCCACCCCCGACCTCAGTGGAGAGGGGAGGGGCTGGAGGCTGAATCAGCCAATGGAAACTTCCGGTCACACCCCCGGGGAGGGAGGGGCTGGAACCTGAATCAGCCAATGGGAACTTCCGGCCCCACCCCCGACCTCTGTGGAGAGGGGAGGGGCTGGAGGCTGAATCAGCCAATGGCCAAAGATCTAATCAACTGTGGCTATACAAAGAAGCCTCGATAAAAATGCCAAAGGACCGGGTTCAGAAGCTTCTGGAGATTGGGAAGAGTGCTGTGCGGGGAGGGATGGAAGCCCCACAGCCTTTCCCCAGACCTGTCCCTATGTTCTCTTCCTCTGGTGGTTGATTCTTAGCCTTTGTCACCTCCTTGAGCCACCAGGTGAGCGGCAGTGTTCCCCTGAGTTCTGTGAGCCGTGGCAGCAAATTGCCAGTTGGTCAGAAGCACGAGTAACAAACAGCCTGGGACTTCCGACCGGTGTCCGAAGTCGGGGTGGGGACATCTTACAGGACTGAGCCCTTACTGCGCAGGATCTGATGCTGCCTCCGGGTGGACAGTGTCAGAATCCACAGGCACCCTGCAGGTGTCCCGAGAACTGCCTGGGCTTGTGTGTGTGGGACCCTCCCTAGCCCACGTTGGAACCGGGTCCAAGAACTCTGAAACAATTGTTGAAAGACCAAAAACCCTCATGGGACCGAGATAATATGCTTCAGAGTTCTCTGAAAATTCGGACCGTCTAGGTGAGCAGGAAGGATCAGTGCGTATTAGGTACCTTCAGGAATGTCAGAGGCTGGCGAGCACACTAAAGATTCTGGAGAAGCAAACGCCCCAGGAAAGCCTCTGGGACTGGGCTTCTCCCCCAGCAGCACCAGCATACCAGGGCTGTGTCCCAACCAGCGGGCCGGCCGCTCCCAGCCCGTCAGCAGAGAGGAGGCACCCTCAGTCTTTGGGCCCCTTGCAGGGCTCTGCTGGAAGGAAAGGGCTTTCTTCTCAGCTTCTACTCAAACATGCCCTGCTTTTCTGTATTTGAAATGACAGTTACAGTTACTAAGCTTGTGGCTTAGTTTTTTCGTGTGCATATACAGCTATCTGGGGGCTGTGTCCTCAGCCTGAACTCCTAGGTGGTGCTGGGAGGTGGTGTAATAAAATGAGACGGGCCCCGGCTTGAGGTCAAACAAACCTGGGCTCAGATCTGAGTCTATATGTTAGAAGCTGTGTGACTTTGGGTGTTTGTAACCTAAGGGCCTCAGTTTCCTCAAGTATAAAATGAATATTGACTTTGCCAGGTTAGTGGAGGATTCGGTGAAGGCCTGAGTGCGCTGCCTAGTATGTGGTGGGCTCACAATGTCTGATGATGAACTGGCAGAATGACACTCACGTGCTCTTTGTCAGACCTTTGACAAGACCAGGATGTGTTTGGAATAGCGGCTAATGTGACCAAAGCATCTATCCCATGTACTCTTAATGGTAGCGACTGCAGAGGAACTGTCTTGTTGACGCAGGTCTGTTAGTCGACCAGGACGCCCTGGTGCAGGCTCTTCAGACTGGGGTTATTAAAGGAGCAGCACTGGACGTGACGCACCCGGAGCCCCTGCCCAGGTAAGAAAGCTGGACAGAATCTACATCCTCTGGTCCATGTAGCGCTGTCCTCAGTGGTCATTCCTCCTGGTCCACGCAGGGCAGTCCCCAACGGTCATTCCTCCTGGTCCACGTAGGGTGTCCTCAAATAGTCACTGCTTTGGGCTTTTTCAGATGTGTTGTCACAGACCTGTAGTCGAGTCTTGGCCATGCAGGGGCCTGAGAAGGCCTCTGGTGGCCTGTCCAGTCCTACAGATCATCGGATGTCTGTTTCAACACCTCCATGGACAGGGAGCTCCAGGCCCGCAGGCAGCAGTCCCTACGGATGGAGACTGTACAGAATATTCTTGCTCAGATCAAACCAAAATAGTCCTTCCCTTACCCACTGACTCCAGTTTGCCCCTGATCATTCTCCTCTTACAAACCTTATGTTTTAAGACAACCACTGTGTTTCATCTTACTTTAAAAACAATTTTTTTTAACGTTTCTTTATTTTTGAGAGAGAGAAACAGACTGTGAGCAGGGAAGGGGCAGAGAGAGAGGGAGACCCAAAATATGCAGCAGACTCCAGGCTGTCAGCACAGAGCCCAGCACGGGGCTCATACCCATGAATCGTGAGATCATGAGCTGAGCTGAAGTCAGATGGCTAACTGACTGAGCCACCCTGGCGCCCCTGTTTCTTCTTACTTTTATGTAAGTAAGACTTACTTAAGTAAGTAATGACCAGACACCTGGTCATTATTGTTGCCTTCTGGCACTGCTGTTTTAAAGGGCCTTTGAAAATGTGCTCTCAGGGATGGAGCATAGTGTCCACATTGTGGCCTGACCACGCAGAAACCTTGCTCAGAAGTTGTATCAGCAGCCTCATTGCACCCTTAGTTCATTACGTTTTTAGTCAGCAAGAACTTAAATTATTCTTGCAATTGTTCTTTAAGTACATGTGTGGAGCTTTACACTTCTGTGCATTTAATGCCATTTGCTTGTGTGTTTTGACCCATTGATCCAGCCCATTAGGACTACAGTCTTGATTCTGTCATTCGTTAAGCTAGCGATTCCCAGGTTTGATTCCTCCAGCTTTGATTTGTCTGGTAAACAAATTACTGTCTGAATGTTTGCCATTACAACCAAATTTAGTATCTAAGTTTATCGAGATTGACGGTAGAACTTACATTTCTGAGAAAAACAATAGTTTATCTAGAACAGCCTTTCTCAAAACATGGTCTGGAGACCCTTTCAAGGGGTCAAAATTATTATTATGTGAAGTCAAAATTATTTTCACAATATTGTAAGATGTTATTTACCTTTTCACTCATGTTTCGGTACATCGTACAGTGGAGTTTTCCAGAGACTAATGACATGTGATTATCACTATGACAACTAATGAAATGTGTGCTTCAAGGTTATTGTATTAAAATTTTTTTAGTTTTAATCTCTAACATAGTGAATATTGATAGATACAACCCACATAAACAAATGTTCTTTGTGGTTCTCAATTTTAAGAGTGTAAAGAGGTCCTAAGACCAAATGTTTGGGAACCACTAGCGTAGAATAGAAAATTTTTTCAATGTAAATTAAGAAACGAGCATTTTAGACAGTTGTCAACTTAGAAACCTAGAAGTCTAATGCTCACCTGTTGGCTAGTCTGCCAAGATGAGATTTTTATTAGCTTCATTCACTAGTTTTCAGTTTTATTATATAACAAACCAGTGACAGTTACAGAGGTATTTGCTACGCCTTCTCAACAGAGTTGGCTCTTGCCTAGACACCTCATATTATGGACAGGTGTTGCTACAATTGGCCATGATTCAGTTATTTCTGAGTTCCAAGTCAGTGGAGAGACAAAACCAGTCACCTGTCTCAATTCACTGTCATACTGAGACTGGTTTCCAATATGTGCTGTTATAGTAGGGCCCACCTCCTTCCTATTAGGAGGACAGAAGTGTTTTTTTTTTTTTTCAGAAGAGCTCCTCTCCTTGCTGTGTTATAGGCTGTATCTTAATTTCAATCAATTCCGGGGGCAAGGACAGAGTGTTGGTATAAATTACAAGTGCCCCAAAGAACTTCCACAGGTTTGGGGGTAAGTCCCAGAGGTGTGCTCCTTGAGCCTCAGGTAGGATTAAGGGTTACTGCTGCCTGTCTGCTTTGGCCTTTGTATTAAAAGTCAAGAGGTCCTGTTTGGGCAGGTGACTGCCTTTTCATCATGCTGGTTTCTAGCGTTTTCCACCGTTTCAGTCTGCTGGATCACTTCACTAACACTTCCTTATTTTCCCAGGCTGACTCCCATCCTCTCCCTTCTTCCTGGGAGAGAACTCCCTCTCATCTAATTCTAGGTCATAAATATTTTCCCTCTGAATGCCACCACTCACTAAAGGCACATTCAGCTTATCGCATGATGCCTAGACTAGCACCCATATCCCCAGGAGCCTTTTCATTTTTGTGGACCAGTGTTGTCTAAACCACCACGTATGTTGTGCTATTGTGTGCTAATGGCCGGGGTGCCATTAGGATACATGTTTTGCACCCAAAAAATGCTGGGCCCCCCATAGTGGGGTTAGATGAGTGGTGGTCATACCTAGGTATAATTTAGAATATGCCATAAGGCCACTCATAGTCTTCCCCTTCTCAGCGTGGGGCTAGAAACCCAGAGTATGGAATTAGAGCAGACAATGTGGAATAGTTTTCATCAATTAATCTGCATTTCAGAGATCATCCTTTATTGAAGTTGGAGAACGTCACTTTGACACCTCACGCTGGGAGTGCTACTCATCAAGCCAGGCGACAGATGATGGAAAATTTGGTTGCAAGCATCCTGGCTTCTCTCCATGGCCTTCCCATTCCTAATGAAGTGCGACTTAACTGGGATAATTCCGTGGCATGACACGTGGCAGATTAAATGAAAAAAAAAAAAAATCTTGTTTTGTGTATCTACATTAAAGCCCATCATGCAGATTAATACTCTTTTGGGCGAAAAGCCTTAAGAACAGCGGTAACATTTGTTGAGAACTTGGCAGGCGCTTCTCTTCCATTCCCGCCGCAGCCTCCAGGCCTCTCTGAGCGAAGTCCCCCCCCCCCCCCCCCCCCCGTTTTCATAATGAAGCACAGAGAATTCCCTGTCTGAGGTCCCGGCAGCCTGCAAATACTCGGTCTTGGATGAAAACCCTGGGCCCGGTCTGCGCGTTTCCCAGTGGGCCACGCTGCCTTCCGTCCCGTTAAACTCTCGTAGCTCCTCGGACCCCAGTACCCGTGACACTTGGAGCCCGAACCACTCGTTTCTTTCCGTTATTCCACCGGCGGTTTTTGAGCACCGTCTGCGTGCCGCGCGCGCGTGCTGTTCGAAGCTCCGGGGCTTCCGCGGGAACGGCGTCCCGTAATGGGGGGCTGGTCCGCTGGGGGGGGGGGGGCGACAGGAGCGCGGGGCACCGAGCCGGGGTCTGCGGACAGGCCCCGGGATGGGCGCGCCTCCTTTCTGGAGCGGAGGGGAGACCGGCGAGGCGGCAGGGGCTCCACTGCCGGCGCCCGAGGCCGCTCAAGCCGCCCCCCCGCCTTCCTCACGCGATGGGGCGGGGAAGGGACACAGGCCTGGCGATGCGCCCTCCCCAGCTCCGTGAGGGAGCGAGAACCGCGCTCCCGGCCCGCCCCGGCGCTCACCACCACTAACGCCGCCAGCCGCGCTGGGGGGCAGGGCGTCGCCTCGCAGCGCCTCTCCCCGGCCTCTAGACCCCGCCCCGCTATGCACGCAGACCACGCTCCCCTAGTGTCCCCGGAGGCGCGTCGCCCCGCCCAATGTCGCTCTACAAGCGGGTCGCCCCCTCCAGGTGACACCGCGTTCCCAAACTCGCCACACTCCGCTCGCTTCCGCTCAGACCCAAGCGCGCCACACCTCGCCCCGCGTCGCCCCGCCCCGCGTCGCCCCGCCCCACGTCGCCCCGCCCCACGTCGCCCCGCCCCACGTCGCTCCGCCCCGGCGCTCTCCCGGCAGCCATGTGGGCTTCGGCCGTTCGAGTGTGGGGGCTTCGCGAGAGGTTTCGGATGCCGCTCGGCGGACGGCAAGTGGCTCTCCTTCCGGGCGGTGCCCGAGGCGTGCACAGCTCGCCAGTCCCATGTGGCAAGAACCTACTCAAGAAGTTTGCTTCGAAAACCAAGTAATGCGCACCGAGTCTGGGTGAGGGCCTCCGGGGTGGGGGCGGTGCCCATGCAGCGGAGGCGACGCTCTCGAGGCAGGGGGCAGTGTCTACGGGGGGGAGTCCCTGGGGTGGGTAGGGGGCGGGGGGGGGGTCCGACGGGGCGGAGTCGGTGCCCACGGGGACGGGTCAGTGGGGCGGGGGCGGTGCCACGGAGCTGGGTCCACGGGGCGGAGCTTCACGCACAGGCCTTGCCCTGGGGCCCTCGCTGCGGTCTGCCCGTTAGACCGATGCTTACGGAAAACTTCGCAGGCAGTCGCACTCACTGGTTAGCATTTGCTCGTGTCCCCACTCAGCCCGCTTCCGTAGTGGAGGTCATAACCTGACGGTACGTCAGGAACGTACGAAGCAAAGTGGTGCGGACATTTCTGGTGGTTCTTGTAGATTCATCAGAGGGAAGGAAGAAAGCGCGCGCGTTTTCTTCCCATGTTACTGCTTCCTTTGTTGGCCTAATTTGAGGATAGTTTTCTTACCGTGACAGAAGTAGAATACAGTGTGTTGGTTTTCGTCGCACACTTTCAGTTCTGACTATGGTAGATAGGGTTGTGTGCTTGTTTTATTTTAATAGATTAATTTTTAAAAACATTTGCAGAAAACTTGGCAGAGTACAGTTAGTTCCCGCGTAACCACACCCCACGTCTCTTACGTTAACATGTTAGCGGGGCACATTTGTCACCTTAAGGAGCCAGTACTGATACGTGATTATTAACTGAAGCATATGCCTTGTTCCAGTTTCCTTTTTTTTTTTTAATTTTGTAATGTTTATTTATGTTTGAGAGAGAGAGAGAGCATGAGCGGGGGAGGGTCAGAGAGAGGGGGAGACACAGAATCGGAAGCAGGCTCCAGGCTCCGAGCCGTCAGCGCAGAGCCCGACGCGGGGCTCGAACCCACGAACCGCGAGATCGTGACCTGAGCCAAAGTTGGGTGCTGAACCGACTGAGCCACCTGGGTGCCCCTCAGTTTCCTTAGTAAAAACACCCTTTTTCTGTCCCAGGACCCTATCCAAGGACCCCATTACATTTAGCCACTGCTCTTGACTGTTTGGTGACCTTGATGGGTTCAAGGAGTTACGGTTAGATATTTTCTAGATATTTCTAGATATTTTCTGCTCCTCTCTTTGGATTTGTGTGATTTTTTTTCTTCTAACGATTATGTTGGCATTGTGGGTTCTTGGGCGGAAGACCGTAGAAGGAAAGTGCTGTTTCCATCATGTCTAGGTACATACCATCAATATGGCTTGTCTCTGTTGGCATTGACCTTGATTACGATTTGAGGTCACGTCTGTCAAGTTTATAAGTTACCTACTCCCCATTCCATACTATTGTTTTTTTCAGTGTTTGTTCATTTCTGAGGGGGCCAGGCAGAGGATCCAAAGCAGGCTCCAGGCTGAGAGCAGAACCCGACATGGGGCTCGAACTCACAAACCGTGAGATCATGACCTGAGCTGAAGTCATTCAACCGAGTCACCCAGGTGTCCCCCCCATATTATTTTCTTTAGGGGGACCTCACCGTGTGCAACCCACACCTCAGGAGGGGGAGTCATGCTCTTGAATTGTTTGGAATTCTGTGAGAGATGCGTTTCTTGTCCTGCATTTACTAATTTATGTCAGTGTGGACTTAACAGGTGTTAACTAATACTACTTTATTTTGCTCAGATTGTTTTAGCTCTTTCATTTAGACACACTCATCATTGTGGGTTTTGTGGTGGGTTTAAAAAAAATAGTTTTCGGGGCGCCTGGGTGGCGCAGTCGGTTAGGCGTCCGACTTCAGCCAGGTCACGATCTCGCGGCCCGTGAGTTCGAGCCCCGCGTCGGGCTCTGGGCCGATGGCTCGGAGCCTGGAGCCTGTTTCCGATTCTGTGTCTCCCTCTCTCTCTGCCCCTCCCCCGTTCATGCTCTGTCTCTCTCTGTCCCAAAAATAAATAAAAAATGTTGAAAAAAAAATTAAAAAAAAAAAAATAGTTTTCTTTTGTGCACTTTTTTCCTGGCACATCCTTTCTGGGCCCAAGAATCGGCCGTTGCTCCAAGGGGCTCTGGTTGCTGTTATTGCAGAACGCCATCAGAAACGATGGTTTGAGAGCTGGCCTGTCTGTTAGGCCTTTTCAGCTGACAAAGGAGAACGTACGTTAACTTTAACTCTGCATATACGCTTGCCTGTAAACGTTTCTATACGGACCGCCGTGTTGGTACACAGAGAGACGAGCCCCATACTGATGTCCACGTGGCTCATCCGGCGCCCTTTCCTCGCTTATCTGTAACCTCCCCCTGCAGCAGGTGGCCGGCCTCCCCGCCACCACCCTGTTACTCATCCAACCCCAGCACGTGCATGGCCGCGCAGCCCTGGGAAACTGCTTTCCCAGGTGTGGTACGGGGCTCGGTGCAGCTTGGTAGGCGTTCTTTTAAGATTCTCTTTCTGCACCTTCGGGATTGGAAGTAGACCTTAAGTAAACATCAGAAGGTTGAATGAAAACTGTCTTGTCTCCCCTACGACCCTTGTTGATTAGATTCTAAATTCCTTAGCATCCCAGTGACATAATTTCTGTGCCCAAGTTTAGCCCCTTAAAAAGAACTTTGGTATTGGGGCACCTGGGTGGCTCGGTCGATTAAGCATCTGACTTCAGCTCAGGTCATGATCTCACGGTTCGTGGGTTTGAGCCCCACGTCGGGTGCTGTGCTGACAGCTCAGAGCCTGGAGCTGCTTCTGATTCTGTGTCTCCCTCTTTCTCTGCCCCTCCTCCGCTCATGCTCTGTCTCTTTCTCTCTCTCAAAAATATATAAACATTAAAAAAATATAAAAAAAGAATTTTTGTATTATAGTATTGAGTTGGTGTCTATAATATTTTTTTCTTTCATTTGCCTTCAGTGTTATAGTTCTTACTTTCTCCCCACAGAAAGAAGTTTTGGTATGAAGGTCCTTCCTTGGGCTCTCACTTGGTAAGTCCAGAGTAGCAGCTGCTGTAGACTCTGGTGGGCGTGAGGTTCCAGAAGTCGGCAAAACTCCAGCCTGGCCGTCCTTCCATTTCCAAGTTTGAATGCACAAGGTCTGCAGGCTGGGACTAGATACACTGGTAGAGTGAATTTTGACTTAAAAAAAAAAGTCATACTAAAGTTTTCTGGAATGTTGTCTCTGTTATCAAATACTAACAGTGGTTTTTTGTGTGCATGACACGTGTAGATGTGCTGTAAAAGTTTATATAATAAATGGTTCTTGTTAGAAAAATTACATTGTGTGTTAAAAACCACTGAATTGTGTATCTTTAGAAAGGGAGAATTTTATGGTATGTGGATTATGTTTCAGTGAGATTTTGGGGAGGAAAAAATACATACTGACAGTACTTTTAATTTTGGAGGGGCGCTAGGTAAAATCTAGGAAGGATCCAGGTCTGTAAATTGTATCTTAATGAATCAAGCTGAGATGGTTGAGGGTAACGTTGGTTTTTGTTTTTCAAGGTGCTAAGTCCTTCCCAGCTCCCTTTTTGTAGATTAGGACAAGTTTAACGTACAGTTGTAACGTTGGCCTTTCTGTCTGTCCTTCTTGATGGAGATGTACAAGCCGTCCCAGTTGGGATTCCTAACGAAGACCACCTCAAAGAAAACCAGGAAGGACGACCAGGTGCGCCTGAGAGCCCTGAACGGCCTCCTCTACAAAGCGCTGACTGATCTGCTGTGCACCCCTGAAGTGAGCCAGGAGATCTGTGACCTGAATGTGCAGCTCTCCAAGGTAGACTGGGCCCGGGTGGGAGGAATCGGGGTGAGGCCCGCAGGCCTGCGTCTAGTGGTTAGAAAGAAGGCGCCATGCTAGACTCAGGGTCTTTGAAGTTCACTAGTGATGCTAAGTGGGACCATTCGAGTTGTGAAGACGGAGGGTACGTGTGCACATGTGTGTGTGGTGTGCAAGCACTGAGGGCGTTGTCAGATGCCCAGGAAGCATCATGGGTGGACGCGTGTGCGTTTGTCTTGGTGAGAAGACAGGAGGTGCCTCGCTGCAGTCTCCCTGTCCCTAGAGCGAGCTGAGCTGGAGGGAAATGGGAAAATAAGTGGTAGTTCCAGCGGTTCTGATGTGCGCTGTGGGCTTGGGGTCAGGGACGATGAGGGTTTGGATTCCGGGCGCAGCTTCACCCCTTGTGAGTGTGTGGCCGGAGATGGTGGCCTGTCGCGGTGCCTGCGGGAGCGCCTGCTTCTGGGTGGTGGGTGCCTGGAGCTGAAGATTGCCGATGAGCTGGTCTTCAGCCGCGGCCTGTGGTCCGCAGAAGCCCACGGAAGCGGACAGTGACTTGAGGCTGGGGTGGGTGGGACTCAGGTGTCTCTGACTTCAGATTTCTCGGCCTGCCGTGTGTACTGGAGGACAACCGTCTCGGCCGAACAGAACGCGCACACAGAGGCCGTCCTGCGGAGGAGCGCCGCGCACATGAGGTGACCGCACTCTTCGTGTCTGCTTCCGCACGCACCTTGTGTTTCCCTCTTGTTGCATTAGGTTTTTTTGCTTTGAAGGAAAATTTTGGACGCATTTTCTTAAATTTCAAGATGTAGTTTACATCTGCACGTGAGACGTCATCTTGGACAGCGGTTCTCAGTGTGGCCCCAGACTTCTGGGGACTGCTGACACCCAGGTGTCCCTGTGGTCATTGTAGCTTCATGCCATGTGCTCCCAGTAAAACACAATGCCACTTCGGTTTAAGGATACCTGTGATGGGGCGCCTGGGTGGCTCGTTCGGTTGAGCCTCTGACTTCGGCTCAGGTCATGATCTCACGGTCTGTGAGCGTCAGGCTCTGTGCTGACAGCCTGGAGCCTGCTTCGGATTCTGTGTCTCCCTCTCTCTCTCCCTTCCCTGTTCATGCTCTGTCTCTCTCTGTCTGAAAAATAGATAAACATTAAAAAAAAAAAAAAAAGACTATCCATGATGAATAAGCAAAAGTTACTAATTGTATTAAATCCTAACTCTTGGGTACCTGTCGTTGTAATGTTCTGTGTGGTGGGAAGGAAGCCTAAAATAACCCGTGCTGATGTGGTTGTCTGGGAAACACACAGTTGATCGTGAGCTGAAATAGACACTGTTCACTGGAAATGACAAGTGAACCACAAGCTGTGGTTTTTTCAGATTTGGGTATTTGACACATTTTCTCTAAAATGAGCAAAGTGAACCTGTCCCTTCAGGGAAAACAACTGACTATACTTGTTGCCAGTGATAAAATTCAAGCTTTCAAGTGAAAATTGATTTTAGAAAACCTGTATCCACCATCGTGATTTTGGTAGCTTTCTGATACTTAAAGACTCTCGATGAGAACGTTGGTCATGTTGACAAATGCAGTGTCATACTGGTCAGTGTGTCAACATTCTGCAAATCTGGGTAATTTGGTGAGCCAGTGTTTTCCAAATGACTAACGCCTGAAGTTACAAACTCAAGCATAGGGAAAGAGCCATTCGAGGTCAAGATACACCAGTGGATTTTAATATGACAGTGACACTCATTGATCTGGTTTCAGATTCCACGCTGCAACTAACTCTAACAGTATCCTTTGTTGAGTTTTTGTGGAGTGTCGGAGAAGATCCATTCTTTTCTGGAGTGGTGTTCATTTGCTCCTTTTCCAGTTACAGGGCAGTGTGAGGCCGGATCTTCTTCTAGTCCAGCCAGAATAACAAAGCAGCTTGGGTGCAGCGGGGAGAACGTCTCCCATTAAGCTGGGCATTAGAGAGATTTGTGACTATGTAAACAAGGCCACGTTTCTCAGTCATTTTTTTGGGAATAATTATCTCCAGTGGTTTAGTTATTTTCATTAAAAATCCCACGTAAACATTTAATAGGTTTGTTATCTTGAATGAACGAATGTCTGTTTTTCAAATTCTCACTTTTATTTATAGTGTGGTAGATACAGACAGATACAACACTCATCAACGAAAGCTCTTGGGTGTCCTCAGTAAGTTTTAAGAGTATAAAGAGGTCTTGAGACTAAAAAGTTGAGAACTACCGAGGTGGGTGCTAGGAAAGGAGTTACTGTGTTTTCTCCCCAGTCTTAAGAAATGCAGAAACCTAACCAAGCAGCACTCAGAACTGGATTCCCTCCTTCCCGCTTCCTTCCTCTCTCTGTTCCTCTCGCCTCTCCCTTGTACCTCACACTTCACTTTCAGGAGAGGGGGATGGAATCCTATGTGGAACTACGGTTTGCACATACTGTCTGCTTCAGCTCAGCTGACATCATTCCCAGGAGGCCCTAGGAGTCTCTTTAGAGGAGAGGATTAATTGTGTATCAAGGAGTACTCAGTTAATTTCATTTTTCTCTTGTTAACAGAAACAAGAAAAAGATTTCTGACAAGTGTTGTACTAACAGCATTGCTTTCTGATGAGTTTTTGGGTAATCAGAAAATCCAACCGAACAGACCGTCCCTTTCCCCAGCTCTTCTGCTCACCTGAGGTTTGGTGTAGAGGCTCTCCTGTAATCACGGGCCAGGACCTGCCGTCGCTGTGTGCAGAGGCTGTGCTCACCAGTGTTTTCGCCGTGGACTGGCTACAGCCAGTTCACCTTAGTCTGCTTGTATCAGTGACCGATGCAGAGAATGACATGTGCCTGAGAATGGCTGAGGACCTCGGTGCACTTGTGTGGCCTTGGTGCCAGTGGATGTCCACTGGAACGAAGCTGAGGCGGGTTGTCGGTGCCCAGACCACGCAGCCCACTGCCACGGTGCTGCCCGGGAGGCGTCTAAGCAAAGATCAGGTTATTCGTTAGGATCTCAAGAGTTGCATTTAGGCAGCTAAAAATAGTTGTGATGATGTGTTTTGTATCCCTTTTGTGATGTGGCGGTTGCCTGCGGAAGACTTTCCTGGGCTGACGTGTTGGTGTTTTGAGTAATGTGATAAGCAGATCTTCTGTCTTACCTCTCCGTGAGGTTACTGTATATTTTTCTGTCCGCTAAGTGTCACCTGCAGCGCACAGTGTGCTTTGTCTCTCTCCAGGCACATTTTGATGTCCCAGCAGATCCTGAGGAACGTGCCGCCGATAGTGTTTCTTCAGGACAAAGGAAACGCGGCTCTAGCTGAGGTAAGGCTAAGGGACCTTCCATAATGAGCTTTTATATGAGTAAGATTTTATATTTAATTTTGAGAGATTCAGATGATGATGTGTACAGTTAAAGGAAGCAACCCTTGGTGGGTACAAATGAAAAGTGAGGCTCCCATGCCTCTGTCCCGGCCAGACTCCCCAGAAGGAACCACTCTTCAGGCTTTAAATTTTAACTGCTTACCACTGTATCTCTCACCAGGACACCAAGTCTCTGTTTCTTGTCTTACAAAGTTGATGCAGGCAAAGCCGCCTCCCTCCCTGGATCTGACCGTCTACAGTTACTTCACACCAGAGGTTACTTCTGTAACCGTTTTGTATAATTTCCCTTACTTTAAATACTGTTAATTATGAGGTCTAAAACCTGTGTGTAAATATATGTGTGTATATATTTGTATCTGTGTGGTGTTACCTGGTGGTCATTAAGATACGTCACACTTTTAAAAAGTTTACAAAACCCCCAGTAAGTAGCACTTATGATTATAGTTAGGTAGCTGTTATCCACTGCAGGACTAGGTAGTTTTTATTTTTATTTTTATTTTTTTTAATTTTTTTTTCAACGTTTTTTATTTATTTTTGGGACAGAGAGAGACAGAGCATGAACGGGGGAGGGGCAGAGAGAGAGAGGGAGACACAGAATCAGAAACAGGCTCCAGGCTCCGAGCCATCAGCCCAGAGCCTGACGCGGGGCTCGAACTCACGGACTGCGAGATCGTGACCTGGCTGAAGTTGGACGATTAACCGACTGCGCCACCCAGGCGCCCCAGGACTAGGTAGTTTTTAGAGGCACAGAGGAAAACAAGTCTAATCGCACATTTTTATCTTTGTTATTCATTATACAAGCAACACTGAAAACCTTATACAAACAATAACCTTGACAGGTAGGGGCTTTTCCTAGCGACAAAAGGAGACGGAGGAGTGAAGTGACCAGTGCCAGCTTTAGAGAACCCAGGAGAGCATAGGTTAGGCGTGTGCCGGGGAGAGTGCAGCAGGGAGCTCACGCGTGCATGTCCGGTTGAGTTGGTGGAAGGAAGTACCTCTGCTCTCACCATCCCAGGCTTGTCCCTCTCTCGCCAGCGAGGTCCTGCCTGGCTCCGTGGGCTCCTTTCTAGAAAAAGTGATTGGAAGGAGGGAGGCGCAGACAGTGCTCAAAGCATCCTGGAGCGGTTCTTTCTCCAGAGATGCTGCTGCTGGGTATTCGCGGTGGAGGCCCCGCGTCTGTCCTCTGTGCCCTTCCTGTGCCGGGGGCAGAGTTAGGCTTCTGCCTGGCTCGCTGTCACTGTAGTCAGAAGCAAGCAGGGACCCGACCGAGGGGTCTCTGATGGGGGCAGGTGGCTAGCCGAGTGCACAGTCATCACGGTCATTGTTGGCTGGCTCTTGCAGAAGTCAGTGCGGTGGTTTTGAGACCCTTGTGTCCGTTTGTGAGAGAGTTGAAGTCAGCCAGTGGCAAAGTAATCTGGATAGACACGCAGATTTGAAGTTGGGGTTTGTGGGTGAAACTTGGAGTCTCGTACCCTCAGCGCACGTGTGTGTCGTGTGGGCTGCACACGTGGAGGCGTCGCGGGTGGTGGGAAGTGGTAGCGGCCGGCGGTGGTCGCAGCGCGTACTTCGCGGTGTCAGGAAGCAGAGCGGCACCAGCTCCGTCCAGGCCGAGCCCCGAGGGGCACTTGGCTTCGCTGCCGTCACTGCCGGTAGGCCCCGATGTCCCTGGTGTCGGGAAGAAAGCGGGAACGGAAACCACAGGGAGGTGCAGCGCGTGCCCTTCCCCCGCAGCGGATGACACTAAACGGTGACCACATCGCGCGTGGAGGAATCACGGGGCTGCGGCCCCGCCACCCTGTGGTCCCGTGGAAGCCGCGTGGAAGCTGCGCACGCATATCCTGTGACCCAGAGCTCCCGCGGGGGGGCCCACGGAAACGCGTGTCCGCCAGAGGTGTGCGGGTGCTGGTGTTGGGCTTTCTTGTAGGTGCCTAGCTCTGGTTCAGCCGTGGAGGGGTGAACGTGGAGCCCCAGGCGAGGCCGTGGTCCCTGTGATTCTGTCTGTGGGACGTGCAGGGACACGTGCGACCGGTCTGTGGTGACGGAAGTCAAACTAGTGCCTGTCTTTGGGCAGGGAGTGGGCAGGAGGGGCTCGAAGTTTCCTGGGGTTTGTCTCCTTAAACGTCAGGGGGATGTCCACAGGCACAGTCCCTTTGTGACATGTCATTGAGCCGTATGCCTTGATGTCCTTGCGCTTTTCCCGTGTATTACATTTCAGTCAAAGGGTTTGTACAATGTCGATTTTGTCATAATTAGAAAGGACGAAAAGTAGATTTTTAAAGAAAATACATAAACTGTGTTCCCAGCGTTGGGATTTATTACACATTTGCTGGTCTCCCCGCTTCTGAGAGCAGGCGTGGGTGGGCCGTGCTCACCTCGCCCCACGGGCCTCATGCTAGAGCCTGGACTTCTCCTTGGGGTGGGCACTGAGCCGCTTCCGTCCTCTCCCGAGGTTCTGTGCATGCGGAGTTCAGCTGGGACTCAGCCCTGCAGCCTGTGGTGACGTGTTAGGGTTTGGTGGTGTCTGCGTTGGTTCTTTGTTAAGACTTTTAACGAAAGCTTTGCTGCGGCAGGATTTACCCAGAGGCCCGCCCCGTCCTCACCCTTCCCACCACCCATCTTTTTTTTTTTTAAGTTCTATATCTCTACACCCAACGTGGGACTTGAAATCGTGACCCTGAGGTCAGGAGTCAGATGCTCTTCCGACCCAGCCTACCGGGTGCCCCAAGTTTTCCTTGTTAGATTTCTGCAATTTCACACCTAGGACGTTGTCTTGGCACCTGGCTGCTTTTGCTCAGCACTGTTTTCGAGATTCACGTTGTTTCGGTGTGAGTGGTTCCTTTTTTCTTGGTAAGTGGGGTCATTATATGAACACGCTACGTTTCATTTGTTCACCTTCTCATGGACGTTTGTCTGTCTTTCTAATTCTCGGTTGCTCTGAGTGAAGCTGTTGTGAACGTGTGTGTACACGTTTTTGTGTGGATGGACGTTTCTGTGTCTCTTAGGGCAGCACGTAGGAGTGGCAAGTGTCTGTAATTGTGAGGAAGCCGCCGGTTGCAGGTGAGCGGGGCGCCGTGGCGTGGCTCACGTGTGTCTTCTCGATGACTAGTCGAGCACCTTCCCCTGTGCCTGGTGGCCTTTCCTTGTTTTGTCAGGTCTCACCAGGTCTTTTGCCCAGTCGTGTGAGGTGCGCTCAGGGTGGACCTTCGCAAGATGGCCACACGTCCTGTCCTTGTCGGGTGCGAGCACACGTTCTCCCAGCCAGCTTGGGAGACCCACGCTTGGTCCTCGTGTTGTGGCATCGTTAGTGCTGTTTCTGGCATTTTCTGTGGACAGACTTTTCCCTCGGTTCTGCCGTTGGTTTGTGATGATGCAGTCTGTTGCTGCAGAACGCCGGGCCCTGGTCCCAGATCTGGGCCATCCCGGGCCGGCACTGTGGCCAGGTAGGGTCCAGGTGTGTGTCCTGGGCACGCAGGTAGAGGTGGGAGCCACCCGCGGTATCCAGGGAGCAGGGGCCTGTGTAGCGCCCTGGGCTCAGCAGTGGTGTGCGTGCCCCCACCGAGGGGAGCTCTTGTTTCCAGATTGGGCCCCTCAGACACCTTGGAGCTGGATTCGCATGCCGCGCCCCTGACTGTGGCTTTGTTGCTATGCCAGGAGGCTTTCTTTTCCCAAACACACAAGTTCTGTGGCAAAGTTCAGTTTAAGTGTTTTATACAACTTCATTCGGAATCAGGAAACGTTACTTAATTGAGCTAATAGTTAACTGGTTTCTTCATAAATTTGACTGAAGTTTACAAGTTTTAAGTGTAGTTTTAGGAAAGCCTCGGTTCGTTATTAGAGAAAATGTGATTGCTAAGTAACAGGTGTTTGAAAGCACAGACTGGTGAATGGCCTCATCCCGGGGGATGTCACCGGAGGGGCACGGAGGACAGTTGGAAGGCCTGTGTCTGAGCTGGGCCGTGGTGCAGGTGGCACAGAGGTGTGGCTTACTGAATTGCTCTCTATGCCCCTTTCCAGGTTGATTGGTTACTGGCAAATGCTGATTTTGGGCCCCCAGAGGAAAGAGAAGACCGTGTGCAAAGTGATGCCAGGTACACGTGGACATGGTTTTGATTGTCCTGGGCAAACGCCCTGGTGCGATTCCCACGGCAGCTGCCCAGTTCTGCACCCCTGGCCGTGCTCTGCCCCGGCAGCCTGGCAGTGACCTGTGGCGGGTCCCGGGGGCAGTCTGCAGTGGTTCTTAGTACTCAGCAAGGCTGCTCGGAGTGCCTCGGTGGTCTACCCGACAGTGCTGGAGCCCGTGGCATCTGCCATCGCTATGGTGACTCCTGGAGAGGGGACAGGTGTCTCTCCCTCGTCCTGTTTTTCCACTCGGCACATTTTTACTGAGCATGTCCTGTGGCTCTGTTCTAGCATGTACAATACGTATGTGAATAGAACAGACATTGGGGTCTTTGGAGCTTGCATTTTGCTGGCGGAGACCCACAGGGAGCAGTGAATCCACAGATGATTGTGTGTCAAGAAGGGCATGTAGGACACCCCTTCCGTTGGGGAGGGGTCAGGAGGTGGGGGCGGTGCTGCAGCTGAGAAAGAGACGTGAGCTGTATGTGGAGGGGCCCCGTTCCGGGTTCCGGAAGAGCTTCAGCAGGTCCTGAGCCTGTGTTCTCAGAGCGGGCGCGTCAGGGGCAGCACTGTCAGGACTTGGGTGGGGCCCCCAGCGACCTGCTTCCCAGGGGAGGGGACGCTGCGCCCCGAGGGCCCCAGGCAGCAGTGAGTGCCCGCATCCCGGACCAGCAGGGAGTTGAGCCTTCCGGAGCTGAGCAGGAGGGGGGTCAGAGGCAGGACACGGCCATGTTTGGGTTTTGACAAGTACCCTGAGTGGCACATGTAAAGGACCGTACCCATAATTCTGCCTGACGGGCCTAGCACGCTGGCTGTATTTGGGGAAAAGCAACTGAGAGGGCATCTGACAGGAGGGCTGTGTCCAAGCTGTCCTGGGCCTCACCATACACGGGAGCGGAGCCCCTTCCTCGTGCCGTATCCCCCAGCCTCCCTCGGACGTCAGTGGGTCCACCAGGAGGTGGCCAGGAGCCCCCACACCGCCCGGCTTCACCCACACTTCACCTGACGTCTCTTCTCCCCTCCAGGGGCTGTGGGGCCCTGGACGCCCCTTCACGCAGCACCCAGGGCCCTGCCGCCTGCTCAAGTCTGTGTGGGATTGATCACGAGGCGCTCAACAAACAGATCACGGAATATAAGAGGAGAAAAGAGCAAGGATGCAGGAGCGAGAGCCCCGCAGAGTCTCCACTGACACACACACGAGAGGGAAACGTGGCAGCCACACCCTGCGCAGATGGCGACCTCTCCCGCGAGAACCACCTGTCGAGGGCAGCGAGTGGCTACCCGGACCCTGACCTGGATGGCTCGCGAGGGGCGGCAGGAAGGGCGGAGGTGACTGAGGGGCGGAGAGGGGGTGGGGTGTGAGGCTCTGCTGGGCGGAACCACGGTCCCACCGCCCGGGCAGCCTTGTGACTTAGCCTGAGAAGGAAGGGGGCCTGTGGGGACAGTCAGGCCTCTTTGTCCCGCTTTTCACCCCTCGCGCGCTCCCAGCAAGCAAGGCAGAGCGTCGCCTTGTGTGTGATCCCGCTCATTCCCTAAGCTCTGTCCTCCTGGTGGACTTGGAATGGCCCCACGTCTAGTTTTCCCCCGGGCAGGACAGCTGCCATGCAGGGAGTGTGGGTCAGGGGCGTCACAGCACTGTTGGAAGGAAGTGAAAGAAACCCTGCTCCACGTGTGACCTAGAGCAGCTGCTCCCGGGCGAGGGGCACCTCCGTTTCCCGAGTGCCATCGGTGTCGAGATGCTGAGGACGGCATCAGCGCGGCTTGGATGATGAGACGGGCGCTAGTGAGGTGGAGCAAGGAGGCTCGGGACTTGCTTTTGTAAACAGTGTCAGGAAGGAAGCACTGCTGTCCCCTGGGCACCTTCTGGCGTCTGGTAACAGGGCCGGTGCCCAGTAGGCAGGCGGCACCGGCAACGCTGCCTTTGTGGGCACAGCAGCCCCTGTTGAAGGGACCTGTCACGGGACGCGGGCGGACCACTGGGAAGCTCTAGGCACGTAGCTGCCCAGGTGGCACTCGGGTGATCCCGTCTGCCCTGGAAGGTGCTCGTAGCCGCGCGTGTGGAGCATTTCACCCGGGAGTGCGGTTGCTGGCGTGCACACTGTCAGCTTGTGAAAATGTACATGCTTTGCTCTAACCAGGAGCGGGAAGACACACCTTGAGCCTGCTGTCCGGAAAGGGGAGTTCATTCACCACATTCCCGGGAGGTGGGGACATGCCGTGCAGGGCCACTCGGGGAAGCTCCAGGGTCGGTCAGGAGGCTGAGGGAGAGGACAAGGTGTGGCTTCTGCAGGAATGAATGGCCGAGGCTGGATAGTGTGAGTAGTTTCAGCAGGCTCTGGGCTATAGGAGTGCTTTCTGCGTGTTGAGTCCTGGCCCTGGGGGATGTGTGGCAGAGGAAATACTGGCTGGTGTGCAAGAGCGAGATAAAGGAGGTGGTTGGGAGTGTGTGCTCTGGATCTGTGGGTCTGTACATAAAATGTGAGTTTACAGGGGAATGGTTCACTGTCTTTAGGAATCAGCCCTGGGAGGGGCAGTGTCTCCGCAGCCAGCAAGGCCCCCAAGATGTTATAACATCACAAATACACGGTATAAAAACCCTGACTGATACAGGACCCTGCAGCACCAGGCAGCCCGTTCTGCTGACCGTAGATCTGGTCTCCACTGCCGAAGGTGTCCAGACGTCCGTGCGGAGCAGCGGGAACAAGCCTGGATTCCTGGATTGTGAGCTCAGTGTGCCGTGGACGGGGACGTGCCCGTCTGTGTTGTGTGTCAAGTAACGGGCACTGGGAGAGGCCGGTGCAGGGTGCTGGCCTGCTCTTTTCTTTCCTCTTTTCCACCTGTGCTTCCAAAAGTCAACAAATGGCAGGAAAAAGATGTGTTTTTAGACCGGGAAATTCTGTGCTCCGTACTCCTACCGATTGTCTTAGGTTCTCCCTGTAAGTACAGTTGGAGACCAGAAACGGGGCCAAGACTAGAGCGGAGACCGAGGGGCTGCCTGGTGGTGTGGACTGGTTTTACAGAGTTAAAGGTCACTCTAACAGCATCTCTGTTAGCTGCTGGCATTTGGTACTCTGCACCTTTGTAAGGGTTCGTCTTCTCTTTGGGGTGGAAAGAACCCTCACTAAGCACAGGACCTCTGAGTGCAGAGAGTGCTTCCTACTTCACCTTAGCGTTTGTTAGAAGGACTTGGAACTTCAGGTACAGCGTGTTCACGGAGCTTCTGGGTTGTGTGTGTGGAGGTTTGCGGGTGGGCCTGGCAGCTCTGTGCCTTCCTGGCGCCTTCTTCTGCCTCGTCCCAGGCCACTCCCTCTCGTACAAGCCGGGCGTCTACGGGGGAGCTTCAGCTGGCAGCCAGCAGTCCCACCCTGGAAAGGACTGAGTAGCCTGAGAACAGAACTGAAAATAACCACATATCAAGCAGCTGAAACACCGAACAGGACAGAAAATTTGACAGGCTTCCATGGGAAGACTGCCCGGAAGACCATCGTTTTCAGTCTTTGAACGCTCACTTCATGTTCAGAAGGGGTTCCTCCCTCGAGTCTTCCCTCTGACATCTTGGCCTTTTAGGTCCTATCAGTAAAGTTCAGGATATCTCCAACTTTTTTAAAAAAATTTTTTTAATGTTTATTTACTTTTGAGAGAGACAGAGCATGAGCATGAGCAGGGGAGGGGCAGAGAGAGAGGGAGACGCAGAATTGGAAGCAGGCTCCAGGCTCCGAGCCGTCAGCACAGAGCCCGACGTGGCGCTTGAACCCACGAATGGCAAGATCATGACCTGAGCTGAAGTCAGATGCTCAACCGACTGAGCCACCCAGGCTCCCCAAGGATATCTCCAACTTTTTTACGGCACCTTTTCTGTTCAAGAGTTTCTGATACGTGCATTTTTTGAAACTGAAAAGTGCTTAGAATAAAGCATATTCAACGCGCCCGAGTTAAATCTATGACACATGTAAGCTCTAGAGTGAAATAAATGATCCATTTGCTCCCTATCACCCCGTGGGAGGGAGAAAAGCCTGTGCTACTCCGGCCCTTACTTCCCTTGTGTTCCGCGCCCTCCTGTTGAGGTGTGGAGACCTGTTTCTGAAATCCCGTGTCCCAGGATCCGCTCAGTTCTTACTTAAAGGCTATCGAAATTACATAAAGTGCAGAACTGGGAAGAATGTGTCACGTGACAAAATAGAACTCAAAATTGCCTTTCGATAGGTTGAGATGTAGAACCAAAGTTAATCAAGTGAAGCTTGATAGGCTATATGTAAATTCTTGTGATTAAGATTTAAAATCTTAATTATTCAACCGCAGCATTGTACCGTCAGTGAAAGCAGTCTGGTGGTTGCAGCATGTGTCCTAACCAGTCTGTGGCCGGTGTGGCTGTGGAGGCAGGGGCGAGGTGGTGGCAGGAGGCCATGGAGGGAGGGTAGCCCTGCCTTGTACTTGTCTACACAGCTGTCGCCTAACGTTCAGTTCCTGGAACCTAGGACTTCCATAGTGGGAAGGGCCAGGGGGGAGGGGGAGGGGGAGGCAGCCTCCAGAAGTGGTGCGGTGATCCCGTAGCAGCGGGGCACCCTGGCCGGGACCCGACAGCAGACACTAAGTACGAGGCAGATTCAAAGTGCCCTCAACCCTGAACTCCCAGCCTGGACACCACCCGCGCCCCCCCCGCCCCCCCCCAAGTCAGAGTGGGCCTTGCGTCTGTAGGTTTGCCTTGGGAGTCAGAGGTTCTTGCCAAGCATCCTTCCACTTTCACACTTAAGCCCTTTTCCCCTGCAGTCATGAGGGGGTGCAGCCCCCACCCACACCAGCCTCTGGGCTCACTTCTCTCAGGACCCTGGTGGCATCACTTGTAACAGAGCCTCACTTGGCGCCACCCGTCACCTGCCCCCCTTCCTGTGATGTCATGTTTGCACGTGCTCTTCCCCCCTTTCTGCCTCACCTTGGGGAGCGGGCCACCTTTGGGGAGCCTTCTGTGAACGCCCAATTTTGGTTGCGGTGCCCTAAATTCCCATAGCCACGACCTCACTGCACTGATTGCTGTGCAAGTCAGCGTCTTGTCTGCCTCTTGCATGAGGTTTCCCAGGCCAGAGTATAGTACGTGTTGATCGACTAATGGGCCGGCGGGGTCTGCTCCGAGTCAGGGGTAGGTGTTAGCGCTGGCTCAGAGGAGAACGTGGGCAGTAGATGCAGGCGTGGCCTGAGGCCCTTTTTCACCCTGGGCCTGAGAAAAGCTGAGGCAAAGCAGAACATACGGCCAAAAGGAAGACTGAGAAAGAGCCACCTGTGACCAGATTGCAGCAGAAAACCAGGGCTTCGGGTTAAAAGAAACGAAGAAGGCAAGGTGCAGCTTTTGTATATTCAGGGAGAACACAGGTGCTGGCCTCGTGCTGCAGGGAAGGACTTTCCGTCCGCTTGGCTCTGAAGCCTCCGCTCTGGGCTCAGTACCCAGTCCGCCAGCAGCGACCTCCGTGCTCAACACCTCGGATCCACCAGCAGCGACCTCCGTGCTCAGCACCCTCGGTGTCCGTGGGGAGAACGGCATCCGCTTCAAAGGTCAGCGAGGGTATACTGAAACGCGTGAACGCCGACTTAGCGGAGGCTGGCACGTGCTTTGTATTCCCCTTCTGCTTAGGATCTTGGTTTTATTGATGAGCAAAGGGATCGAGGGGAAGCGTTCATTCAGTGTCTGGTGGAGGGTGTGCACGGCCTACGTCACGAGGACGCGCGGAGCACCGTGTACACGTGCTCGCACTGGAGGCCCGGCAGCCCTCTGCAGTGTGGCCCCACAGACATGGCTAGGTTTTCACGTCTTGGTGACACGCCAAGATGATAGGAGAGCAAAGTGTCCTATTGGAAGTCACACGTGTCTGCCAGCAACAAACACAGAGCTTCATAGGTGAAGATGTCCCTCTAGGACCCTAAAATCCTGTTATGAGAACAGAGGCTCAGCGTTCCGGCCTCAGGTTTATCTTGAAGAATGTGAGCACGCGCCTGTGCGACTTGTTAGCATTAATTTGAATACTGTACAGCTCTAGAAATTTGAGTTTGAGGAACAGAAAGAAAAAAAAAGTTAAAGTTAATGGGACCTAAGGGACCTGTGGGATCCCACCAAGCAGACCAACGTATGCATTGTGGGCGTCCCAGAAGGAGGCGAGAGAGAGAGAGAGAGAGAGAGCGAGAAAGCAAGTATTGGAAGAAACAATGGCTGAACGTTTCCCAAGTTTGAGGAAACACCCAGGAAGCTCAGTGAACTCTCAAGATGAACTCAGAGGTCCACACTAAAACACATAGACTTTTTGTTTTTTAATTTTTTTAAAATGTTTATTTTGGAGAGAGACAGAGTGTGAGTGAGGGAGGGGCAGAGAGAGAGAGGGAGACACAATCCGAAGCAGGCTCCGAGCTGTCAGCACAGAGCCTGACGTGGGGCTCAAACCCACAGACTGTGAGATCATGACCTGAGCTGAAGTCGGATGCTTAACCGACTGAGCCACCCAGGAGTTCCCCCCCGCCTTTTTTTTAAGTTTATTTGAGAGAGGCAGACAGCATTAGTGGGGAAGGGGCAGTCAGAGAAGGGGAGAGAGAGTCCCAAGCAGGTGCTGTGCTGCCAGCCCAGAGCCCGGTGCGGAACTCATGCGAACCGTGAGATCACGACCTGAGCAGAAATCAAGAGTCAGATACTTAACCGACTGAGTCCCCCAGGCGCCCCAGATACATAAACATGCGAAAAGCCAAACAAAACATCTTGAAGCAGCAAGAGAGAAGTAAATCAATACATATAACGGAATCCCAGATAAGATTAACAGATTTCCATCAGAAACCAGAGGTCAGGAGGCAGTGGGTTGATATACGCAGAATGCTGAAAAGAAAAACTTTTTTTTTTTTTTTTTAACGTTTATTTATTTTTGAGACAGAGAGAGACAGAGCATGAACGGGGGAGGGGCAGAGAGAGAGGGAGACACAGAATTGGAAGCAGGCTCCAGGCTCTGAGGCATCAGCCCAGAGCCCGACGCGGGGCTCGAACTCACGGAACGTGAGATCGTGACCTGAGCTGAAGTCGGACGCTCAACCGACTGCGCCACCCAGGTGCCCCTGAAAAGAAAAACTTTCAACCAGGAATTCTATATTCAGCAAATGTCTTTCAAAGGTGAGGGAGAAATTAAGACATTTTTAGGTAAATAAAAGCTGAGGGAGTGCCATTACTATTAGACCTGCCCTTGAAGCGATGCTTAAGTCCTGCATGTGAAATGAAAGACAGTGGAGTGTAACTTAAAGCTGTATGGAGAAATAAAGATCTCAGTAAAGAAAAATTCATGGCCAATTATAAAAACTAGTATTTTTAGGACAGTTTGTAACTCCACATTTTGATTTCTATGTAATTTAAGAGACTAGTGCGTTCAGAATACTTGTTAATTTATGTTTTGTGACAACAACTGAGAGGGCTGGGGCCAGAGACGTTAAAGGAGAGTGTGTGTGTGTTACCGAAATTAAGCTGGCATAAATACAGGGTGTCAAATGTAATCCTCACGGTAACCACAAAGGAGACAGCTGTAGTGTATATATACAAAAGGAAATGGGAAAGGAATTTAAATGTTTCACTACTAAACAACGGCAATAACAAACAACACAAAAGAAGACAGTAATGGAGGGAATGAGGGACAAAAAGAAGCTGAAGGCACATAACAAATAGAAAAATGACAAAAGTCCTTCTCTGTAGTTATCTTACATGTGGATTACAAGTGAATTAAACTCTTCAATGTAAAGACAGAGATTGCCAGAATGGATAAAAAGCCATCATCCAAATAACATGCTGTCTCCAAGAGACTCTAGATGCAAAGCTATAAATAAAAAGTGAGAGGATGTGAAAAGATGTTCCATGCAAATAATAACCAATGATAGCAGGAGTGGCTACACTAATATCAGATAAAAATGTGTTTAAATTTTCAAAAATTACAAGAGATAAGGGAGGGCACTATAAATACAAATTTCAATGAAACGATACATAACAATTACAAACATTTACACATCTAATGATAGGCCACTGAAATGCGTGAAGCAAAACTTGACACAACTGAATGGAGAAACAGTTCTACAATAGTAGTCGGAGACCTTCATACTCCTCTCATAACCGTGGGCACATAAACCAGACAGAAGTAGGGAAATCGAGGACTTAACACGATAAGCCAACTAGAGTGAACACGTACCAGACACCAGCCAACAAGAGCACGTGCGTTGCTCTCGGGTGCACATGGGACATTTTCCGTATGTCAGGCCACAGATTAAGTTTCAAGAATTTAAAAACAAGGCTGTCCTGCAATCTATCACCATAATGGGATGAAGTTCAAAATCAGTAACAAATAAAATTGGAAATTACACCAACACAGTCTTAACCAACAGAGAAGTCATCACAGGGAGATTAAAAAATACTTTGAGATGAATGAAAATGAAAACAACACATCAAAACTTACGGGATGCGGCAAAAGCAGTGCTAAAGGTTATAGGTATAAATGCTGACGTTAAAAAAGTCAAGATTGCAGAAAATCAACCACCTAACTTTACAATTTAAGGACGTGCAGAAAAAACCCAAAGCTCTCCGCCTCTCCCCTGCTTGTGCTCTGTCTCACTCTGTCTCTCAAAAATAAATAAATGTAATAAAAAAAACTTTTTAAAATGGCACCAGGTCATTTGGAACCATTGTTTCTGCTAAATGTGATAAAATACAGGTTTTTTTTTTTTTTAATTAGAAAATAAATCCAAGTATTGGCAAGGATACGGCCATGTTAAGTGAAATAAGCCAGTCACAAAAACACATATCCTAGAGAATTCCACTTAACACTGGGTGTTTAGAGCAGTCGCCGTCATACCTGTGGTGGTGCCAGGGGCTGGGGGAGCCGGGAGCTAGTGTCAGTGGGCAGAGAGGTTCAGTTTTCCAAGACGGAAGCGATTACAGGGGCGGATGGATGGTGGTCACAGCTGCACGTCAGTCCGTTACACTGAAATGTATGTTTCCATGGTTTAGACAGTGAAGTTTCTGTTGTGTGTATTTTACCACGATTAAAAAATCAGAAGAAAATGAAATGGGAAAAAAAGTACAAATATCGCTCAAAGATTCAAGAAAGAGGTAAAGTTTTATCTTATTTACATTTGTAATACTTCTGAAAAACATACACAGGTCTGCAAACCCTTACCTGAAATCCTTAGGGTCTGAAGCAGCACATTGTATCAAAAACATTGTTAAACGTTTAAACGTTCACATTGAGTAGCTTCACCGGAGGAAGGACTTTGGGGAAAAAGGAGGTAATGATGATCGTGATAGTTGACATTCACCACACGCTGACTGAAGGCTCGAATGGTGCAAACTGTGCTTTGTGTGGACACAGCCGCGTACCCCTCACAGCCGCCTGCGGGTGCCGGCAGCCCGTGGTACAGATGAAGATGCGGAGGTTCCGAGCGGCTCTGGGATCGTCCTCCAGCTCAACTGAGGCTCCACTGGTCCCGATGCCTTCCTTGGGGTTGAGGCATTACAGCAAGGCGATGATGGGGTCCCCTACCTTCTGTCCAGGCAGCCAGAATCCGGCTGAGGCAACACGTGGACCTCCTCAAAGCCAAGGCATCGAGGCGGCCCCGTCCTCGCCAGCACCAGGTTTAGAAATGGGCACTTGGCCAGTGAGAGGCGAGGGGGCAAGAGGAAAGGCCCCTTTGCCTGCCTCTGGACACCTGATCGGAGATGTGCCGGGCAGACGTGACAGCATAGGAAACCATGGCCTGGGCTTGTCTGAGCCACAGATGGACTTCTTCACTGTCCTGTCTCTGTCCTCCTCTTGGGCAAAATGAGAAGAAGTATCTGCGTTGTTAAAACAAATTCACTTAGTCCTGTTAATTGCGCTTAAAAGCATCCTGATTCCCCAACTGAAATGGCGGGGGGGGGGGGGGGGCGGGGGGGGGGGAAGGAGTGTGGGCCAGCCTATTATTAGCCATTAACACCTCAGTGCTAATGAGTCACTTGGGCAACCACCTGCCATCTTGAAGAGCAAAGATGAGCCTATGGCGCCAGAGGATTGGCAACGACAAAGTCTAACGTTCCCTGTGTTCTTCTGGCATGACTGGAAGCCCTTTGTATTCATTTGATTCTGGGAGGCAGAGGCGACGTAACCCATCACAGAGCCAGAGTCAGCCTGCAGCTGCGCTTCTCTGCTGCCCCCCTTATTTGTGGGCAGGGGAGCCCCTCAGCGCGAGAGGCCGCGGCTCCCACACCCGCCTCCTGCCAGGGTAGAGAGAGCTTGGCCACCGGGCCAGCCCCACTGGGATGGGGCGAGGGCTCCCGGCAAGGGGACGAGCCCAGGCCGTGGCCGGAACTGTGCAACCTTGCATCCGATATGCACTTAGCCCACAGGCCAGCCGGTTACTACATTCTGGCAATTTTCTGGTTGCCGAAAGAGGTCATCGCCCTCGTGTTTTCTTGGAGGTCCCCTCCAGTATGTGACAAGCTCAGTGTGTCTGGGGTAGTGGGGACACCAGAGAAAATCGGGGAAAAGATAAAAGGGGGGGGGGGGAGATGGGGGGAGGCAGAAAGGCGCCCTGGCCGGCGAGCCCCAGGCCACTCGCCATGCCGGGGTGTGGGCTTGCAAGACCAGTGCTCGTCTTACGAACACGGAAACTGAGGCCCAGGCAGAGGTGAGCTCGCCGGGCGCCCAGGTCAGAGCCCGTGCCCGTAACAGTGGATGCCGGTGCCTCCAAAAAGACAACGCACGGGCACGTTTCAGAGAAAGTTTCCCTAGACCCTCGCTGCTCACAGGGTGGCCCCAGTAGAAGCGCGGGAGCTAGAGCCCCATTCCCAGGGCGAGTCCACACCCGGGGGTCTTCCAGGCTCCACAGATGCCTCACGCGCACGTCCCGCACGAGGAGGCTGGGAAGCACGGACCCAGCGAAACCCTCACACCAGCCTCGTGAGCAGGCTAATGAGCCCGTCCGCATTCTGACTTCCTACAGCTGCCTTTGGGTGTGAGGCTGCCGCTCTGTGGGCGCTCGCTTTGCTCACTGCAATCCGACGGACTCGCCTGTCTCGCCCCCGTGACTTTGTTGGGGCAGGGCAGGTTGTCCAGCTTCAGTGCACGTCTCTGGGGGGGCTTCTAAACCAGACCCTGGCCCGCCCCGGCCTTCCCGATTCAGCGGCCGCGAGCTGCGCGGCTGCCTTTCCGTTGACCTGGTGGTGCCCACGCTGCCAGCTCAGGAAGCACGCTGTGCAAACCACGAGGGCACCTCGAGGGAGAGGAGGGGAGCTTCGCTGTCCTCGGGACGCGCCCACAAGAAGGGAAGCCACGGCCAACAGCGACTTTCAACCTCAGCCGCACACCCAAGCCCCCAGGGTGCTTGCCGAAGACCCCTGTCCCGGGCCCCTCCCACACCAGTGCATCTGCAGGGTGGGGCCAGGTCCTGCCTGGGCAAGGGTCCTAGTGGCTCGAGTGAGAGGCTGGCGTGGAGAGTCCCTGCTCTGTGGGTGACTTCCCTTGGCCAAGTCTTCCAGTGTCCCGTGTGGTACAGTCGCTGGCTCCTCCAAGGACCCGGACCCCCTCGAAGGAACAGAAGTCTAGCTTTGTAGCTTACTCTCATGTCCAGGAAGGAAAGTCTAGGTGTTAGATGAGAAATCACAGGTCCTTGGGCGCCTGGGTGGCTCAGTCAGTTAAGTGTCCAACTTCGGCTCAGGTCATGATCTCCCGGTTCATGGGTTCAAGCCCCGGGGTCGGGCTCTATGCTGACAGCGCAGAGCCTGGAGCCTGCTTCGGATTCTGGGTCTCCCTCTCTCTCTTCCCCTCCCCTACGTGTGTGCTCTCTCTCTCAAAGACAAAAAAAAAAAAAAAAAAAAAAAAAATCACAGGTCCTTTTAAAGCTGTCCGCTGCCTTGAAAGGGAGGGGGCACAGGTGTATTTACATCGATGAATGAGGGGCACTTACCTGGGACAAGGGGTAAGAAGAAGGGACAGAAATACAGGATCAGGAGGAGGGGTTTGAGGAGGAAGGCACAGATGCCCACACAGGTCCAGGTAAGGGAGCAGAGGCCTCCCAGGGCTGGTTCAAAGCATGAGGGGGCCTTGAGATCCTGCGGCCCTGCCCGTGGCACTCCCACCTCAGACCTGATCAAGGAAGTTTCCAAGTTTTCCTATTTGTGGGACCTGCTCCTGGGCTCCCAGAAAAGCTACACTGTAACATTTACCAAGGTCAGAAAGACTTGGCAAAACCTCAGATTTGTGGCTGTATTTCTGCCCTGGGCACACACTGCACGCGTGCTTCGTTATCAAAATAGAATCTGACATAAAGTAAGTAAGAGGAAAAAAAAAAACCTCCTTGGTTCCCTTGAGATTACAATCACACAGCCCCGCACATAGTGCACATAGTTAAAAACCTGTCTGTAACTTTCTGGAATGTCCTTCTTCCTGATGATTTGGAACTCTTTATGTAACACACACATATGACCCTGCAGCAAACGTTCCTTCCCTGGAGCACTCACTGGCTTCTCTGTGGAGATTGTGTGTCCCCGGGAGCTGTCCTCACCTGGGCTCCAATAAAACTTTTTTTTTTAATTTTAAAAGGGGCTTGTTCATTTTGCATCCACAAACCCCTTTCCCCCTGTTCATGGCCTGTTAAAATGGCATCCAGACCACAGATGCCAGTTTCTCGTGGATTTTTCTGGATCTGGTAACTCACTGTTTCTCAGCTGTGGTCCTGGGGGCCTGGGGCTGGACCATCTCCCGCACAGCCTGCCCTCTGGGGATTTAGCTCCTGAGACACAAAACAGGTCCCTCCTCCTCCCAAGATCCTCCAGTATAAGGGGTTTACTGCTAATTATTATGGGAAAACAAGGAATTAATACTTGTAAATGTGAGGAATTAGAAAACTGTAAAGTCCTGAGAGTCTTGTAATCTGGTTCCATATCTGTTTTCCTCGAGAGTGTGGAAGACAGCCCCTTTCTCTCTCCTGCCTTCTTCAGGGTTCTTGTTGTGGGTGGGCTCACCCACCCTCCCCTCCCCTTCAGACCCAACCTAAAAGGAAGGGCGCCCTGACCCTTCCCAGCCCCAGATCGCAGCCCCTGGCGTCAGGCAAAACTCGAGCCTGTGAGGACTGATGTCTACACCCATCGGATGTTACTCTCACCGGGCTTCAGCTCACGGCAAAGATCCACATGAGGCATTCCTCGCAACACACAGTTTTCACCTGGATACGCGGCCTCACCGTTTCAAGGGATATGGGAGTAAAGCCAAGCAAAGGGCTCCTGACTTTTACAGCTCAGACCAGAGGATACAGTGGATGGTTTGGATTCACAATCGCCAGTTCAGAAAAGCCCACCCTGGCTGGTCCTCTGAGGCCTGCCTTCCTTGCTTGTGATACCAGCCCCTTTAAAGGGCTTCTTCAGGAATCAGGTCAGAGAACCAAAACGAAGTTCCCACCCTCCCTCCCGTCCTTCCTCCCTCCCTCCCTCTCCTCCCTCCCTCTCTCTCCTCCCCTCTTCCCTCTCCTCCCCTCCTGCCTCTCTTCCTCCCCTTCCCTCCTCCCTCCTTTCCTTCCTAATATTTATTTTATTCTGAGACGGAGAACCCTAGCAGGCTCCGAGCTGTCAGCGCAGAGCCCGATGCAAGGCTTCAGCTCAGGAATCTTGAGATCACGACCTGAGCCACCCAGGCGCCCCCAGAACGAGGTTGTCCCGCAGCGGCTTCCAGTCCCACCCCCTTTGCTGACGTTTACAAAAGGCAGGAGAAAACGATTCAGTAGCAAGAAACTCCTGTGTTTCCATCACCCTCACGCCCACGTTGTGCCCCACGAGCTGCAGAAGGACGTTTACTGACGTTTTCGTACCTGGAGCCCCCGGAGCCGGGCGTGCGTGCGCGGCGCCTGCAACCCCGGGGTCGGGACATTCCGGACCAGGGTCCTCTCCGGCCGCCCTCGCTGCCCTCGGGTCCGAGAAGACTCCATCCGACCCCAGGCACTCAAGTCCGCGCACCGGCTGCGAAAAGCTGGAACCTCGGGGCAACGCCCCCCTCCCACGCCGCCCCGGCCCGCTTGAGCTTCGGGCGGGCGCTGCGGGCGCCCAGGGGCTGAGGTGAAGGTCGTCCGCTCGGCTCGGCTGCTTGGGACCCCCCAGTCCACTCGGGAGCAGGTGTGGCTTTGGGGTTCCAGCCGTTTGTTTCAAAATTGCAGAGCGACCCCAGCCCGGGGCGCGGGAGGGGGAGGTGAGCCGGGGTCGGTAGCTGGGGCGGCCGGAGGGGCGGGAGATGTGAGCCCGGGACACGGACGGGGCGGGGGAGGGGCGGGGTCGGTGGGGGGTGGCCGGAGGGGCGGGGGAGGGGGAAATGCGGGCCCGGGGCGCGAAAAGGGCGGGGAAGGGGCAGGGTCGGTGGGGGCGGCCCGAGGGGCGGGGGTGCGGGCCCGGGACGTGAAAGGGGCGGGGTCGTGAAAGGGGGCGGACGGAGGGGGGGGGGTAGGGGTGTGGGCGTGGACGGGGCGGGGAAGGGGCGGGGTCGCTGGGGGTAGCCGAGGGGCGGAGGGGTGAAATGCGGGCCCGGGGCGCGAGAGGGGCGGGGAAGGGGCGGGGTCGGTGGGGGCTGGGGGTGGCCGGAGGGGCGGGGGGGGGCGGGGGATGAGGGCCCGGGGCGCGAAAGGGGTGGGGTCGTGAGGGGGCGGACGGAGGGGGGTGGTGCGGGTGTGGGCGCGGACAGGGCCAGGAAGGGGCGGGGTCGCTGGGGGTGGCCGAGGGGCGTGGGGGGGGGGGGTGGGATGCGGGCCCAGGGCGCGGAAGGGGCGGGGAACAGGCGTGGTCGGTGGGGGGACCTGAGGGGCGGGGGATGCGGGGCAGAGGCTTGGGAAGCGGGGGAAGGGCCGGGGTCAGTGGCGGTGGCCGGAGAGGCGGAGGTGCAGGCTTGGGCGCAGGGCAGCGCTCTCCCGTGGCTGGTTGTTCCGGCCACACCGCGAGTCCTGGAAGACGCTGAGGGGTTCCCGCGGTCCCGCAGCCTCGGCCGTGCGGGTCCGTGCGGGCCCGGACTAGTCCCCGCGACACCAGCCAGAGCTGGAGGTTCCATAGGGTAAGGGGCTCGCCCCAGGTCAGGTCAGCGAGCCCTGAGCCTACCTGTCCAGATCGCGGGTGCCGCTCGGTCCCTTGGCAGAGGCCCTGCGGGGGCGTCTGGGTCGCCCACCGTGCGCGCGTCCACGCTGGACCCTGCGAGGGGTGGGGGGGGCGGTACCTCTGCTCGCGCCAGCTTTGTGCGTGGGTGGCTGATCTCTGTTGGGTCTCAGGGTTCTTACCCCGCGGTGTGGGGGCCATTCCTCAGAGGGCCTCACCTTCCAGCTCCCTGATGCCGGTGCCTGGACTCCCGGTGAGGCCACCCCCCCCCCACCCCCCCAGGCCAGGGCGGGACCGAGTAGACTAAGGCTTTTTCCTTCTTCCTTCTGCTATGCGCCCTCCCACCCTGCATTGGGGATTAAAATCCACCTGGAGAATTCCCGGTTAGGAATTTAAATTGAGATAGAAACTTCCAGAAAATATCTTCTAAATTATATAGAAGACACTTTTATAGAAAAATGTCTTCATCTGGGTGGCTCAGTCGGTTGAGCGTCCGACTTCGGCTGGGGCGTGATCTCGTGGTTTGTGAGTTCGAGCCCCGCGTCGGGCTCTGTGCCTGGAGCCTCCTTCAGATTCTGTGTCTGCCTTTCCCCTGCTCGTGCTCTCTCTCAGTCTCTCAATAATAAATAAACATTAAAAAACCTAAAAAAAAATAAATAAACATTAAAAAAACTAAAAAACTAAGAAAACTAAAACTAAAAAAAAACAAAAAAAAAACACCATCAAGGATAATAAATAATTGGTTTCACTAACTCAACATAAAGCCTCTTCCAACTACACAATGATCTCACTGTAGCTTTTATTAAAATTTTAGCCGATGGTTGAAAGATGCTTCCCTAATGCTCCAGGAGGACCTCTCCCCAGGGTAGGAATAGGCACCTCAACACCAGCGTACCCCAGATTACCTCACAGCTCCTCCCCCGGGGTAAGTGGCAGTTCCTTTCTTGGGGAAAACGTCATGCATCACGCGGCTGTGTGTGAGCCCTAAAGGTGGGCGGGCCCCCTGATCTTAGCCCCTCATGAGTGCTTCCGGGATGTTTTAAGGGGATTCCTCAGGCCGTGTTTATGTCTGGGTGCTTGTTGGGATTAGGAGGGAAATAGTGGTCACATACTCCCTTACCACCAACTTTCATGGCCTCCTGATGCATTAGTGGATTTGTGCAATTCTCACCCCCTAGATATCATGAAGACCCATCCTCCCTTGCCTGGAGCCCAGACCCAGGTGCATTTTAGACTTTGGAATGTTTTGGACTTTAAAACAGGGATGTGCACATAGACTGGACATTATGTAGCAGGCTCCAGGCGAACCCGTTATCAAACGTGATACAAGACTCTTGAACGTATAAATAATAACACTGTTTTCTCGCTGGGGCGTGTCTTGCTGTCAGTTAAGGACTTGCGGTTTCCAGAGCTTTCTGCAGTTTGGATTTGTGGATTAGAGACCCTGAACGCATCAGTGCATTCCCTTAAATAGAGGAGCTTCAAGTGTTTGCTGAATGCTTCCATTTCTAGTTTCCAGATTTGCCTTGGACAAGTAGGTCCCGAACATGAGCCTCACTCACATCCGTATTTCTGATCCTTGGAAAAGATGGTGGCCGTCCCTGTGTTCTGGAACTTCTCCTTCAGTTTCATGTCTTTCTGCCAACTCCTCAGTACTGGCAGGCAGTCAAACCTCTTCCTGGCCCTCTCCTGCTAACCGTTCTTCCTCAACACCCTCTGGACCTTGGTCACCTTTGGTGATTCCTGTGTGGGGCCTCCAGGCCCTGGGGTTCTGGTGAATTGGCACAGAACTGGTTGCTGGTCTGCAGTTCTGACAGCCTGTTGGAGAAAATGGAGACCCCCCCCTCCCCTCCCCGAGCTTGCCTGTTAGCATTCTACCAACAGCACCAAGTCTTTGAGTAAACTGGCTGCGATCCCTGTGTGGGAGCAAGCCGGAGCCAGCTCGTCCGTGTCCATCATCAGCACTGTGACGCTGACGGGAGCAAGCCGGCCACTGTCCTCATAGGCGTCACCTTGCACGCGGTGCGGTCCTTTCTTCTCCCTGCTGGTCAGCACAGACCGCAGGCATGATCTGGGTTCCGTGGACCCTGTTGCACTTGAACTGGCATGGGAGGGACGCATACATGAGAGGGCTCCAAGCTTCCTAAACTCAATCCTTATTTTTTTAGTTGGGAAAATCATGGTATTGGCATCTGTGTATGTTTTAGTTTTGTGGTTTTCTAATGGGATGAGGGGATGAGAATTGCGCACCTTGTTTTAGGAACATGGAGTCTGAGAGGCAGCTGGGACTCATCAGCTGTTTCCCTTGAAGGGAAACCATGTTAGCTCGGCAACATTTTAACATATAATTGTGTCTCCACCCACAGACACCAAGGTAAGCGCATCAGATGAACACCCTTCGGGCCAAGAAGAGTGAACTTGGCCCCCACCCTGGGCAGCTCTCTTCCAGGCCTTGGGACCCTGGTCGTCCGGAGCTGACAGGGCACCAGCTCCACTGGTGGCCACTGCTGTGTTGGGAAGTCCATTAAAGTCCATTAAAGTCCCCATGAAACCATCCCCTAATGAAATGACAAAGTGGGGGGTGACACAGTTCTCAACTTGAACGGTTTCTCCCCAGTGCATCCTTTTTAAAACTCCCCAGGTTTTCTCGTTGGGCCTGGGTAACACTGTCAACTCGCCGCCCTTCTAAGAGTCTGCCTTCCTTTTCCTCATCCGGTCTCTCCGTCCCAAGAGAGCCCATCCAACCAGTGGGTCTCAAAGCGAGGCGTCCTGCTCTGCTCCGTGGCACTGGTGAGGTGGGGCCCCCCGTCCTGCTGGATCCGAATCAGCTCTAGGGCTTGGGACGCACCTCGAGTCTGGCCTCAAGAGCCCGTGGCCCCTCTGTTTTGCCCCTTCAGTGCCTCTTGCAGCTATATAAAAAGGTTTGCGGGGACGCCCTGGAGTGCGTCTCCTCAGCTTCCCCAAGTGCAGCCTTTCTGTTCGAGATCCGTACCTTCTGCACAGCCCTGCGATTTCTGTGGTCCCTTCCTGGGCTTGAGGCTCAGGGTCACCCACAGCAGGTGTAGGGACCTACATAAGACCAGACACGCCTGGCAGGAAGGGCTCCCCCCAATGTGTCCTCTTCCAGCATTGTAGGGATGCTAACTCCCGGCAGGGACTGTCCTTTCCCTTCCCTCACCGGTGAAGTACTTAAAGCTTCTGGCCCCCCAGAGGGGCCCTCCAAAGGCCATGTCTAGAAGCCACCGGCTGGGGTGTGGAGGAGTTTCTGCACTGGCTCTGACAGAAGGGAGGTGTTCGTAGAACTCTCAGAAGGACAGCACTGTGTCGATGCACATTTTTATTTGGAACAATCTTTCTTTGTAATTGGAAAATGGGGAGGGCCAAGGGGTGCAGAGGTGGGTGATGCGCTTGTTACAGGGACCCAGGTGGGGAGGGGTGGGGCATGGAGGGAACGAGAAGCGGTTGCACAGGGTTCCCGCTGTGTTTACTTAGCTCTGTATATTTTACCGTCCATTGCTGTTTGTCATCTGACACTCGGATAAGTAGAATAGTTCAGTGGGTCCGCACCTTCCCGCCAGCAGCTTTAACTGTTAACGACTCCTGGTCACTGGTACCCACCACCTCCCCACTCCCGTGTCCCTCCCTCACCCTGACCTGCTCTGAAGCGAACCCCAGACATCATAACATTTCGCCTGCGACTTTCACAGTGAAATGATTACCGCAGTCAAGCTAATTAATGTGAAATCTCCACACGTGGTTACTTCCTAGGAGGCTTTTTTTTTTTAAGACTGCGTTATTTATTTAAATTCAAGTCAGTAAACACACAGTGCGGTATTGGTCTCAGGAGTAGACTCCGGTGATTCGTCACTTACGTGCCACACCCGGCGCTCATCCCAGCCTCGCCCTCCTCAGTGCCCGTCGCCCATCCGGCCCCTCCCGCACCCGCCTCCCCGCCAGCCACCCTCCGTTCGTTCTCTGTGGTTAAGAGTCTCTTGTGGTTTTCCTCCCTCTCTTTTTTATCTTATTTTTCCTTCCCTTCCCCTATGTTCATCTGTTGTGTTTCTCAAATTCCACATATGAGTGAAATCATGATACTTGTCTTTCTCTGACTAATTTTGCTTAGCATAATACACTCCAGTTCCATCCACATTGTTGTAAATGGCACGATGTCATTCCTTTAGATTGCTGAATAAGGTTTCATTATATATTACTGGAAAGCCCTCAAATACATGGAGGTTAAAGAACATCCTACTAAAGAATGAATAGGTTAACCAGGAAATTAAAGAAGAAATAAAAGAATACATGGAAACAAATGAAAGTGAGAACATGACAGTGCAAACACTTTGGATGCAGCAAAGGCAGCCCTAAGAGGAAAATACATTGCAATGCCGGCCGATCTCAAGAAGCAAGAAAGATCCCAAATACACAACTACCCTTTCTAGTTCCTACCTAAAGGAACTAGAAAAGGAGCAGCAAAGAAAGCCTAAGCCAGCAGAAGAAGGGAAATAATAAAGATTAGAGCAGAAACAAATGATACAGAAACAACAACAACAAAAAACATAACAAGTCAACTAAACTAATGCTGGCTCTTTGAAAGAATAAAGAAAATTCTAGATTTGCTGGCTAGACTTAACAAAGAGAAAAGACAGAGGACCACAATAGATAAAATTACAAATTAAAGAGGAGAGATCACAACCAACACCACAGAAATACTCCAATTCCCTATTCATAGTATTATATTCATAGTAGTATAAGAGAATACTATGAAAAATTATGTGCCAACAAACTGGGCAATCTGGAAGAAATGGACAAATTCCTAGAAACATATAAACAACCAGAATTGAAGCAGGAAGAAATAGAAAATTTGAACAGGCCCGTAAACAGCAAAGAAATGGAATCAGTTATCAAAAATCTCCCAAAAAACAGGAGTCCTGGGCCAGACCGCTTCCCAGGGGAATTCTACCAAACATTTAAAGAAGAGTTAATACCTATTCTTCTCAAACTGTCCCAAAAAAAGAAATGGAAGGAAAACTTCCAAACTCATTCTATGAGGCCAGCATTATCGTGATTCCAAAACCAGACAAATACCCCACTCAAAAGGAGAACTGTAGGCCAATACCCCTGGACATGGATGCAAAATTTCTCAACGAGATTGGAGCAAATCGAATTGAACACATTAAAATAACAATTCTCCATGTTAAGTGGGATTTATTCCTGGGCTTCAGGGCTGGTTCACTATTCACAAATCAATCAATGTGATACACCACATTAATACAAGAAAGGGTAGGGGCGCCTGGATGGCGCAGTCGGTTGAGCGTCCGACTTCAGCCAGGTCACGATCTCACGGTCCGTGAGTTCGAGCCCCGCGTCAGGCTCTGGGCTGATGGCTCGGAGCCTGGAGCCTGTTTCCGATTCTGTGTCTCCCTCTCTCTCTGCCCCTCCCCCGTTCATGCTCTGTCTCTCTCTGTCCCAAAAAATAAATAAAAAACGTTGAAAAAAAAAATTAAAAAAAAAAAAAAAAAAAGAAAGGGTAAGAACCATCTGATCCTGTCAATAGATGCAGAAAAAAGCATTTGGCAAAATACATCATCCTTTCTTGATAAAAACCCTCAACAAAGCAGGGATAGATGGGACATACCTCAACGTCATAAAGGTCATATCTGAAAGACCCCCAGCTGACCTCATCCATTTCTCAGGAAAACCCAAGAGCTTACCCCATAAGGTCAGGAACATGAACAGGGATGCCCATGAGGCTTTTTAAGAAGTTTGTTTACCAGAATGAGATCCAAAAAAGGTTCAGATATTGCAATTAGTTGATGCTTCTTAAATCTGTTAGTTCCCAGGTTCCTATTTTTTTTAATTTTTTTTTTTTACATTTATTTATTTTTGAGAGGCAGAGAGAGACAGAGCACAAGTGGGGGATGGGCAGAGAGAGAAGGAGACACAGAATCTGAAGCAGGCTCCAGGCTCTGAGCTGTCAGCACAGAGCCCGACGCGGGGCTGGAACCCACAAACCACGAAATCATGACCTGAGCTGAAGTCGGATGCTCAACCGACTGAGCCACCCAGGCACCCCGGTTCCTATTTTTTTTAATGCTTTTTTTTTTTTTTTTTTTTTTTAAATTTTGAGAGAGAGCAGGGGAGGGGCAGAGGGAGAGAGAGACAATCCCAAGCAGGCTCCACACTGTCAGCACAGAGAATGACGTTGGGCCAGATCCATGAACCATGAGATCATGATCTGAGCCAAAATCAAGAGTCTGATGCTTAGCCAACTGAGCCCTCCAGGTGCCCCTAGGTTCCCTATTTTTTGAATTGAAATTTACTTTGAAAAGGCTGGAGATGTGACTTCTGGAACACCCCGTCCATTGTAGACTTTCTGCACCACAGGAATGTTCTGTGTCCAGCCAGGCAGCCCCTGGCTGTATGTTGTCTCTGGACACTTGGAATATGGCTACTGTCCCTGAGGAACTGAACTTTAAGTTGTATCCTATTGAGTTAACTGGAACTCAAACAGCACTGGTAAAGCAGCCTGCCTCATCGGACAGCGCAACTCTGGGGGTTCTCGTGCCCTAGATTCTGCAGCTGGCCATCCAGGATGAACTTTGAAGCAGGACCTGTGGCTAGATTGGGTGCCGGGTGTGACAGAACAGATGACACAGCAGGTTTCCTGTGCCTGGGAGGGCAGAGGGGCCCTTGGTTGAGACCGGGGAGGCCAGGGAGGGGCCCCACTAGGCATCTGTCTGCCCAGGACCCGGTGGGGAGGCGCAAGGCCTCCTGCAAGTGCCGCGGAGGCTCCAGTTCTGAGTCTGAGGGGCTTGGGAGGTAGGGGCCCTGGAGCCCCCTGAAGCCTGGAGCTGAGCTGGGACAGCCACCTGCTGGGCAGTGCAGGTGATGCGGTCAGCTCTGGCCTCGGGTGCGGCAGGTGGTGTTGGTGGATGCAGGCCCCCGGCCTTGCGGGGGACACAGAGGGGTGCAGGAGGGCAGGAGGGTGGTAAGGCTCCCAGCCTGAGCTGAGGAGAAGTAGACACGGGACCAGCCCCATGCACTCAGGGGCGGCAGTGACGGAGGGCAGAGTTGTGGACCCCAGCACTTAAAGCAAAAGCCACTCACAGCTCTGCCGACATCAGATGTGTGGGACGCACCCCACCAACCAATCCTGCAGCTCTCTGACCAGCCGGGAGTCTTTCAGTTCACTTCGGAACTCACACTGACCATTTGGGATTTGTGCAGACCCCACACACAGACCCTCAGGCACAAGGGGGGGGTCCCAGGTTGTCCCCCGTACTTGTGACCGACCGGCTGCGAATTGGGGTTCCATCATTTGCTAGGGCAGGGACACTCTTGCTTACGTTGAGTGGCTTACCGTGTCATACAGGATGTGACAGGACACAGGGGAACGGCCAGATGAAGAGCCATACGGGGTGAGGTCCCAGCGGGTCCTGAGCGTAGGATCTTCTGTCCCCGTGGAGTTGGGAGCGGGCCACCCTGCCGGGACATGGGTGCGTTCGCCAACCCAGGAGCTCCCCGCACCCTGCACTTTGGGGATCTTTGTGGAGGAGGCGTGATGGGTCATGAACTCAGTCTCCAGCCCCCTCCCCTCCCTGAGGACGAGTGTGGGGCTGCAGGCCCCAGGCGTCTGCTCTGGCTGGGCTCTGGTGACCAGCCCCATAAAGAAGCCGAAGCTTGGGGTGCCTGGGTGGCTCAATCGGTTAAGCATCTGACTTCGGCTCAGGTCATGATCTCACGGTTCGTGAGTTCGAGCCCCGCATCGGGCTCTGTGCTGACAGCTCAGAGCCTGGAGCCTGTTTCAGATTCTGTGTCTCCCTCTCTCTGCCCCTCCCCCATTCATGCTCTGTCTCTCTCTGTCTCAAAAATAAATAAACGTTAAAAAAAAAAAATTAAAAAAAAAAAAACAAAAAAAAAGAAGCCGAAGCTCTGGGCTAGGGCCAGGCGGGGTCCATTGTGTAAAGGAGGAGGAAGGGGATGGTTTGAAGTTGGGGGCAGACTTGTGGGAGGAGGTGCCCCACCCGAGGGTTCTGGACCACGGCGTCTGCCAGAGCCAGGCTGGGTACAGCTGCAGAGTTCTGAGTCTGTCTTTGGTCAGGCCCTTGGGAATGCCTTGTGAGCTGGGGTCCGCTTCTCCCAAAAGACCCATAAACACCCAGCTTCAGGGTTCCTGGACCCAGAGCACCAGGCCAAGGGGCTAGGGTGAAGCCAGGTGGGTCGTTCTGGGGTTGCAGGAGTCCAAGCCCGGCAGGAGGAATGCAGAAGGCAGAGGGGGGTGGGGGCTTGCAAGAAGTCATCTTCCCAAAGCTGTTTCTTCCTGTGTCTGGCCAGCCCACATTGCGCTGACACCGGGACCCCCACTTGTAGGTCATGTGCGTGTCCCCGCGGCCCCTCCCTAGCCCTCCCTTGGCCACCCAGCTCTTAGAACTCAGTCGGCTTTTTCTCCCTCTTCCCCACTGCAGAACATCCAGGGAGGGAGAGCAGCTTCGGGAAGCCGTGGGTGGGTCTGCGCAGCAGGTGCACAAGGCCCTTAGTCCCAGGCTCTCAGGTTCCTAACCCCGTAGGGTTGCAGCGTGGGGGTCCCCACGGGACACTCCTCCCCCACGGATCCCCTGCCCCCTTGTGGCGAGCTCAGACCCGGGACTTCACCCCTGCATCGTGTTCCTGCCCGGCTGCCCACGGTGCACCTGCTGGGAGAAGAGCCTCTGTTCAAGGCAGTCGTGGTGCGGGCGGGGTCTTGTCGGCCTTGCCAGGACCCGGGCCCTGGTGGTGGGAGCCGTGGCTCCCTGGTGGTGGTTGACGTGGCAGTTTCGTTGCCCCGTGGAGAATAGGTTATCGGAAGTGCAAGAGCCGCCTGGCCAACCGGCAGCCGCCTGGTGTGGAGGTGGTGGGTTCCAGACACGTTGGCCGCTGGAGCTGGCGCATCCCCGGCAGAGTGCAGACAGGTGTGAGTGTGCACGGGGAGCTTGGGTGTGAGTGTGCACGGGGCGCCTGGGTGGCCCCAGCTGCGGAGGGGCTGTCCCTATTGCCTGCGTTCATGCTGTCAGAGCGGGCCCCCGGGTGCGGTGAGCCCCCTCCCCCCTTCCCCTAGCACCAGGAGCGCCACCACCGTGACCTCCAGCCCTTCGGCCACAGAGCAGACAGGGAGCCTCAGACCTGAGTTACACTCGTCGGGAATCCTCTCCAGGGGATGCTGATTTTGAGGGAGGTTATTGCACTTTGGGAGTGACGTTTTACATTTGTCCTTTACCCAGGATGATGCTTCTAGTATGTGATGCTTTTAGAATTATCTAAATCTTAGGGACGCCTGGGTGGCTAGGTCGGTTGAGTGCCTGACTCTTGATTTTGGCTCAGGTCATGATCTCATGGTTCCTCGGATGGAGCCCGCATCGGGCTCTGCGCGGACAGTGCGGAACCTGCTTGGGGTTCTTTCTCTCTCTCTCTCTCTCTCTTTCTCTTTCTCTCTCTGCCCCTCCCCTCCTTGTTCTCTCTCTCTTTCTCAAAAAAAAAATAAATAAATAAAACTAAAAAATACAATTATCTAAATCTTCAGTGAAGCATTGACAGTGTGGGACTTTGTGCAGAAAGTTATTGGAGAGGTGACTAAACTAAGGGGACACCCTGGCTGCCAAGCGGGGGCAGGACACTGCTCTGGGCCCGGGGGAGCCGTGTTGCTGAGGGGGGGCCGGGGCATGTGCTGCCGGGGTGCTCCTTCTCTATGCCTGGCTCCTGTGTGAGGCGAGGGTCGGTGTGCTTTTGCAGCTATCAGCCTCACCAGGTCTTCCCAGGAGCCAGAGTCTCCCCACCCCCGGCTCACACAGCTTCCCTGTGGCGGTCCTGGCCAGCGTGGGGGGACGTGTTTTTCCAAGGGACATGGCAGCCTGGCAGTGTCTTCCGGACCCGTGAGTCTCTCAGGGGTCCCTCTAGCCCCCATCCCTGATGATCACCTACGAGCTTCGTTCTTGTAACTGGTGACTTTGGAGGCCCGTCTGCAGGTGATCTCCCGGCCAGCTGGCCTCTGTGGGTCAGAAAAGGCCGTGTTTCTCTGCAGTCCTTCCTGTCCCCACACCTTGAGTTGCTGCGGGTCTGTGAACATGATCTGCTCAGTGCCTCTCATTCAGCTGGGCCCTGACCCGGGGCCTCCATCAGCTCTGACCGACCCCAAGCCGGGAGGGCCCCCCCCCCCCCCCCCCCCCGTGGCCAAGGCTGCCTGCCGAGTTAGTGCCTTCTGTAGTGTGGGTGTACTGAATCACTCTGATGATAGAACTGGATTTTAAAATGCCTCAGACATGGTGAGGGCCCATGAGACAAGAGGCAGAAGGGCGTTTGTGCCTTTTGTGCGGGGACAGCAGGCCAGCAGCCACATGGGCCTCGCTGTTCATGAATTCACCGGTGTCTGCAGCTCCCAAGAACTGGTCAAAGTTGGAACCTGGACGGGCACGGCTTTGAAGGGACGAACTTCACCAGCCGGAATCCCGAGGGCAGACGCTCGCGCAGGCACGTGGGAGCCACAGAAAGTTCCGGTCCGTGCAGAACTCACGGGCAGGAGTACAAATCACACACCGCAGGGTTGGGAGGTAGGCTCAGGCGATTCTGTTTTCTCTTGTTTTTCTGTCTTCGGTGATGATTCTCCATTACTTTGGAAAGGGGAGAAAGTGGTGGAGGGTAGGCCGTGAGGACTGGGCCGTGAAGGGGGTGCCCCGGGGGGCTGGGCAGGAAGGACGAACTGTGAGACCGACCTGCGCTCCTGCCCCCGAGGACACAGGCCCACGGGGCCTCGGGGGTGCAGGCGGGGGTCAGCCCAGCCGAGGCCGCCCTGACCAGGATGCCAGCGCCGAGTGCCGGGCCCTGAAGGCCATGCGGAACCTGAAGGGTTTCCCAGGTGTTGGGCAGGGGGAAGACCTGGAATTCTGGGCGGTCGGGGCCAACTAGAGGGGTGGGGGTGGGGCGGGTGGGGGTGGCGGCCCCCCCCCTCCCCCCGCAGGCGCACACCCAGGGACCTCCGCGGCTTCTGACCCGTGGAGTCAGGCAGCCCCTCTCTTGCAGGTGGCACCGTCAGGCTTGGGGACTGTGTGGAAACAGGATGTGTTTGGTTTCCAGTTTTGCTGTGGCTGAAGTTCTGAAAGTCAACATTTTAAAGACTGATTTTTTACATAATCCTCTTAAGATGGGAAATAGTTCCTTTTTCCTTCTCTTTTATTGTTTATTTGAAACCTATTTTGTCGTTGTGTAGCCTAGGATCTGGGAATGAGAAACCTAGGTTTGCCGCAGAGCAAGCACAGCGGCCTGTGTGTTTCCTTCCGCAGCGGGAGGTGCAGGAGCGGCTTCTCTGCAGTCAGTCGGCGCCGTTGGCCTGGAAAGTGGGTGTCTGCTCGCGGGGCTGCAGGAAGGTCAGAGGGAGGGGCTGCCTCAGACAGGCCCACTGAGCCCCAGCTCTTTCCCCTAGAGACACGGGGTCCCGTGGTCCGGAGGGAGACACAGGAAGCCCCGGGGGCCTGTTTCTGGAGGAGGAGGTCGTGGAGGGTGTGGGGCAGGGGAGGTTCAAGTTCTGGATGCTGAGAGATTAAAGTTTTCAAGAAAGTTTTTATGATGTAAAAGAGTTCCCTTTGAGGGATTAAAAAGCCAATGGGATATGGGTGCTTGGCCTTGGGTATTGTATTGTTGTTTTAAGTTAAGTTAAATACATACTCATTTAACTAAAACTCAAATATTTGTTTTGTTTTGTTTTGTTTTATTTTGTTTTATTTTATTTCATTCTATTTTATTTATTTTGAGAGAGCGCGCGCGCGCACAAACAGGGGAGAGGGCCTAAGGGGGAGAGAGAATCCCAAGCAGGCTCCATACCCAACATGGAGCCCAACTCAGGGTTCCATCCCATGACCTGGGGATCACAACCTGAGCCAAAATCAAGAGTCAGATGCTCAACTGACTGAGCCACCCAGGCGCCCCTAAAACCCAAATATCGAAAATATTTTCCTCCTATCAGAACATGCCATTCAAAAAAATCCCCATGCCATCACATCCCGCGACCATCAGTCGGGATACAACAATCCATCCTGACACGCTTGCAGGGAACTGAAGGGGAGGGGGTCACATGTTTGCACCGTTGAGTCTCCTGGCAATTGCAGGCGGAGGCACCCTCCTCCGTGCCAACCTCACACTCCCCCTGGTGTTAAAGTGGGCAGTGTCTTCGCGGACTGATTTTTTGAGCCCCATGCCCTTGTCCAGGTCAGAGGCTCTCTGGAGCCTGTGGGGGTGGCCCTACCCTGTGACCGTCCTGGCTGATCCTTCAGATCCTGGGCAGCCCCCCCGCGGCCCAGAGTGATGCTCACTGAGGACCGGGAGCCAGAGAGCCCCTGGGGTGCCCGTGGGGGACCTGGTCTTTGCGAGCAAATGCTCCAGGAGGCAACTGTAGTCAAAGAAAAGGAAACGGAATTGTTTTTCTCCTGTTGGATAGGTGACGATCAAAATGAGTGGAAGCACCTTTGTCGGTGATGTGCTCTCCCACACTGAGGTGGTCGTGGGGTGCAGGTGGGCGTCCTCACGGGGAGCAGCTCACCGGCGTCTGCTGGAGTCACAGTGCGTTCTCCGTGGCCCCCACGCCACGTGTGGCAGTGTGCCCGGCGTCTGAGTCCCGGCGTCGAGGGGCAGGGAGGAAGAGTCACCGTGGTGAGCAGCATGGTCATTGCGAAGATGAATTTCTTCAACACGGTTTTAAAATCAGTGTGTATGCTCCGTAACGTCCAAGAGTCGGCTCTAAAACCAGCATTAATGAGAGCTGATATCCAGCCAGGGCCGAATTCTGTGGGGGCCCAATATGGACTTGGTTGTGTCCTTTGGACTGACGGACCCGGTACAGAAAATTCCCGGAAGAGCTTTTTCTATCCAAATGAGAAACACTCTGCTCTCAAGCTGCAAAGCAGAGTGCGGATGGAGGCAGGGTGGCCACACACACACACACACACACACACACTCAGAAGCTTTCTGGTGGCGGCTCCGTGTCCTGCGACCACTGGGTCGGGCGCGTTTGTGACACGGGGGCTAAGTCTCCTTCTGTTTTTCTTTTTGGAGGTAGGAGAGGAGGGGATGTTTGTTCAGTTTCTCCGGTTATTTGTTCTGAAGAACTTGAATCACAGGTGGACTTGCCCTGATGATATTTTGAGTGGCTTCCTGTAAGTTTCACTGACTGCTTTGTACGTAGGCTCTTCATGCTGCTACCAGTTTGGTTGGACTTAAGAAAAATGCAAGGAGCACAGCACTTTTGTTTTTGTTTTCCTTTTTGCTTGGGAGTTGTTCAATAAATAAAGGGGAAGGGACAGTTTCATAGAAACAACATGCAATGACAGCTGAGGGGGTGGCGTTCCTGGTGGGTTCTCCAAAACTATGTGTGTGATCAGAAAAATTTCTGCTTTTTTGGTCTTCTAATAAGTAGGAGAGAAGAAAATAGTGCTGTGTAAACTTACACCTTACAAAGATGGGTCTGAAGAAAATGATCCAGTGGCAGGGGTGGCGCCTGGGGGGCTCAGTCGATTGAGTGTCTGACTCTTGGTTTTGACTCAGGTTGTGATCTCACCATTCAGTTTGAGCCGTGCGTTGGGCTCTGCGGTGATAGTGTGGAGCCTCCTTGGGATTTTCTCTCTCTCTCTCTCTCTCTCTCTCTCTGTCTCTGTCTCTCTCTCCCTCTCTCTGCCCCTCCCCCACCCGTGCGCACGAATGCTCTCTCTTTCAAAATGAATAAACTTCAAAATAAAAACAATTATCAGGAGTATCAAGAAATATGATCGTACCTAACAAGGTAACCTGGAATAAGTAAGTTTTCCTAATCTTGTGGTCATAGAAAAACTCCCAAAACGTCTAAAGAAATATCATGTTTTGAAACTAAGTTTTCTGCTTAGAGGGCTCCCATTCTGTGTTCAGTCAGAAATTAGCTGGCCAAGCAGTTGATTCTGACCAGGTAGTTTCTGTGGCTCGGGACATCTGTGGCATGACCGCTGACACAGCGTGGGCTCTGCACTTCGGATAGCGGAAGGTGTGAACGTGTTTCCTACCACAAACGTGTCATGTTCTCTCTTGGCATTGCGTTGAGCCAACCCCACTATTGCGTTGAACATATAATTTTAATACTTCAAAATGGGGCGCCTGGGCAGCTCAGAGGTTGAGCGTCTGACTCCTGATTTCGGCTCAGCTTGTGATCTCACAGTGTGTGAGTTCGAGCCCCTGGTCAGGCTCTGTGCTGACAGGGCGGGCCTGCTTGGGATTCTGTGTCTCTGTCCCTCCCCCCTGCTCATGGTCTCTCTCTCTCTCTCTCTCTCTCTCTCTCTCTCTTTCTCTCTCTGTCTGCTTTTCCCTTGCTGGTACTGTCTCTTTCTCTCTCTCAGAATAAATAAATACACATAAAAAATACTTCAAAGGGATACTTCCGAAAATGGTAAAATTTCACAAGACTAAAACTTTGTATTATGGTACCATAAACATCCTAAGTCTTAAATTTAAATGAAAAAGCAAGAAGTCTGGTCTGAAACCTCTGGAAATGTATTGCTAATGGCATATGTGGAGTTGAGGGTTTGCAGTTTGATCTTTGGCCTTTGGGGAAGCAGGCCGGAGCCAGGCGCAAACCAAACATTTGCATTACGCGCCATTACTTGTACGCTGGTGTTTCCTTGGGACGTGGTCTCCTTTTGGTCATGCTAGGGATCTGCAGCTGTGCAAACTCGGGCCTGCGGGCCACACAGCATATAGTGAGGCCCTGAGCCCCGCATCCCCTGAGTCAGAGGAGGAAACAATGCAGGACCGCGTTTCAGTTGCTGCTTTAAGCAGGGAGCACGTTGTTCCTCCTGTCCTTCCTCCAAGATGGGTCAGAAGTGAAAACAGCTTATGTAATTCGCCCAACCCTAGCGAACGATATCTGTTGTCAAAGAAGTGTGGGAAGATTTTGGATAGGACAGTGTTCTTTATTTTTAAGTATTCTCCAAATTTGTATTCTCTGAAGAGAATTATGTGAGTATTGAGTTTTGGGCTTTCTAAATGAAAATTTGTTCTTTAAAATCATTAGGCAGGGGTGAAATAAGTATATTTGTAAGTTTTGTGTCTGAATGCTTGGGGAGGGTATCTACAGAGATTAGACATTGTGATTTAGACTCGCTGTATACACAGGACATCGTAATGACTGTCTTCCAGTGATACAGTCAGTGCATCATGCCTTTTTTTTTTTTTTTTTTTTTATCTGAGCCCCTGAGAATGGAAACATTCCTAAACTACACGTGTTTTGTTCCATCCATCGTGGCCTCACTCTGCATCGGGCTGGGTCGGCTGCTTGCATAGGGAAGGCATTTATCGCCCATACCTCTGTTGGACCAGACGTGGGGCTCTTCTCTGCGATGGATCCACCTCCTTTGTGTTGGGATGTCCCCAGTCCTCCGGCTTAGATCCTGGCCCCACATACCTGATAATCATGTGACCCGTGACCTTCTTTACAGATGAAAGCTTGGTAATAAGAATCGATGACAATTATTCCAAGGCCAAATCTATCATAGTTGGGCATCCGTCCTTTTTATTGTTTGTTATCTGAAAAAATATGACTGTCTTTCTTTCTTTTTTTTTTAAGTGAGCTCCACACCCAAAGTGGGGCTTGAACTCACGACCCTGAGATCAAGATCCGTGTGCCCAACCCTGAGCCAGCCAGGCATCCCCAAATGCATGTCTTTTGACACAAACCATTCCTTTTGAAATGTTCCAATCTATATTTGGAATGGGTCTCTTAGAGAAAACTGGAACATTTAGCATTTCAGAGATTTGCAGCAATGTGTCTTGACCCGAATGTTCTCTTTTGCTCATGAGGTGAAGTTTTCCTGACGTGTTGGTTTCTAGGCATTCCATACTTGCTCCCCTTGAGTGGCATGGAGTGTGTTGTTTCCCTTCTTTTGGGTTAGCAGGAGTCAAGGACTCCTTTCAGTGGCTCACCTGTGAGTGGCCTTTAGCATCGCAGTGATGGCTCCCACAGAGAGGGAGCCCGGCAGTGCAGCCCGGCGGTGGCGGGCACCCCTGATCTATGTCCGGCCTCCCTGGCGCAGTGAAAGCTCAGAGCGAGGCCCGGAGCAGAGTCCACCCGCCAGGGAAGTGAGGGGGGTAGACAGCAAAAGCAACCTGGAGGCGGACCTGGGAACCTCTTGGGGTAGGTCAGAGCACTCCGCGATTCTTAGGGCTTTTTTGGTCCTTCTGCCCCATGGAACCAGCTAGGCCTTCCTCCACCCCTTCCCTGCCCCCGAGTTTTTATCACCAGAGGAGATACAGGCTGAACGTGCAAGCGTCCTTGTTAGCACGGGCGCCCCGCCGCGCACGCCCCGTCCGCCCCCTGCCGTGCAGGGGGTAGTGACCGAAAGCCCGGCTCTTTCCCGGTTTCCCCCGCAGGTAGGACAGGTCTGTGACGGCAGGCAGCTCCGGGAGGCCCCGCCTTATTTCGACCCACTGGACGCAGAGTGGAGTTGCCGGGACGGGCCCAGGAAATGGAGTGTGGGTGTCCGGGGGCCCGAAGTGCCGTGAGAAGAAGGGAGGGTCCGGCGAGGGGCAGGTGCGACCCTCACGCCTCGCTCGCGGCCGTCGTCTTCTGACCCCACCCTTGCAGGGCCCCTCTGCATCTTCCAAGAGAACGGACTCAACGTCCAGGACAAGATCAGGTCTTACAACAGCACAGGGCAAGCTCTGACATTTTTAAAGCTGACACTGTGTGACTGCTGTTCACGTGGTGGCGGAGGGAAAGAAAGCCCCGGGTCTTTTCCACGGTGCGGGATTTGGGCCTGTCGCAGTCTGGCCATTCAGCGGCACCGTCGGATGACCTGAGACGGGACCAGCGACTCCGGTTGCCTGTTTTCTGCGCCTCCACGGCCACACCCTCAAGAGAGGACCCCTCACCGGGCACGCGGCTGCCCGTGCCTGTGCAGCTGTGTTCCAGAATGGCTAAGAATCGTGGTACGAACCCAACCTTACAAGGGGTGGACCGTGTCTGTTCATGTTTATTGTTTTTTATTTTTAAAACATATTTATTCATTAATTTTTTTTTTCATGTTTCTTCATATTTGAGAGGGGGTGAGGGGCACAGAGAGACAGATAGAATCCAAAGCAGGCTCCAGGCTCTGATCTGTCAGCCCAGAGCCGGATGCGGGGTGTGAAGTCATGAGTCGTGAGATCATGACCCGAGCCGAAGTCAGACGCTCAACCGGTTGAGCCACCCAGGTGCCCCATGTCTATTCATTTTTGAGAGAGAGAGAGAGAGAGAGAGCGCACGAGAGCGCATGAGTGGGGAGGGGCAGAGAGAGAGAGAAGTAGGGAGAGGATCCAAAGCAGGCTCTGAGCTATGGGGCTGGAACTCATGAACTGTGAGCTTGTGACCTGAGCTGAAGTCAGACGCTTGACGACTGAGCCACCCAGGCGCCTCTCATGTTTGCTATTTTTGAGCGTTGGCCGTGTTCCAGGGCAAGGCCAGAAAAAATGTTCACTTCTAATCTTATAATCTGGAGTTGGATAAAGGACAGTGAAGCCAAAAGAGAAGTGTAAGATAAAATCACTAAAAGCAAAAAGAAATGAGCAGCCATATATAAAATTACATTGCATGGTGCGAACAGGATTGTGTGTGAAATACGTAATGATGGAGACAGATACGGGGAAATTGTTTCTGTCTTAAAGGGTAAGTTTTAAGCTTGGCACCTCTTTGAAGTATGTGAGCATTCTGCTTTTATAAAAGGAAAAGGAGTAAGATTTATTAAAACATGACAATTATGATAATGGACAAATTCTGAATTAGGTATTATGCAGTTTTCCATGCAAAATGTTTACTTTTTGGCAAATAACTAATTGCAAAGGTTCCCGAAGGTCATTGCCCTCCTCACCGGGCGTGCGCTGCAGAGCAGAAATGGATGTGGATGCATCTGGGAGTGTCTCACGGGGAAAGCCACACACTTAGCTGAGGTTCAGAGTCTGAGTTCTCAAAGTGAGCCTCACCTATATTTTATTTTAAAAGAAAATCATCAACTTTCCTCCTAAATAATTTAGAAATCCGTTTTCTTGTGTGTTTTAAAACAAACGCGGAGTATGTCCTGATGTGAAAATGGAGAGAAATCACCCCCATTTCAGCCGCCTGGAGCCAGCACTTTATGGAAGGAAAGGAAGGTGGTAGAAAAGGCAGAGAGGAGGGAGTTGGAGTATCCAGGAAGCTAAAAGTTATTGAAATTACAGAGGGTGATTTTGAAAGACTGCATCATGATGTAAAAATATATATGGCAAGGAGAGAAGAGAGCATCTTGGAGAGGGAAGAATAAGGAGAAAGGTTTTGGTGACCAAGTCCCAATGTTATTCAGTGGTGATGTGAACACACAAAACCCGGAAAATGAGGAAAAATTAGACACAGAGGAAGATGACGACCAAAAATCAGGTCGAGAAGTCTTTAATGTGAACTTGTTGCTATCAGGCTCAAGGTGGCTAACGGCTTGGTCGGCTCCCTCCTGCTGGTGCTGTCTGTCAGGAGTCATATCTGCACTCTGTCAGGCCGGTCTCCGTTCTGGTCCTGAAGGCCAGTGTTGAAGGGTGATTCCTGTGGAAAAATGGGAACACCAGGAGCGTGGAGTCAGATGGCCCATCTCTGCGTGCCATTGCTGGTGTGGATTTAGGGACCATCCGAATCTCCCTGAGCTGCAGTTTCCTCCTCTGTAAAAGGAGACAAGAACATCTCTAAGGATGTTTTGAGAATTAAATGTTCGTTCTTTTTCCCTTCTCTACGTCATATGATGAATGTGTGTGTGTTTTTTGGTTTGGGAATCAGGCATATATTGTGTGTAAACGAAATATTTTAAGTTTATTTATTTTTTTTGAGAGAGAGAGAGAGAGCGAGCATACGTGCATGAAGAATGGAGAGGCACAGAGAAAGAGGGAGACAGAGAATCCAAGCAGGCTCTGCATTGTCAGCACAGAGCCCAATGCGGGGCTCAATCCCACGAATGATGAGATCACGACCTGAGCTGAAATCAAGAGTTGGACGCCTGACTGAGTCACCCAGGTGCTCCTATAAACCAATTTTTAAATGATGACTTTCTCTCCTTAAAAAATATTTGTATCCCTCTTCTAAGAACACCGTAAGAATACCATTAGGAGGCCAGCAATCCAACTGTTCTGTTATTTTTCTGTTAAGGCAGGTGGATCTGTTTAAAAGAGCTTGAGACTCAACTCTGGAGAACCCTATGCAGAAGGAAATCACTGGAGGAAACACTAGAAACATTACAGAAAGTGAGGTGAAGCCAGTCCAGGCTTGGGACACGGCTGCTCTGTGCTTCTGCTAACACCAGCTTGCACTGTACTTGGACATCGGCTTGCGGTTTTCTCTTCCACCAAAAGGACAGAGTGTTGTTTTGCTTCTCTCTAGAGCGAAATGGAGACGAATACACTGAGTCTTGTAACCGTGGTCCTGAGGCACTATGAAGCTGCTGCCAGCACTGAATTAGTGCATGTGGACCATCGCTCTTCAGGAAATACAGTGTTAGGTTCCTACAAGCCTCTGGTCACAACATTTTCAGCAACCGATCAACACAAAACCTTGTTCTATGTGTGTGTTTGTTTAAAGACACCCTATTTAATATATAGTGTTGATTCATTAACATTGAACTCACAGCCAGCAGTGCTCTAACCCATCCGGAATGAAGCCCATCTAACGCGTACATTTCCTCCATACGGCACATCACAGCCTTCTTGCATGTAAGAACACTAAGATAGCACTTCAGCACTACGCTTGGGGACTTTTTAAACACTGAAAACACCAAGAAAAAGCACAAAAATGCAATAGCAACAATAACAACAAAAAAATGTGGCACCAAATGGGCCACAGAAAGACACACTTATGATAGGAGCTGAAATGAGAGAGCAGAACATTCCCTGTTCAGCCTCAGCAGGGCCGGGTGCCTCAAGCACTGTGGTTGGCATGTTGTGGCAGATGGTGGGTGCTCAGAAACTAGCCACTGGTATCACAGGGCGTGAACTTTGCAGGTGTGTCAAATACTGAGCCAGATACTCCCTCCTGGGGACTACATGGGTTGCTGTTCTCTGAGCTGCTGCCTGGGGTGGCCCAGGAAAGATGAGCGCTGAATATGTCACTGATAAAAATCTTCCTCAGATGATAGCACGTTTTAACTTTCTATTTGTAAGCAAAACAAACCCGACAAAATAAGGCTACGAGGAACAAGAGTGACTGCACTCTGCTTCTTTAAATTTGCTTCTTCTCTTAACCTCAAGCCTGCTCCAGGCTTTTTAAGAACTGTTCCAGCTTATTTTTGCTGTCAGGGGTTCTTGAAAGGGGCTGAGAGGGAACCAGAGAGTACCCTGGGGAGACAGAGCCTTGCAAGTGCTAGTGGGTAAAGGGGCTCCGTAGGCTAGGCAGGGATTTCCTATGCACAGAGTTCCAAGGACACCAAGTTTGATTAAACTTTCATAAGCTGTTCCAGCAAGTGGGCTGGACCCCAAGCTATAAAAGAGTGCACTTCTTTGTTTGACCCAAATCTTATCTTTCAAGTTGTTTTTTTTTTTAATTTTTTTAACGTTTATTTATTTTTGAGACAGAGAGAGACAGAGCATGAACAGGGGAGGGGCAGAGAGAGAGGGAGACACAGAATCTGAAACGGGCTCCAGGCTCTGAGCGGTCAGCACAGAGCCCGATGCGGGGCTCGGACTCACGGACCGTGAGATCGTGACCTGAGCCGAAGTCGGACACTTAACCGACCGAGCCACCCAGGTGCCCCTCAAGTTGTTGGCCAGGCGCCCCTCAAGTTGTTGGAGAACAATACAAGTTGACACTACAGCCTCTCCAGACATTTTACCAAAAGTTAGGACATTGACTGGGGAAACGTGGAGCCCTAAGAATTGGAATGGGGATCTTTGAGTGGATTCTGATGAATATGAGAACAATGAACTTCCATGAACTTCTGCCTCCCTGTTGCAGACTTTGTATGTTCTCACTGAGGTAATTAGTTTGCAAGAGAATGCTATTCCCATCCCACCACGTTTTGTTGCCTCTAAACTCATTACCTGCACGTCATGGAAGAAGAATACAAAGTCTAACCTAGGTAAAAAGGCATATATGAAGTTTTGTTTTTTGTAGTTATTGTCAGAAGAATCCTGAGTAAAATGTTTGAAAGTGATTTTATTGATAATAAGGAGTAGAGCAATGTTGGATTGAGCTGAATGTGTTGATATAGAGGTACTTAGCAAATATTCTGGATTTGTTGTTAGCATGAGCAGCTGGTTGTGACTCCTACAGTTTGCTTTGTTGGTTGACTAATAGCTGGAGTAATTGGTGGCCACAATAAATGAATTTGAGATCCATAACTTCCTTGATTTAGCGCACAGGAGGAAATCTCCAGGCCTAAGGAGTTAGAAATGAATAAATAGATTTATGATAATAATGGATTGGAGTGAGATCCCTCATGCATCACCATAGTGTCAGTTCCCTAGATTTTCAAGTTCACCTCCATGTCAATAAATAAAATTAATTTTGGGGGCGCCTGGGTGTCTCAGTTGGTTAAGTGTCCGGCTTCGGCTCAGGTCATGATCTCACGGTCTCTGGGTTCGAGTTCCACGTCGGGGTCTGTGCTGACAGCTCAGAGCCTGGATTCTGCTTCAGATTCTGTGTCTCCCTCTCTCTGCCCCTCCCATGCTTGTGTTTTGTCTCTATCTCTAAGTAACAAATAAATGTTAACAAAAAAAAAATGATTTTTTCTCCTTTTCATGTGTGCAGAAGAGCTTTACCTCCTTTCAGTTATACCTGAAATGAGCACCTTCTCCAGAATTCCTGGTATTCAAGGAGAAAGCACTAACTAGGCTTGACTCTGGAATGATGGATCAGGGATGCCCCCCTCATGACCTCTTTACTATGCTGGTATCAGTAGAGACAGTGGACTTGTCAAAGACTGAATTTTCACGTTCCTAATGTGAGAAGTATATCTCTCCCTCTGAAAAAGTTGGCAAGTGGGAAAACAGCAGTATAATTTTAGTTCAAATACAATGTTACACTTATCAACAATCATTCTACATGATTTCATGCACATCAAGAAACTGCAGACCCAAGGAAATGCTTCTTTGTGCTTGATGTTGTACTGTAGGCTGTCTTCAAAGCACATTGGAAGTATTAGAAATAAGGACTGCCCATAGTTACAAAGACCCAAATAAGTAATTCTATTTTTTTCTTACCAATAGCCAACTGATCAAAAGAGCAGGCATTCAATTGTTGATTTAAAATTTAATGATCCATGTACACTTCAGAATGTGTATTTTGCTGTTGGTGAGTGGAGTGGTCTGTATATGTCTATTAGCTTTAATTGATCAAATTTTTTTTTTCTTAGGGTTTATTTATTTTTGAGAGACAGAGACAGAGCATGAGTGGGGGAGGGGCAGAGAGACAGGGAGACACAGAATCTGAAGCAGGCTCCAGGCTCTGAGCTGTCAGCACAGAGCCCGATGTGGGGCTCGAACTCACAAACTGTGAGATCATGACCGGAACTGAAGTCAGATGCTTAACTGACTGAGCCACCCAGGCGCCCCTAGCTTTACATGATTTTAGTATCGTTCAAATTCTGTTTCCTTGTTGATCTTTTGTATAGATGGTCTATCCATTATCGAAGTGGAGTGTTGAAGTCTTCAATTGTTAATGCAGAACTGTTTATTTTACCTCCAATTCTATCAATATTTACTTATGTTTTGGGGCTCCACCTATTTAGTGCATATATGTTTATAACTGTTATATATTCTTTAAAAAAATTTTTTTTCAACGTTTTTTATTTATTTTTGGGACAGAGAGAGACAGAGCATGAACGGGGGAGGGGCAGAGAGAGAGGGAGACACAGAATCGGAAACAGGCTCCAGGCTCCGAGCCATCAGCCCAGAGCCTGACGCGGGGCTCGAACTCACGGACCGCGAGATCGTGACCTGGCTGAAGTCAGACGCTTAACCGACTGCGCCACCCAGGCGCCCCAAACTGTTATATATTCTTGATGAATTGACCCTTTTATCAATATGTAATGCCCTTGTTTCTTTCTTATAACAAGTTTTTAACTTAAGTCTACTTTGTCTAGTATTAGTATAGCCACTTCAGCTCTTTTGGTAACTATTTGAATGGAATATCTTTCCTCATCATTTCACTTTCAACTTATTTGTCTTTGGGTCTAAATTGAGTCTCTTATATAGTTGAATCATGTTTTTAAATCCATTCTGCCAATATCTGCCTTTTAATTGGTGAGATTAATCCATTTACATTTAAAGTGATTATGGATGATGAAGGACTTAGTTCTGTCAATTAAATTTTTTTTAATGTTTATTTTCAAGAGAGAGACAGAGAGAGGGAGGTGGGGACACAGAATCCAAAGCAGACTCTAGGCTCTGAGCTGTCAGCATAGAGCCTGACATGGGGCTTAAACTCACGGACTGTGATATCATGAGCTGAGCTGAAGTCAGACACTTAACCAACTGAGCCACCCAGGCACCCAAGTTCTGTCAATTTTTTGAAAAAGATTTCATTTTTAAGTAATCTCTACCCCCAACGTGTGACTTGAACTCACAACCCCGAGATCAAGTGACATGCTGTACCTACTGAGCCAGCTAGGCTCTTCAGATCTGTCCATTTGCTATTTGGTTTTCTATATTTATTATTTTTTTGTTTTTTAATTCCTCCAATGCTATCTCCTTTTATATTAGATTGATTTTTATTTCATTTTTTTTCTATATAATTTTTTGTTATTTTTTTAGTGAAACTGGGGATTAGAGTTAAATCCTAAATTTATGACTCTAGGTGGGATAGAAACAAACTTAGCTTCAACAGCATACATCAACTCTGCTCCTATCAAGCATCATCTCCCCTTTTATGCTGTCATTGTCACTAATTACATCTTTATATGTTGTGTGCCCATTATATAAATATATAATTATTGTTTTATGCCTGTGGCTTCTAAATCATTTAGGAAACAAAAAGAGGAGTTATAGCCCAATAATACAATTATACCAGCTTTTATTTATTTGTATGTTTACAGAGGTCTTATTTCTTTGTATGGCTTTGTGTTACCATCTAGGTTCCTTTTGTTTTACACTGAATTCTCTTTAGGTTTCCTTTGTAGGATGGGTCTACTAGTGATGAATTCTTTTAGCTTTTGTTTATTTGAGAATGTCTTAATTTCTCTTTCATTCTTGAAGGATAATTTTGCTGGCTATAAAGTTCTTAGCTGACATTATTTAAATGTTATCCCACTGCTTTCTGGCTTCCATGGTTTTTGAGGAGAAATTGGCTGTTAGCCTTCTCAAAGATCATTTGTATGTTACAGGTTGTTTCTCTCTTGCTGCTTTCAAGATTTTCTCTTTGGTCTTTTGATAGTTTGTATATTGTATATCTCTTTCAGTTTATCCTGCTCGGAGTTCATTGAACTTCTTAGATGTGTAGATTCATGTCTTTCATCACATCTGGGAAGGTTTTGGCCCTTATTTCTTCAAATATTTTCCGCTCCCCTTCTCTCTCTGTTCTTATGGGATTCCCATAATGTGTATATTGATACATTTAATAATGTCCTGTAAGTTCCTTGACTCTGTTCTTTTTGCTTCATTCTTTTTCTTTCTGCCCCTCAGACAGGGTAGTTTCAGTTGTCCTATAGTGAAGTTTGTCAATCCTTTCAGAAAGATCTGAACAAATCTGCTGCTGGACTTCTCTCATGAATTTTTAATTTCAGCTACTATACTTTTCAGATCCAGAATTTCTATTTGGTTCCTTTTATAATTTCTATCCCTTTATTTTGATATTCCCTACTGTTCATGCCTCATTCTCCTGATTGCCTTTAGTTCCTTGTTTATGGTTTCCTCAGCTCCCTGTGAACATTTAAGACACTTAAAGTTGGGGGACCTGGGTGGCTCAATTGGTTAAGAATCTGACTCTTAATTTTGGCTCAGGTCATGATATCACTGTTTCTGAGATCTAGCCCCATGTCGAGCTCTGTGCTGACAGCATGACCTTGCTTGGGAATTTCTCTCTTCCTCTTTCTCTGCCCCTCCCCTGCTCATGCTTGCATTGTTTCTTTGTATGCTTTGTACATTTATGTTGCGATCTGGACATTTAAAAATATTTCTAGGTGCTATGTGATGTTATTATTATTATTATTATTATTATTATTATTATTTTAGCAATGAAAAATAGCAGGCATAGGCGAGGGTGTGAATAAATTGGAGCTTTCATATATTGTTGTAAAATGGTGTGGCTGCTATGAAAAACAGTTTGGTGGTTCCTCGAGAAGGTAAACACATAATTACCCTACGATCCAGCAATTTCACTCTTATATACATATCCAAAAAATATGAAAACATATATCCTCATAGAAACTTGGACATGAATGTTTATAACAGCATTAGTCATAATAGCCAAAATGTGGAAACAACTCAAATGTTCATCAATGGATGAATGAATTTTTAAAAATGTGATTTAGTGCTTACTTCGGTAGCACATATACTAAAATCGGAATGACACAGAGAAGATTAGCATGGCCCCTGTGTAAGGATGACACACAAATTCATGAGGCATCCCATATTTTTCCAAAAAAAAAAAAAAAGATAAAATAAAAATGTAGTTTATATAGACAATGGAATATCATTCAGTTATTAAAAAGAATGCATTATGATGGATGCTGTAATTTGGATGAACCTCAAAACCATTATGCTAAGTGTAAGTAGCCAGATACAAAAAATCACACAGCATATGATCCCTTTTACACGAACTGTCTGGAATAGACAAACCCATAGACAGAAAGATTAGTGGTCAGGGGCTGGGGGAGAGGGAATGAGGAGTGATTACCTAATGGATACAGGATGTTCTCCTGGGGTGATGAAAATGTTTTGAACTGAGAGAAGTGATGGAATGTACTAAACACTGTTAAACTGTACACTTTAAAGTTATTAACTGTATGTTATGTGAGTTTCACCTCAATAAAAGAAAATGTAATCCGTAGCTCATCCTCTGTCTTCAACTGATCATTTTCACTCAATATTATCATTTATCTTATATTTTTTAACCATAACTAAACATTGCCATGATGTATTGCTATATGTTAAAGTCTCTCCTTTCCCCTTCTCAGTCTATTGTAAAGTCAAGTAACAAAGTAAATTATTGGGACTCTTTTGCCATTTTCCAATCAATAATGAACAATTACAACTTGTCTTTATGTTGCCATTCTCTACAAATAAGGCTTATAGCAGCACTCAATTGATACATACCTGCAAGTGAGAGGGAGACATGACATTAAGTAAGTGCTAACTAGATTTCAGACACTATGCTCAGCTACTTATACATGATACTTCATTCCATTTCATAAAAAGTCCTGAGATAAATATTATCCCCAATTAACAAATGTGGTGACATACAGTGGAGTTCCACAGTGGCCTGAGGGCACACAGCTCATATGGAAAAACCCATATTAAGACTGAGCTCTGTGTGACCCCAAAGCCTATGTGGCTTCTCCAATGTACTATGCCATTCTAGCAAGTTCCTTAGAGCTCCATCAGTCACCGTGCCACCAAGGATAATTTATCTATTAAGTAAGGCAATATATGTCAATGCCATCATTTTAATATATGAGTGACCAAAAGGCAAATGATTGTAGTTGAAAATAGTCAAGTTAACACTTGTCAGTACATTTTTTTTTTTGTTTTATAATTGAGTCCTCTTTGATTGTGGGAAATGCACTGGCATCCATAACTTACTCTAAATCTGTGCGTCCATCATCTTGAGAAGAGGTTCCCCCTGGGTTCTCTGGTGAGGGCAGGGTCTCTGAAGGGGTGTACCAAACCTTCATCTTCTCTCTCTCTGGCAAGCAGAGTTGGAATGTGGCAGCCAGGGTCACTGGCCATTACTGCACAGCACAGTGTCCATGACAGAAGACGCACAATGCTGCCTGGGTTCCTGGATGTTAGTGAGCAGAAAGTCAAAGGAAGACTGGAACCACCTTAGAGGGCAGGAGAAATGGCCCCTTACCTCAGATGAGCAGATCCCAAGCCATGAAGCCACCATTATCACTTCATTCTTTTGTGTTCTAGAGACTTTTCTGTGTCAGAATTCAAACCCCTCAAGGAGGGGTGTGATTAGCTAACACCCGACCTCATTCACCCTCACTTGCCCCCTGCCACCTGAGCCCAGATTAGATGAGGCAAAGATCAGGAGGAGATGGATGTGGTGGTGGGTGAAAGGAGCCCCTGGGCTTGAGGGCCTTTGAGAGAAGAAGGGAAGGGCATGTTCCCCGGGGCTTGAGGGCCTTTGAGAGAAGAAGGGAAGGGCATGTTCCCCGGGGCTTGAGGGCCTTTGAGAGAGGAAGGGAAGGGCATGTTCCCCGGGGCTTGAGGGCCTTTGAGAGAGGAAGGGAAAGGCAGGGGCTCCAACATGTGTGTCTGTTTCCTGTTATTCTAGGCCCTCCACACACACACTGCTGAGATCTCACGTGGTTCTTTTAACAATGGCCGTAGATCCTGACTGGAGAATATACATGCGAATGATGGTGGCCAGAGCATATATACAGTAGGACTTGATCAGCGACTACAACTGCCCCATCTTCCACCCCTGCTTCTGACTCAGAGGAAGCTAAATTTCCTCCCTGAACCCATGGCATTGGACGCCCCACTTCCAGGAGCCACTTACAGCATCCGCAGGCTCACAGCCACTATCAGGACATACCTGAGGTGACCTTTGTTCCACTTTGAGTCTCCGAAAAACCAAGTGATGGTGGCTGAACCCTTGGTCACAGCAAGCTTTGGATAAGTAGACTATGTTTGTTCTCATTCACGTGGTCTTCATTTCTTTCCACTGCTGTGCAGGCTCTGCCAAGGTCTAGTCTGCCCTGTCTGTCACTGCAGCCCCCCACCTTTGACCAGGTGTCGTCCCCACAGAGGCTCTTGTGGTAATTTGGCATGGGGTCTGAACTCTGCAATCTTTAAAAAAAATTTTTTTTAACGTTTTTATTCATTTTTGAGAGACAGAGCACCAGCAGGTGAGGGGCAGAGAGAGAGCGAGACACAGAATCTGAAGCAGGCTTTCAGGCTCTGAGCCATCAGCACAGAGCCTGACGCAGGGCTTGAACCCACGAACCATGAGATCATGACCTGAGCCAAAGTCAGACGCTTAACTGAGCCACCCAGGTGCCCCTGAACTCTGCAGTCTTTGATTGGAATATATAAGCTATCCTCAGGCTGCTGCCCAGATCTTGTTAGTTCCAGTTTGTAAGGCATCCTTTCCCTCTGCTGTCTTTGCATTCTTGTTTTTTTTTTTTTTTTTTTCCAACGTTTTTTTATTTATTTTTGGGACAGAGAGAGACAGAGCATGAACGGGGGAGGGGCAGAGAGAGAGGGAGACACAGAATCGGAAACAGGCTCCAGGCTCCGAGCCATCAGCCCAGAGCCTGACGCGGGGCTCGAACTCACGGACCGCGAGATCGTGACCTGGCTGAAGTCGGACGCTTAACCGACTGCGCCACCCAGGCGCCCCTGCATTCTTGTTTTTTAATATTTATTATTTATTTTATATTATTATTTTATTTATTATATTATTTTATTATTTTATTTTATATTTATTATTATTAATTGAGAGAGAGAGAGAGAGAGAGAGAGAGAGAGCTGTGCATGAGTAGGGTAGGGGCAGAGAGAGAAGGAGAGAGAGAATCCCAAGCAGGCTCCACATTCTCAGCATGGAGCCCGATGTGGGGCTTGATCTCATGAACTGTGAGATCATGACACAAGCTAAAACCAAAAGTCGATCACTTAACTGACTGGGCCACCCAGGCACCCCTCTTGTTTTTTTGTTTTTTTTTTTTTCTTTAAGATTTTAAAGTAATCTGTATACCCAATGTGGGGCTCGAACTCACAACCCTGAGGTCAAGAGTTGCATGCTGTACCAACTGAGCCAGCCAGGTGCCCCTACACTGTGGTTTTCTGTTGTGCTGTCTAAAAGTGTTTGGTCATAATGACAAGAATCTCAGAGTAGAACCTCAGCATAGGCCCACGAGCCTGTTGTCTGAGCCAGCCTTACAAAACTTGGGTTTGTAGTTCCCATGGACTGGTGTCTTCTTGGACAAACTACTGTGAGTCACCAATGAAACCAGATGAGGTTGTCCTTTTGTCTCAGTCTTGTGTTCTGAGAGCCTGGCTTTGACTCAGAGCATTTTCTCTGGTGTTCCACCTGCTGGCCCACCTGCTGGGCTTTATTAGTATGCAGAGCCCTCCAAATTATATTCTGAATAGGAAATTATTTCACCAGAAGATTATCTGATTAAAGCTAATGAACAACTTAACACACTTTGACAACAACCAGTGACTCATCCCCCTGGGATCTGCCTTGGTTGCTCTCTATACATACCCCCATCAACTCTGCCCTCCTCTCCCATCTTCCAGACCCCCTTCACTTTCCCCAGAATTCCCTTAAAACCCCAAATTACCAATTGCCTCTAGAGATTTTTCCTTCCATAAGGCAGATATGTAGGCAACTGTGGAATTTAATCCTTGGACCCAAGGCAAATTAAGAACTATAATTAAGGATTTCTCTGAAACCAGATAAGGCCAACAACTATTCATTGGATTTGGAATTCTTTTGGATCCATGTGACCCAGGGTTATCTGACCTATATCAACAGAATTTCATATTCCAAATCCTGGATGGCAAAAGCCAATTGGGCTGACCTGGAAAGGGACGTACAGGATCCATCTTTCCATGATAAACCTGAGGGTCCAAAGAAAGCCAGAAAAGTAGATTGACATCTCCAAAGTCATACTTGAAACATTTCCTGTAAAAATTGACTAGACCATAAATGCACACCACAAGGACAATTCCTTGAATCCCAGACAACTCATGTCTTCATAATCAAGTTGAGTCTGCCTTCTCCATGATATTTGATGCAGACCCTAGATATAAAGATCTTGATCCTATACCTGACAAGTGTAAAAACTCCATGGACATGGGACATTTATACTGTAAAAGTTCAGCTAGATCCTACTAAAACATCTGAACTTCCCCCATATTCCTTGAAGCCAGAAGCAAAGGAAGAGATCAAGCCTCTAGCTGAAGGCCTCTAGCTGATGGCCTTCTTGTGCCCCATACTTGCCCACATACATTCCTGTTCTTTCAGTAAAGGAACAAAATGGGTGAGGATATCAACTTGTTCAAGACCTTAGGTATCAACAAATTTGTCATTTTCCCTTCCCACTAACCCAAATACCATTTTGCCATCAATTCCTCCTGAAGCCACTTACTCAGTATGGTGGATCTTTGCCCTTTTCGGTGGGCCCCTTGATAAAGACACGTGGTGCCTTTTGCCTTTACCTGGGAAGCACAAAAGTACACCTGGATGGTTATGCCCTGGGGGCTCACTGACCCTTCCTCTTATTTTGCTCAGGTCCTCAATCAAGACTGAAAGGATCTAAATTGCTCTCATGATTCAATTCTGACACTCTGTGTAGATGATTTTCTACATTGCTCAAACAACAAATCCTGTGAAAAGGACTCCATTCACTTTCAGCCTTGGCAGAAAAGGGACATAAAGTTTCAAAAGATAAATTACAATTTTGCAAAAGCATGGCCCATTATTTAGGGCATAACCTAGCTCAGGAGGAAAAAAAACCCCACTCTTCCAGTAGACTAAAGACCAGCCTAACTTATCCCAGGTCTCTTACAAAATGGCATTTGGGAGGATTTACAGGTTTAACTGGATATTACCGATAATGGAGGCCATTTTCTTCTGAGATTTTGACACCTCTTTATGAATTAACTAAGTTTTCAGGGAGGGACTGAGGAATCTCTTGTCCTGGAGCTGAAGCATGATCAGGCATTCTGGAACCTGAAGAAACTCTTCACCAGCCTCCTTCCCTGGCATCCCTAACTATAAAACTCCCCATCATCTGTTTGTGGAGGGACAATCCAGATAAGCCACTGGAGTTTTAACTCAACTTCCAGCAGAGCCCATCATTTACTATAGCTGTGGGTGGAAGAGCTCCACTCTGTGAGGCCATCAGCTTGCTCTGCAGGTGTCAGGTCCACTGCCTGCTTCTGAAGATGGGCTGAAGTCTGAGGTCCCTTATGGAAATAGTCTTCCAACTTGGTGTAATTGTGGATTGCTTCTTTAGTTGTAACTCGTGAATCACGTTGTGAAATCTGACTCTCTTGAGTTTTACTGCTGGATATGATGTTAGTGATACATCTGTCCCTGGGTTGGAAGGTGAGGGGTCTTCCAATGAAGTTCAAGAGCAGTTTTCTCAGATGTCTCTTCCAATAGACAAAAGCTCCGAGTAGAAGGTCACGAAGAGGCTATTTGGAATGATGTGGCAAGGCCTCCTTCACCTGCTGGTGATGGAGGGGCTAGTACGTGAGTCCTTTGCAACATTTTCTCATGTCTGTGCGCAGCAGGGCAGGGTTTAGTCTCACAGGGAAAGTCCCTTAATGCACAGGCCTTCCCCATTACCAGATCATAGGGTAACTGATGTGCACCTGAGGGTGTAAACCATGTGGCTGTAAGGGCTAGTGGGGTACTCTTGGCCAAAGGAGCCCAGACTTTCTGAAAATTTTGCTAATTTAAGGATGCCTTTGGCTCTTTCAGCATTTCCAGAATGTTGCAGATGACAGAGGCAGGGTAGTTTTTGAGCAAGTAGGGACACTTCATTGAGTTCTTTCATGACGGTTCCAATAGTGTGTGCCTTGATCACTTGCTATAAAAGTTGGCATGCCCCTGGTTGGAAACACAAAATCAAACAGTTTTTAGCAACTATAAAGGGCTACAGCTTTTTGGCAAGGAAATACTTCAACTGATTCTGAAAATATGCATATAATAACTGAAACATATTCAAATCCCATGGAGAGTAGCAGCCAGATAGAATTCATTGAAGATATTTAAAAGACCCTTGAGGCTTTGGTTCCTGGCCATGTCCCGTTGTGATGGTTAATTTTAGTATGAAGATTATGGGGTCCCCAGACCAAGCATTATTTCTGTGTATGTCTGTGAGTGTATTTCCAGATAAGATTAGCATCTGAATTGGTGTGCTCTGTAAAGTAGACTGCTCTCCCCGAAGTGTGTGGGCATCATTCAAGCCACCAAGCCACTGAGGGGTTGAATAGAACAAAAGGAAGGAGGAATTACTTCACTTTTCTTCCTGCCTGGCTGCATGAGCTGGAAGGAGTCTTCTCCTGTCCTAGACCAGGATTCATACCAACAGGATGCGGATTGGCATTGCACCACTGGCTTTCTGGGTTTTCAGCTCGCACAACAGAATGTGGGACTTCTCAGCCTCTTTAATTGTGTGAGCCAATTCCTCATCATAAATCTTCCTAACCCGTGACTTTGCTCATGTCCCTCTCTCCCAGATAAAGGATAAATTAATAAAATCTATTGATCAAACTCTAGGTAGTTCTAAATTTTGATTTGATAACTCATAGAACAATGAGCAAGATACCTGCCACCTGAAAGAGACAAATAGAGACCCAAATACACAACCAGCTAAAGTAGGGCCTTCGTCTCCACCTGTGTCACAGGTAAGTCCTTTGTTCCTGGATTCTCCATGTGCCCCTGCTGGATACTACTTTGGGGGCCAGGACAGTTGGTGCTGCTTGCCTCTGTGTAGCAGGATTCTCACACAGAGAGACGGGACAGCGAGGCTTTTCTGTCCAGGAAGCAACTTTGTCTTGTTGGCCCGGGCTCAGTGGATTCGCACCCAAAAAACTGAGACCCCAGCTCAGTGGGATGTAGACTTTTGTACAATTTTTGCTCCTTTGTCTCCCATATATGGTAACATACAGTCTGAATGGGCGGTCTGTGTTACAGAGTTGTGAGGAGTGTCGCGCATGCACGCATAGCCAGGTTGCCTTCCCTTGTCTTGAGGTTTTCACCACATTCCTTAAGGAGGAGTTCTACCACATTAGACTAACACCTGATTCACTTTAGGAACAGTACTCTGAGACGTGTCTGTCCACAGAGGCCCTAATTCTAGAGACCTCTACACTAGAAACCATAACTCAGACATGAGCTCCAACATGAGGCTACCTTGATTATTCAGGCACTTTTTCTGGATGGATTTCTGACTCACTATAATGCCAGCAACCAGAGCAATGTTCCTAAAGGTGGGAACGCTACAAAGAGGAGGAGAGTTGCTGTTTACCCTAGAGAAGCTGTGTCCCCGCTGCCCTGGGGAGCTACAGATCCGTGTAAATGCTGATGGGTGATGGGGCTTGCTCTAGAGTTCCTGCTGGCCTGTCAGGCCCATTCTATGTCACTGCTGACGCTTCTTGCTGTACTTGGATCAATGAAACAGGCAAAGGAGAACAGACCATACTTTGCTTCAAGGAAAAGTCATTTGTCTCTTTAAGGTTAATCATCATGGCCTATGGGATATTTTTTCTTGCCTGGGTTGGGCAAATGGGGTTCCTAGTTCCAAAGCACCCTACAAGAGTATGAATTGTTAGTGGTCATGATGCTGATCTGTCACATCCTGTCTGATCTTGAATGCTTCTGGGCAGCTGCTGCTCTCAGGTCAGATGATGCAGCAACAGAAAGACCACCTATCATCATGTGAGTGATTGTGGACGCACCAAACAGTCCCCAAGCTGTGAAGATCTGGATCCCCAGCCTCCCATGAACTGGTCAGCCTCTCACAAGTGACAGAATATCTGAAAGGGAGAAGAACCAGGAGACTAACTATACAAATGGACATTTACAACCTTCTCTGTAGCCATCAGCCCAGAATGATCTGGGCTTGGTCAGTGACTGCCAGCTTCCCTATTTGTTTTCTCCTCTTCCAAATTAGGACCAGCAAGAGAAAGCCAAACATGTTCCCTGAACCTGTATGCCCCCAGACACACACTGTGACAAATCTAGTTAGCCCCCCTCCAACTTTCCTGTGCCAACAGCCTCCAATCGGAGCACCCTCTTCTGCCCCCTCTGAGACTCTACCAAACACATGTGTTGGTGGCTGACTCACTTGTTAGAGCAAGGCCTGAAAAGATAACTGCTGTGTGTTCTCACTTGGGTGATCTTCATTTACTTCCACATGACAAACTGGATTAATGTAGATTATGAAACTGCCTGAAACAAACAGGTACTAAAAGTTGAAATTGGAGTGACCTTCCCAAAGCACACACTTGTTTAGGTCACCCTCTTGCTTTAAGTCTTTTCATGGCTCCCATTGCCCTTGGAATAAACTCACCCTCTGTATCTCTGGTTTTCCAGTCCTCTCTCTTGAGCTGATAACAAAATTGACCTTTTATTCTCTGTAATGTATCTTGCTTTCTTTTCCTTTCTGGCTTTGGAAAAGGCTATTTATTCTACCTGGAATACTCCTTCTATTTCTCTCTTCACCTGGGTTCATCCTCAGGATAGACATCACTTCCCCTGGTCAGCTCTCCCCAGTGCCTGCCTGGGTAAGTTGCCCCTCCTATCGGCACCAGACTACACCATTATTCCACTGGTCATTGTCCCATTGATTACTTGGCTGTGTTTACCCACCATCGTAAGCTGAATTACACTGGTTATACACCTCACCAAGCTTGACCCTGTCAAACTTTCCCAAAGTGTTACAATAGTTCATGTAGATAATCGAAATGAACATATCTAAAATTTTCTTCTGAAGAAATTACTTCTAGAATTATTATGATAGAATTCTTTTCTATCAGTATGGGATCTAATACTTTGCCAATTACATAATAACACCAACACCAACTATACAATTTACAAGTTTCCATTATCTTGTTGTCATACTAAACCTAGGAAAGTGGTTGTCTACAAAGTGATTTGTACTTTAACTTTATTATTGTATTAAAATATAGAATCACAGGGTAGAAGTGACTCCAAGAAATAACCTCCATCTAGTACATTTTTTATACTAGAACCTTTGTGTTCCATTCTTTCCTCTCTCTCATCCATGTTCAGGGCTTAATTATCATCTATATTATGGTAACTTCAAATGTATATTTCTATGCCAGGCTCTCTTCTTAGATTCAGATCTTGTTTCCAACTATCAGTTTGATACTAACACCTAGAGGTCTCAACAGCCATGCTCAATGTGGCCAAGACCAAATCTGTGATCCCTCATTCTTTTTCTAGTGTTTCCACTATCCATCCTCAACACAATCATTTTCTTTTTCCCTCTTTCTTGAGGTTTTGCCTTTTAAAAAATTATTCGTTTATTTATTCCATTTGAATATAGGTGGCACCCAGTGTTACATTAGTTTCGGGTATACAACAGGGATTCAACGTCTCTATATGTTATGCTATGCTCTCCACAAGTATAGCTACCACCTGTCACCACACTGTGCTACTACACTACCACTGACGACATTCCCTATGCTGTACCTTTTCTTACTGTGATTTATTCATTTCATAACGGAAATCCTGTGCCTCCAATCCCCTTCATCCATTTTCCTCATTTCCCTATACCCCTCCCCTCTGGCAACCATTAGTTTGCTCTCTGTATTTAAGGGTCTGTTTGTTCATTTGTTTTGTTTTATAGATTGGATGTAGAAGTGAAATCATATACTATATGTATTTCTTTCTGACTTATTTCCCTTTGCATCCCCTCTAGGTCCACTCGTGTTGTTATAGAGGGCAAGATCTCATTCTTTTTTATGGTTGAATAATATTATATATATATATATATATATATATGTATATATATATATGCCACATATATATATACACATATATATATATATATACATATATATGCCACATTTTCTTTATCTATTCATGTATCTATGGACACTTGGACTGCTTCCATATGTTGGCTATTGTAAATAAACATAGAGGTGCATATACCTTTTTCAATTCATGATTTTCTTTGGGTAAATATCCGGTAGTGGAATTACTGGATCATATGGCATCTTTATTTTTTATTTTTTGAAGAACTTTCATACTGGTTTCCACAGTGGCTGCACTAGTTTGCATTTCCCCCAATAGAAAAAGGGTTCCTTTTTCTCCACATCCTCACCAACATTTATTATTTCTTGTCTTTTCGAGTCTAGCCATTCCGACGGGTGTGAGGTGATATCTCATTGTGGTTTGTTTGTTTGTTTGTTTAATTTAAATTCAAGTTAGTTAAGGGGGGGCCTGGGTGGCTCAATTGGTTGAGTGTCCAACTTTGGCTCAGGTCATGATCTTGCAGTTCATGAGTTCGAGCCCCACGTCGGTCTCTGTGCTGACGGCTCAGAACCTGGAGCCTGCTTCGGATTCTGTGTCTTCCTCTCTCTCTGCCCCTCCTCCACTCACGATCTCTCTCTCTCTCTCTCTCTCTCCCCCCCCCCCCCAAAATAAATAAACTTGAGAATATTCAAATTCAAGTTAGTTAACATACAGGGTTGTCTTGGCTTCAGGAGTAAAACAGTCGTTTCAATTTGCATTTCCCTGATGATGAGTCATGTTGAGCATCTTTTCATGTGTCTGTTGGCCATTTAGATGTCTTCTTTGGAGAAATGTCTATCCAAATCCTCTCCTCATTTTTTAATTGAATTACTTTGGGGGCTTTGGTGTTGAGTTGCTCAATGCCATCCTTCCTGATATTCACTCACAGCAGTGTCCAAACTATCATCAAGCCTTGTTCACTTGGCCTCCCAGATGTCTCTTACAGCGGTCTGCTTCTCTTCATCTTCAGAGCTACTGCCGTAATCTCAACTCCACACTACCACCATCTTCCTTCTGGGCCACTCCAACAAGCTCCTAACTCTTGTTGCTATGGCCACCCTTCCTCCATCACCACTCGCGCCTTTCTGCTATAGCTCGCTATACTTTTCAAATGCAAATCTAATTCTATCAACCCACCTACTGAAAACACTGACTTGGCTTCTTCTTAAGAAGACCAAAATGACTTCATGACTTGGTCTCTAGCCTCCGTTCATAGTATTTTTCTTCCTGTGATCTGCACTTCCATCATTCTGGTCTCTTTGATCAATCTGACTACCCCATGCTCCCTCCAGTCCCAGGGCCTTTTCAGGGGTGCTCCTGCTGCCTGGAGTCACTTCCTCTTACCTCTTCTCACTGCTTTGAGCCACTAATGTTTACTTGTACTTCTGACTTCAGGTTGTTGCTTCTTTAAGACTTCTACCCACGGGGCACCTGGGTGGCTCAGTCAGTTGAGCATCCAACTTTGGTTCAAATTTGTGAGTTCAAGCCCCGCGTCAGGCTCTATGCTGACAGATCAGAGCCTGGAGCCTGCTTCAGATTCTGTGTCTTCCTCTCTCTTTGTTCCTCCCCCAGCTCGTGCTCTGTCTCTTTCTTTCAAAAAATAAATAAACATTAAAAAAAAACAACTTCTGGGGTGCCTGGGTGGCTCAGTCGGTTAAGCATCCGACTTCAGCTCAGGTCCTGATCTCGCGGTTTATGAGTTTGAGCCCCGCATCGGGCTCTGTGCTGACAGCTCGGAGCCTGGAGCCTGCTTCAGATTCTGTGTCTCCCTCTTTCTCTGCCCCTCCCCCACTTGTGCTCTGTCTCTCTCTACCAAAAATAAATAAAATGTAAAAAAAATTATAAAAAAAATAAAAAGTAAAAACTTCTACCTTATGACTCAGTAATTGCATTACTGGGTATTTATCCAAAGGTACAAAAATGCTGATTCGAAGGGGCACATGCATCCCAATGTTTATAGCAGTGCTATCAACAATAGCCAAATTATGGAAAGAGCCCAAATGTCCATCAACTGATGAATGGATAAAGAAGATGTGCCATATATATATATATATATATATATACACATAAACATATACGTATACACATACACATACACACAGTGGAATGCTACTCGGTGATGAAAAATGAAATCTTGCCATTTGCAGCACTGTGGATGGAACTAGAGGGTATTATGCTAAGTGAAGGAAGTCAGAGAAATATAGCATACGATTTCAGTCTTATGTGGAATTTAAGAAACACAACAGATGAACATAGGGGAAGAGAAGGAAAAATAAGATAAAAACAGAGGGAGAGGCAAACCATAAGAGACTCTTAAATACAGAGAACAAACTAAGCGTTGCTGGAGGGGGAGGTCTGTGGGGGATGGGTTAGATGGGTGATGGGCATTGAGGAGGGCTCTTGTTGGGATGAGCACTGGGTGTTATATGTAAGTGATGAATCACTGAATTCTATCTGCTCCTGAAACCATTATTACACTGTACATTAACTAATTTGAATTAAGAAAAAGACTTCTACTCTAGATCAGGTTTCTGCATCACAGAAGTGTGGAGAGCCTACCTTCTTCAGGAGTGTTTACTTCTGTTTATAATTAAACTCTCATGGTGTAGCTAGTTCACTAGTGATCTTATCCACTGGATTCTAAGCTGTTGTTTCTTGCTCATCACTGTCTCTTTAGCACCCAATAGACACACAAAATGTGTATGTAGAACAAAGGCAAGAAAGGCATGATTACGGGGTGCCTGGGTGCCTCAGCTGGTTAAGTGTCCAACTTTGGCTCAGGTCATGATCTTGGGGTCTGTGAATTCCAGTCCTGCATCAGGCTCTGTGCTGAGGCTGGAGCCTGCTTCAGATTCCGTGTCTCTCTCTCTCTCTCTCTCTCTCTCTCTCTGCCCCTCCCCCGCCCATACTCTGTCTCCCTCTCTCAAAAATAAATAAACAGTTTTTTAAAAAAGGCATGATTACACGTAAGTTGTTCACAAAGAATAACTGTTCCTCTTTCCTATAGGAATTTCAGTGGTTTTAGGTTAACCTTAGCAATTTATTTTATTGTACATGAGCACGTGTATAGTTTGTCTCTTTGTGCATAGATCAGTCACGGCTGCCAGATGTAGCTGCAGAGTGTGCATTCCCTACATGGGGACAAGCTGGGGTGGGCGGGTGGGAGCTGAAATCAAGCCCGCTCTGTTCACCCATCTGTGTCTTTTTTTTTTTTTTTTTTTTTTTTTTTTTAATTTTTTTTTAAAAATTTTTTTTTTAACGTTTATTTATTTTTGAGACAGAGAGAGACAGAGCATGAATTGGGGAGGGGCAGAGAGAGAGGGAGACACAGAATCAGAAGCAGGCTCCAGGCTCTGAGCCATCAGCACAGAGCCCGACGCGGGGCTCGAACTCACAGACCGCGAGATCGTGACCTGAGCTGAAGTCGGTTGCTTAACCGACTGCGCCACCCAGGCGCCCCCACCCATCTGTGTCTTGATGTGGGTTGGGGTCTGCCCAGAGGATAGGGTGCTCCCCCCCCCCTTCTTTACATATAAAGGCACTTATAATAGCACTTCTCTCTCTAAGCTAGGGCCCTCGGGGCAGCAAGAAGCCCAAAGGGCTTCCCACCCTTTAAATTTGTACAAAACTGCCTGTGGGCTGACGTGTCAGACTAGTTTAAGATTTTTCTCTGTTCTGTGGTCACCCAGATTGCTCTCTTTATGCTGGACTCACAAATGCTAATGCTGATTATGGGGTGAACTAGAGGTGAGAGTAGGAAAGATTCAGCACAGCACCTTCACTTTTAAAAACCCAACTGAACAACTAAAATCAAATCACCTGTGTTTGTTCTGACACCAAGTTGGTTAAGAAAAAGCAGAACAAACTCGTGTGTGCCGTGACATGCCTCGCAGATAATTCCTCAGGTATAGCTTCTGATTTTGAATGATTGGCTGACATCTCCGCAGTGAATTTTCCTGAGTCTTTGAAAATGATCTTGATGAGTCACGCTGGGTCAGACTGCTCATTTCTTCTGTGCAGGAGAGAGAGGGACAGTCTTTCAACATCAAAGCTCTTGATTGTAGTTTAATTTTTTTTTTTTTTTAATTTTTTTTTCAACGTTTTTTATTTATTTTTGGGACAGAGAGAGACAGAGCATGAACGGGGGAGGGGCAGAGAGAGAGGGAGACACAGAATCGGAAACAGGCTCCAGGCTCCGAGCCATCGGCCCAGAGCCCGACGCGGGGCTCGAACTCACGGACCGCGAGATTGTGACCTGGCTGAAGTCGGACGCTCAACCGACGGCGCCACCCAGGCGCCCCTGTGTTTTTTTATTCTTTTTTTTAAATTTTTTTTTTTTCAACGTTTTTTATTTATTTTTGGGACAGAGAGAGACAGAGCATGAACGGGGGAGGGGCAGAGAGAGAGGGAGACACAGAATCGGAAACAGGCTCCAGGCTCCGAGCCATCAGCCCAGAGCCCGACGCGGGGCTCGAACTCACGGACCGCGAGATCGTGACCTGGCTGAAGTCGGACGCTTAACCGACTGCGCCACCCAGGCGCCCCTCTTGATTGTAGTTTTAAACATCACTCCTTATATATCCATGCTTAAGTATGTAGGGATGTAGTGACCTGGACTGATGTCAGCAACTTTCTTTGAATGCATAAAAAAAAAAAAAGGATGGATCAAGAGGTAAATATCTGGATGGCTGGGTGATAAAACAAATAGAGCAAAATGTTGATTGTAAGATCTCAGTGACAGTATTCACTGTAAAATTATTTCAACTTTTCAATATGTTCAAAATCTTTCATAATAAGTAGGGGAGGGGCGCCTGGGTGGCTCGGTCGGTTGGGCGTCCAACTTCAGCTCAGGTCACGATCTCACTGTCCGTGAGTTCGAGCCCTGCGTCAGGCTCTGGGCCGACAGCTCAGAGCCTGGAGCCTGCTTCGGATTCTGTGTCTCCGTGTCTCTCTGCCCCTCCCCTGCTCACACTCTGCTCTCTCTCTCAAAAATAAATAAACATTAAAAAAATAAAAAAGAATAAGTGGGGGAAAGCTTTTATTCAACATTTATTGAAGTTTTATATTTATTATAATATGTATTTACATTATATTTACTAAAGTAGCCTAGGCATCAGGGATACAGTGCTGAAGAAGGCGTGGTCCCTGTTGGTCAGCACTCCTGGGGAGAGAGACACATTAGCAGATGCTGACAAAACCACACGGTGAGTGCAGTGACAGACACACACAGAATGTTCTGGAATACCGAGGAGAAGCGCCTCCCACGTTCTGGGATGTTTCTGTGTCTAGTGGTTGTGGTTAGGGAGATCTTCCTGGAAGAGAGGCCAGCAGAACTCAGCCCTGGATGGCAACGGAATGAAAATTAGCTCAGGCAGTGGGGAGTAAAGGAAGTCTGTGAACAAACACTGTGTGGTGTTTTCGGGAGCAGATGGGCTGGGACTGGTCAAGCGTGGGGAGCTGTGTGCCCTGTTCCCCACTGGGCTTGATGCTGGGGGGGGGATGTGGAAGGATGAAGACAGGAGGAGGATGGCAGGGCCCAGCTTTCCTCAGCTGGTTGGTAGAATGGCTGACTAGAGAATATACCTGGGACCCAAAGCTGGAGACAAGGTAGGTGCTTGTGTTGGTGTTCATCAGGAGTGACCTGAGTTCCAAGGCTGCCAGTGAAAGAAGCGGTTGGAGGAAGGTTTAGGATGTCAAACGGGAGAACTGGAGATGGGAAAGTGAAGGACAGGTAAGCACACCGCTCACTGTCATTCTGAGGAGGGCTGATGGGCTGTTTGGAACATTTTCAATCTGAGGTGCTTGCGGGAGACCCAAGTGGGGCTGCCAATTGGCAGCCAGAAAAATAAAAGTGAAGCTTAGGAAAGAGGTAGATATACTGATTGGGATTTGAAGTGGTGACATTTGAGTCTGCAATGGAGATGAAGAAGGGAGAGGATGCAGAGAAATAAAATGAGAGGGGTGGGACTTCTGATACCTACTACAGTGCCTGGCACATAGGACCTGGGTAATGAACATGGGTTGAAAATGGATGAAAGTGGGCATGGTCCTGGAGAGCCACATTTAAGGATCAGCTGAGGAAGGGAAGCTGATGAAGACGTAAGAACAGCCCGTGAGCTTGGAGATGATAAAAGGGCACGCTTGGGAGTTGTCAGGGAGAGGAGAGCTTCAGGAAGGGAGAGTGATTACCAATGAAAGGTGAGGACTCACATCTGTTCTTGGGTCTGACAATTGCGAGGTCACGGGTGACCCAGGTGTTTCTGCAGTGGTAAGGGTCGCAGCGGGAGAACACGAGGACGTAGAGTCAAGGGAGCCCAGGCAATGTTGGGAGAAATGTGACAAAATGCTCTCTTTAGAGCACCTTTATCTGGACCAAGGGGGACTGGAAAGCTTTAACTTTACTGTTCATTACACTCATGATTTCTCAATGGAATATATACAGGTATATCATACCCATTTACCACTGTGATTCATTACCATATTAAATCATAATTCATTAATACATGTAAGGAACAAACACTTCTTCAATTATGACTTGTATCCCTGCAGGGAATTCCTGTAAAGAAGCAAACCGTGGTCATGTAATATCAGCCCTGAATTTAACACAATTTTTAAATGAATTCAGACATTTATTTAGTGCCTGCTGTTTTGGGTCTCTGGGCTCTACTGAGCAGGAGGTACCGGTAAAGGGGAAAAAGCTGAAATTATGGGAGAGAATGGCCGAACATGAGGTGCTGGGCAAACAAGGTCCCAGGAGTGACAGACTGGTTGTGAAAGGGACAGACACATCCTGTGAAACTGACTCCCAGGTCGGGGTAGTTGTTGAGCAAATAGCTGTGCACGTAGCAGCTGGGAGATTGAGGCAGACAAAGTCTGATGGTCTTGGTGTTCTGGAAGGAGACGTGGTCTTCGGCTGAAAATGAAGTCGAGGAAGGGCAGGTGTTGCCCAGAGAGGGTCAATGAAATGGGAAAGGGGTGGAATGGTCATTAAGGAGCAGGAATAGGACAAGGACCGGATAAGTAAAAGGAGGTGTTTGCATACACACCTGGCCTCTCATTAAAGTGCAAGATCCCTGAAGGCGGTGTGGTCCTTCTCTTCCCCCATGCAAGTTCGACTCAACGGATGAATACCCAAAGCTATTTTGAAAGCTCCTACTTCACGTGTTACCTCGTTTTGAGAAATATAATAGTATTGCTTCACAATTAAAATCTGGGCAAAAGTGAACTTTTAGGGCAGTTAAGAGTTTTTACAAATGTATGCAATTAACCTCTTCTCTACACAACATATAGTGTGGCTCCAACTTAAAAATCAGAATTCTCAAGAAAAAGTGTGACAGTTTTCTCAGAAAAGAATGATGAGTTCAAGAGACCCCATCCAGCCAGTTCACCAAGATGTGTCAATTTCAAGGGCACACTTGTCGAAGTTCTGATAGCCCAAGTTCTGTTCTCCAATGGCAGGGCAAGATTGTCCTCACGCCCGGTTTCCTATTGGCTCTGAGATGTGGGCGGGGTCACCCATTCCTGCTACTGCCACTAGCTCCACCCCCATTCCATGCAAACGAAGTCAAAGCTCTGGTGAGCCCACGTGACCGGTCACGTGGTCGACGCCACCCTCGCTCCACCCCTCCTTCAATGACGTCATCACCTCCTCAAACTCTCTCGAGAGTTTGCAGAGATGCTAGTGAGAGGCTGGCAGGCCAGCCCACTGTGGCAGGAAGGGGGGGAGGGGCGGGGGCTCCAACTGGGGACCCCCACTCTCACTCCTGAGCCTCCAGTCCAGCTTTAGGCAGGGGCCCCAAGGGTCCTGTGGGGCAGTGTCCAGGGGTCCCATGCACACTCTCCTCCCATTGGCTGGCTGTATTGGCATGCAAATGAGGGCACGCGTCACTTCCGGAGGCAAATCGAGCGCCATTTTCTCTTTCTGGCCGTGCTGGGAGGAGGGGACGGGGTCGCGCGGGGGTGGGCGCGCGCCGAGGCGGGGGTCCCGCCGCTCGGGGCGGAGGCGGGCGCGGGCGCGGGGCCCCGGCGGGCCGCGGCGGCGCGGCGAGAGGCGGCGGGGGACGCGGCGGCGCTCCTGGCGCCCAGCGGTAGGTACGACCCCGGCCCAGCCCCGCGGCGACGCCCCCGGCCCTGCCCGGCCCAGGCCCGCGAAGTCCCGACGGCGGCCGAGACCGCGGCCCCGCCCCGCCCCGCCCCGCCCACAGCCCGCGGCCCGCGGCCGCCTCACGAATCCCGCGACGTCCTCTGGGCGCGGGGTTCGCGGCCCGGACGGCGCCCGTCATCCCTCCGCGTCACGTGGGGGTCGGGGGTGGTCGGCGGGGGGCGGGCGCGGGCGGCGGGGGCGGGGGCGGGGGCGTGAGGGGCGGGCCGGGCGGAGCGGAGCCGAGGGACGCGCGGGCCGGGGCGAGGTGAGGGCGGTCTCCGCGGGGCGCGCCTCCCGCCGCGCCGAGCGCCCCGAGCTTCGCCCCGGAGCCTGTTCTCGGAGCAGCCGGGGGCGGCCGCTAACGTCGACCGGGCGGACACGGCCGCCCCGAGGTTTGCCCGGGGGCGCTTGTCCTCTGGCGGAGAGGGACCGTTGGAGCAGCTCCGGACCGCGACAGCCACTCCGGAGCTGTTGACGTGAATGGCGACGATGGATATGCAGATGTTGACATTAAAATTGTAACTTTCCGTGTGCCTCCGCTGCCTGCGCCGGCAGAGATGGTGTTTGCGAGTTTCCTGCGAACATTGGGCTTTGGGACGTCAAAAATGCCACCTGCCAGTTCAAGTAGTGCGCAGTTGCCTGATGATAGTTAACTATTTGAAGTGTTTTCTCTGCGTTTGAGTGGAAGGCTTGCTAGAATGCGGTTAACGCTGGTTCTGATGGAATCGAACGAGCGGCCCCGGGTCCTGGCGCCACGAGGCGCCCGCGGCGGGAGCTGGGCCGGTGGGCCACACAGGGCTGATGGGGGCTGCGCACGGCTGGGGGTGGGGGGGACCGCGAGTAAAAGTGGAGGTGACGAGAGCAGGCTCCGCTCTGGTCCGAGGTAGGTGATGCAGGCGTGACTGGCGGTTTTGTGAACGAACTTTGATAATTCGGTTGGAGCTGGGACCGCTGAGCCGCTGGTCTTTACGCGTGGCACCAGGGATCTGTACGGGGAAGGGGAAGGGGTGCCGCTTGCGAGACGGCCAGGAGTGGGGGACCCGTTGACTTGTGTGACCGAGGGGGGGTGGCTGGATGTTGATTGGTTACGGGAGACGGAGGCCGGCTTGTGGCCAGGCTGTCACCTGGAGCGGCCCCGGGGCACCTGTGAGCTTTGTGTGCGTGTGCTCTCGATGCGCGTGTGCTCCTGCTGCGCGTGTGCTCTTGATGCGCGTGTGCGCGGCCGCATTTCTGCCCTGCCCTCCACTGGCTGCCGCCCTGTGCCAGGCAATGTGTCCCGGTGAGGAGGCGGCCGGGGGCCTTCGAATTGTGCTCACACGTAGGGCACGGGCATTACGTGTTTCTTAAGTTGCTTGAAAAGCAAGTCCTGTATTATTCCAGTGGCCGGGACGTTTCATTAGGATTTTGAAGTTAGATGATAGCAAGCACAGGGCTTGTGCCTTTCTTGTATTCACTCACTCATCCTCACCAACTGCTTCCGAGGTTGTGCGCTCCTGTTTTACGGTCACCTGAGGCCCTGGGATTAAGTAATTTGCCAGATTTTTACAGCTTATAAGTTGTGGAGTTGATTTGAACCCAGGAAGTACGGTTAAAGAATATCCGTGTGTTTTTAAATGTTTCTTTGTTTATTTTGGGAGAACAAGTGAGCAGGGGAGGGGCAGAGGGAGGGAGAGCAAGCGAATCCCACGCGGTCTGTACACCGTCAGCGCAGAGCCCGAGCGGGGCTCAGACCCATGGACGGTGAGATCGTGACCTGAGCTGAAATCCAGCCGGAGGCTTCCCTGACTCAGCCACCAGGTGCCCCCCAGTTCCAGAGTCTTTGCCGGTGAGACTACTGTGTAGTGTTGCCTCTCATGTGAAACCCTTTTGGAACTTCGATTTCACAAGAACAAGGGTTCTCTGGCTTGAAAAGTTTCGTCTGTTACCTGAACGGCTATTTTTTGAAGTGTTATTTTTTCCAGAATGGAATGTTCTTAAATGATCAAGATGCTAAAAAACAACAAAGGAAACCCTACAAATGCCCCTTTGGGAAATACTGTTGTGCACATCAGTGGGATTTTTGGTAGGTCCCCGTGTACCACACACTGACATTAAAGGTAACTTACTGTGAACTGAGACTGATAGAGGAGTGCAGCTGCATTAGTCTCCTGTTTCGTGACGGAGAAGGATTTAATGTACTTGTTTTGGGGGGGGGGGGAACCGCCGTAGCAATGGTGTGGGAATGGGGGCACCTCTGTCTGAAAATAAAAAGTGCCTATTCTCCAGATTCAAGGAAGAAGACTGACAGTTCCTGGCCCTACTCCCAAGCCTTGAACAAGTAGCTGTAGGGCCAGCTAGCAGTCCGCAGCAGCCTACAGGAAGCAGCCTGTGACAATAGTCCAGCCCCTAAGCTGGTGCTGCTGAAAGGCCACCAATACCTGTACGCGGTGCTTCTGAAAACCCTGTAAGACCAGTGCTTACTATGTAAAGCCATACTTCTTTGCAAGTGACAAAGTTAGCTTCCTTCTTTCAGGTACATGTGGGTGGTGGCTTTAATCTTGGACACTTCTAACCAGCAGCTGGCTCTGGGCAAGAAGAGCCCCAAAGGCAGAGAGGGTGATGGAACTCTAGGGGGGAAACGAAAGCAAGTCTGGTGGAGTTGAGTGGAAAGCATCTAATGACTGTTGTTGAGCCTTGCTCTGGCCATAGGAGCCAGTGTGGGCTTGACAGTGACCGACCTTGGGTTTAGTTTTTAGGGACACCATCACGAGGCTCCTGACAGCGCCTCTGTGAGGTGAGGCTTCTAAAAGCTAAACCCAATTCAGTACATTTCATTTCCAATAATTTTAGTATTTTACTTTATTTCCTGTGACTTAATATCCTTCAGTTATAAAGTACTGCATGATCCTTCAGTCTCTCCTTTGGAGCCTGAGATACACTTCTGACCTAGATAATGGGGTTTGGAAAACTCATTTCAGGATAGCTTCTGAGGAACTTTGTGTTTCCTTTGTACCCACCCTGAGCCTCTCCCTCTTACATGTTAACCCCTCTTCCCCCCAGACCCGCTCATTTGATTCTAGGCTGCCTTTTTGGTTTTACTTACCTTTTGCCAAATACATTGACTTTTCCTTTACCTCAATCGGTTTTTGATGCTGGTCTGTTCACTTAGACTGTCTTGGGCTCCAGCTCTAATCCTCCATAACCTTTTGAACCTTTGTCTGCATGTCTTGTGATTCTTAGCCTGTTTTATTTAATTTCTTGTTCATTTACTGTGAACACTTGCTGTATATTACACTCAGTGATAGGCCCCAGACATGCAAATAAAACATGATTCCTACTCTGAAGAAGTTCAGTCTACTAGGAGAAATGGATATATAAATAGATAATTGCAACCTGGTGCGTGCAAGAAGTGTGAACTTGGAGGGGCACCAGGTTTATGCTGGGGGAGGAGGGGTTACAAGAGGGGTGTGAAAGTGGAATTGCTGACTCATAGAAATTGTCATTTAAAATCTTTGGCTATATGGGCGCCTGGGTGGCTCAGTTGGTTGAGCGTCTGACTTCAGCTTAGGTCCCCGTCGGTGGGTTCGAGCCCCGCATCCGGCTCTGTGCTGACACCTCAGAGCCTGGAACCTGCTTTGGATTCTGTGTCTCCCTCTCTGCCCCTCCCCTGCTTGCGTGCTCGCTCTCTCTCTCTCTGTCTCTCTCTCTCTCAAATAAATCAATATAATAGCTGAATAAAACGTTAAAAAATTTTTTTAAGTCTTGAGATATGGCCAAATTACCCTCTAAACATGTAGAAATTATGATTTGTGTACTTTCACTATCAATAGATATTATCAATCTTTAAAAGTTATTTTGATAATAAAAAATTGGCATTCATTATTTTACCTGGTGTTCTTTAACTTGAATTTGACTTTTTTAGCTTTGATAGCTTATACATTTAAAAAACAACAACCTTTTTTTTAATTATTTTTTTTTTAGGTTTGTTTATTTATTTATTTTTGAGCGACAGAGAGGGAGAGAGAATCCCAAGCAGGCTCTGTACTGTGAGTGCAGAGCTGGACGCAGGGCTTGATCTATAAACTGTGTGAGATCATGACCTGAACCAAAATCAAGAGTCTGATGCTTAACTGACTGAGCTACCCAGGCGCCACCAAAAAGCTTTTTGAAATAGTTGCAGATTTATACAAAGTTGCAAGTATAATACAAAGAACTTTTCCCCCTGAAATATTTGAAAGTAAGTTGCCAAACAAGATGCCACATTACCCCCAATGCCCTTTAGCACAAGAGAAGCATCCTGCATATCCAGAGTACAGCCGTCAGAGTCAGGAAATAAATACATGATTACCATGGAACCCTCAGATCCCACGGAAGTCTTGCCAGCTCCAATAACATTTCTAGTAAAAGAATCCAGTTAGACTGGCCCATTGTATTTACTTATTTTTAGTATCTTTCAGTGGGAACTGTTTCAGTGGGAAATGGTCTTTAGTTTTTCTTCATGATTTTTTTAATTTTTATTTTTTATATAATTTATTGTCAAGTTGGTTTCTATACAACACCCAGTGCTCATCCCAACAGGTGCCCTCCTCGATGCCCATCACCCACCCCTCCCCCCCATCCTCTCAGTTCTCAGTATTTAAGAGTCTCTTACATTTGCCTCCTTCCCTCTCTGTAACTTTTTTTTTCTTCATGATCTTTTTTTTATAAGTGCATGATTCATATAGAGTTGTATGACTATCACCACAGTCTAATGATACAACATTTCTGGCACACTCCAATAACCTGTTCCCACTCCCAGCCAACAGCTACCTACCTTCTGTCTCTAGAGTCGTCTTGTAAATATTTCACGTAAATGGAGTCAGACAGTGAGGACTTTTGCGTCTGCCTTCTTTCATTTAGCATGTTTTTGAGATTCATTCCTGTTGTAACATGCATCAGTGCCTAGTTTTTAGTGCCAAGTAGCATTGTGTTGTATGGGTGTACCACGTTTTGTTTATCCATTTACCATTCTGTGGACACTTAAATTGTTTCCATCTTTTGGCTGTTATGAGTAGTGCTACCTTGTATGGTCTGGGCACTTGATAAATATAGGCTATTTTGTACAGGGTCTCTTAATTTGGGCTAAGAAGTCCACCAGACTTCTGTGAATTACTCTTGCTTATTATTTTTTTTTTCAACTTTTTTTTTTAATTTACTTTTGGGACAGAGAGAGACAGAGCATGAACGGGGGAGGGGCAGAGAGAGAGGGAGACACAGAATCGGAAACAGGCTCCAGGCTCCGAGCCATCAGCCCAGAGCCTGACGCGGGGCTCGAACTCACAGACCGCGAGATCGTGACCTGGCTGAAGTCGGACGCTTAACCGACTGCGCCACCCAGGCGCCCCTACTCTTGCTTATTATTAAGTAATGTTTAGGGAGCCGCTTGGAAATCATGTACATATCCCATTCCTGATCAGAGTTTCAGTGTATTTGTTTAAATCACCATGGACTTAAATTTATGTTCTGGTGGATTATATTTTAGTCAGTCACTGTTGCTATATACCAAAGCACCTCAAAACTTCATAGAATAAAACATTTTCTGAAACTCTAATTCTTTGAATCCAGAGTTCAGGCAGGAGCAGGGGAGATGACTTGTTTGATTCCTCATCTGGGAAGACTCTAAGGCCGAGGTGACATGATAGGCAGGTGTCTAAAGTGTCTTCGTTCACGTGTCTGGTGGTTGATGTCGGAGCATTTCCATGTAGTCTCTCCACGTGGGCCAGTTAGGTTTCCTCACGATGTGGTGTCTGGATTTCAAGAGTGAAGAAGGTTCCTAGACAGGCAGAAGTGTGTGGCATTTTGGTGCTCTAGTCTGGTAAGTCACGTGGCATTACTTCTGCCATACTTCGTTGGTTGAGGCAGCCACAAAAGTTCTGCCCAGGTCCAAGGGCATCTGTGCCCCACCTTTGAGGAGGCCTGTCGAGATCATGTTTTAAAATGGCACGTGGGATGGGAGATATTGTCGCGTTGTCTTTGGAAAATGCGTTGGCACAGGTTGTAATCTATTGGATGCCCAAATTGTCCCATAATTGGGTTGTGGGAACTTCTTTAACCTGGCTTCTTTTGAGTCCTTTTGACAAGTCTCTTCATTCTTTGAGCAACTTCATTATTTTCTGGTACAGGACAATCTCAGCTCATCTTGTCTTTTCCATGATCCAGCCCTAGAATCAGCCATTTCTCTAAGGAGTCCTCGTTCTTTTTTTAATGGAAAGTTCTATTTAGAAAGTAAGATTTGGGCCTTAGGAGTGCTCACTGCTACTGGAGTGTGCAGCTGCTTTTAGGCCATCTTAGTGACAAAGCTATGGAATATATACACACACATTTACGGTTGTACTTATTTTTTATTTAAGTACATATTAAAAACAATAAGGTCACGCCTGTACCTCCTATTCTGGTCAAGTACCACAGGGTTTAGTTTAATTTTATGCCTTTTCAGATATTTTAAAAATAGCTTTATGGAGGGGCGCCTGGGTGGCTCAGTTGGTTAAGCGTCAACTTGTGAGTTCAAGCCCCATGTTTTGGTCTCTGCTGTTAGCACAGAGCCTGCTTCAGATCCTCTTGTTCTCCCCCCCACCCCGCCCCTCTCATTCTCTCTCTCAAAAATAAAAAAATAAACATGAAAAAAACAGCTTTATGGAATGTAATTTACATACCGTACAATTCACCTGTTTAAAGTGAATAATTCACCGTCCTCCAGTATATTCACAGAGTTGGGCATACATCGTCACATTTGATTTTTAGAACATTGGTGTTGCTCCTTAGCCATCACCGTAGAGTTCCTCTTCAGCCCTAGACAACTAATATCCTACTTTCTGTCTCCATAAATTTGTTCTGGATGCTTGATAAGAATGGAATCTTAGAATATGTGGTCCTGCATGTCTGGCTTCTTTTACTTAGCACAGTGTTCCTCAGGGCTAATCCACATCATAGCACGTGTCAGTATTTTATTTCTTTTTATGGCCAAATATTTCATTGTATGGATATACCACATTTTATTGATCCATTCATCAGTTGATGGACATGTGGGTTGTTTCCACTTTTTGGCTATTATGAATAATGCTGCCGTGAACATTTGTGAACAGGTTTTTGTTTGGATGCATGTTTTTAATTTCTCTTGAGTGGAATCAATGGTTCATGTGATACTTATATATTTAATCTTTTGAGGAACTGCCAGACTATTTTCCAAACTGGTTGCACCATTTTACACGATTCGCTCCAGGTATGAGAGGTCCAGTAGCTCCACATCCTTTCCAGCGCTGTTGTCTGTTTTCTTTTTTCTTTTTTCTTTTTTTTAAAATTAAAGCCATTTTAGTAGGTGTAAAGTTACATATTTCATTGTGGTTTTGAGTTTCATTTCCACAGCTGATGTTGTTTAGCGTCTTTTCATGTGCTTAATGGCTATTTGCATATTATCTTTGGAGAAATCTTCAGATCTTTTGTCCATTTTTAAGTTGGGTTGTCTTTTAGTTATTGAATTATGAGGTATTTTCTTAATATGTTCTGGATAGAAGTTCCTTCTCAGAAATACAATTTGCAAATGTTTCCTCCCATTTTTGTGGATTCTCTTTTTACTTTTTTGATGGTTTTCTTTGAGGCGTAAAAGTATTTTATTTTGATGAAGTCCAACTCTTTCTTTAGTTGTTAGTGGTTTTTGGTGTCATATCTAAGGATCCGATGCCAAATCCAAGGTCACGAAGATTTATGCCTGTTTTCTTTTGAGATTTAAGGTTTAAGCTCTTAACACAGAGGTGTATGATACATTTTTGAGTTGATTTTTGTGTATGGTGGTAAGAAAGAGTCGAACTTCATTTTTTGGCATATGGATATGTAGTTGTCCTAGCATAATTTGTTGAAAATTACTCTGTTCTTAGTGTTTTACGAACTCTGTTAAAGATATAGATACAGGTACTCAGTTTTGTTTTCTTTCTTTTTAAGGAAAGATTCAAAAATGTTTCAAATTCCTGTGGAAAATCTTGACAACATCAGGAAGGTACGAAGAAAGGTGAAAGGCATTCTTGTGGATATTGGGCTTGACAGCTGCAAGGAGTTGCTGAAGGTAAGAGTGCATGAGGCAGATGGAGAGAGGACAGTGATGCTAGAGGCGCGAGGTTGGCTTATGGAGGCAAGATTTGAACGGGGAGTTTTTGAAGAATGGATAAGGTTCTTCAAGATGGAAATTGCTAATCAAATGACTGCGTGAGAGCATCATTAGTTCTTCTTTATGTCTTTCTGACTTAAAGTGAGCTGCTTTAAGCTGTTCAAGTTTTTAAAGTTACTTTCAGGTGGGCCTTTTTATCATCATTAGTTATCAAATATATTGGTTTTTGATCCTTGAAGGGAGTGTATTGAATTATTTGTTATTTTAGCAAAAGAAGACCCTAACTTGATTTCCCGCTATTGTTGGAGTAATCACCAGATGGGAATTTGTACATGATGTGATAGGGGTTTTCTGATTTGTGAATTTATGTGCAGTCTTAACAAAAGTTTAAAAATTAAAGTCACAGTCACATACTCTGATAAATTGTGTTCTCGTATAATTTTTTCCTTTCTTATAACTTGAGAATACATGGCTGGCATATGTAGTAAAGAAATAAATATCGTTAAGGTCTGGTGTGTATCCTTGAAGCCACTGGTAATTGTATGCATGTTTTATTCATAACTAACAAAATAAGACTGTGTCCTCTTTGTTTTTTTGGTTTTTAAACTCGTGAACAGTTTGAGTCACAGTATTGGCCTGAGAAGGGTTAAATCTCAGACTTTCAGCCAGATTGATTTTATTTATTAAAAGTTGGTGTAAAACTAATTACCAGGATCCTCGTTATGGCCAGAACTGGTTGTTGCTCTCAAGTAGACAAATACTAATTTCTGAAGGATTCCAGGTAATTCTCTGTTCAGACATTACTGTCGCAGAGAGATCTTTGTTCTCAAATGCTGCCTTCCCCTCTATTCTCTGTTGTGTTACCTGCTCTGTTTTGCTTCAGACCTCCCATAGTAGCTGATGTTATTTATTATCTGTCTCCCCCACTTAAATGTAAGAAGACAAGGACCTCCTTGTTTCGTAATCCACTGTAATAACGGTGATCAAAATTGTGATCTGGTGTGCGCACACAGACACACACACACACACACACACACACACACACACATCTATATATATATTTTTAACAAATATTTTTTGAACGAATGAATGAAAGTAAAAACCCATGTAGAGCAATACTTTTAATAACAGACTATGACGGAAAGTCCATCTGCAAATATAAGGATGGGGGAGATACTGAAGTCGAAGCTCTTGGGGAGATGCTACTGCTCAGCGGCAGTCTTAAAGTAAGAGGATTCTCAAGAGTTCTTTGCATCTGTGTTTATAAGTCATGTTTTATGCATGAGGAAGAAAGCAAGGTGATTATTTGGAGACAAGATTGAGAAGGCTGATAGTAGACATAGGCCATTAGTAATAGAGAAGTCTTTTAAAGTTCCTAGACCCAATTCCAGGGTGCCTGGGTGGCTCATTGGTTGAATGTCCAACTGTTCATTTCATCTCAGGTCATGATCCCAGGGTCGTGGGATTGAGCCCTGCATCAGGCTCTGCACTGAGCATGGAGCCTGTTTAAAATTCTCCCTCTGCCTCTCCCCCATTCTCTCTCTCTCTCTTTCTCTAAAATTAAAAAAAAACAATAATAAAGTTTGCATACCCAATTACAATGTGTGTGTGTAAGGGGGGTTCCCCCACCCTCATATAACAGAAGTGTTCTGGTTTCCCACGTGTGGAAGCTGTCTGAAGAGAGAAATAAAATTTTTATAGTCATGATTGATTAAGTCTTTGGTCTGTCCAACTTCCAGCCCCTCTCACCTCCCCAGAAGCTGGGGTGGTCATCCTGGAAACCAGCTGCACTTTTTGGTGGGGGGTGGGGAGGGTGGGGGATGGGGGATGGTTCTACCAGTCGCCGTCATTAATAACAAAATACCATTGCACCTTTACAGCTTGTAAGCGTTTTCAGGAACTGTGAATGAAGACCACATTTATCTGAGAAATCCATATTAGGTCATCTGAATAACCTTATTAATCATTTCTTATAACTTTCTTGTAAATCACTTTATCGCACTAAGTATGTGTATTTAATATTTGTGGAGAATATATAAGCTAAGAACACAAGTGTGTACATATAGACACAGGATATTTCAAATGGTAACATGTGGGAACCTCCTACAGTGGTGCCTGGCATGTGGTTGATGCTCAAAAAATGGCCCTGAAGGGTACTAGCATCTTTCAGTAAATAGACTAAGAATGTTTTTGGATCATTGGGGGGATATAAAGAGATGCTTTTTATTTTAATCTTGGCTCTTAGCTAGTTATGTGACTTTGGGCAAATCAGTTAATCTTTGGACCTCAGCGTCCTTATTACAGTGAAGGAATATAGAGAATTAAGATACCAGGATCCTCACCTTTATTAGAGAGATGACAGTTTAGTAGGAGTCGAAAGACATAGTTAACAGTAATAGTGAGAAATAGGCAGAAAGATCACTTCTAGCTGGGGAGGCTAGTGTGGCCTTTATGGAGATGAGATTTCAAATGTTTTCTTTATTTTTAAAGAATGGGTAGGATTACTCAGTGGGAAGAATTAGAAAGGGTATTCCAGGAACATGGAATTTAGAACCACAACCCAGTTGATTAACCCCCATCCAACCAGCAGAGTGAATTCAAGAACACATTACACTTAAGCCAAATTAACCAGTCATTCACAGTTTGCTTTAACATTTGCTCGTGTGTGTGTGCGTGTGTGTGTGTGTGTGTATGTAGTACTTCAAATGTGTGTTTTCTAAGAATAAGGATAGTCTGACATTACCACAGGATGGTTATCAACTGAAGCAAACTGGTATTTTTATATCCTCTGATCCTTTATAGCATGTCCTCCTTGTCCATGATGGACCTAGTCTAGGGTCAGGCCTTTGGCTGTCATGTCTCTTTCGTGACCTTGAATGTGAATTCAGTTTATAAATGGAGTTCTGTTCCAAAATTGGTTTTGTTTTATTCTTAGATAAAACACCAGTAACAACTAAAATTTTCATCCTGGTGTCCTTTGTTTTTGACATTGTGTAGAACACTACACTAACTTTTGCTTCCTTCATCAGCCTAAGAATGTGTTTAGTCATCTGAATTTGTTCAAGACTTGTTTACTTTCTTGATTATGTGGATACAGATACTTTATAAGGTGAAATTGAGATATCTGAATGGCTTACAAGTATTCATTTAGATTAACTGTTGGGTTAAATGTTACTAATTCTTTTGAGGGAGTTTTTTTGTTTTTTGTTTTTTAATTTGTAGCTGGTCCTATATTTTCTAAAATTGTTTAAAATTCAGGGAATGTAAAGTTCAGTTTAGAAAAATTAGAAAACATATGCAGAAACATAGATAAGAAAAGAAGACTCATTCATAAGCCATTACCCCACAATATCCGTTGTTAACATTGTGTATTTTTCTAGATTTAAGTGAGAGTGATCAGCCTATATATGATAGTACACTAGCTTTGTTTTTGTCTTTCACTGAATTTTATATTAATAATTCTTTTCCATGTCAGATGCATTTATTCTTAATCCCCCATAGTATTTAGAATCTGGGTTTCAAGCAATAGAAACCAACACTGACCAGTTTGAGCCAAAGGGAATTTAGCGGAAGACTGTGAGGCTTGCAGAGTCTGCATTGGAAACTGGAGGAGCTAAGGAGTGGACACCTGTCATGATTCTTTCTTCTTCCTTACCCAGCATTTCAAGTTCAGTGAGATGTCATGCTACCTTCTCTGATTTCCAGAGTGTCTGGGACTGTACTTTCCCAAGAGTTAGGACTTCAGATTTTAGGCAACACAGTCTTGTTGAAAGCCTGTATGAGAAAAATGAACTTTAGTGAAGATAGACTTTTCCAAGAACCTCATCTTCTTTTCTAAAAGTAGATCTAAATCCTGCTACTCATTGGAGTCTCTTGATTTTTTTTTTTAAAGCTAACATTTGATTGGTTAAAGTAGGGGCTGGCGATGTAACTTACAGGGCAGTGTACAAAATAAAAAAGTGGGTTTGGGCTGGCCCATAGGCCTGTTGTCCCAACCCACAGCATGTGAGTAACTCCCAAGGGGTTGCAGCCTCTGTGCTGGGGTGCTTGTGGTACCTAGATCTAGGCAGGGGTCAAGGTCCCCACCTGAGCCCTCCCCTGTCTGAGTCTGTGCCAAGCTCCCACTGGAGGTGATGATGGAATGTGGACTTCCTAACAGCTTGGTCACTGCCCCAGGTGGTGTTGATGAGAGTGGGAATGACTGCAGGGTGAGGAGTGGAGAGCAGGCACAGACTCTTCCCCAGGAAAATTGGAGGTAGGACCATGTGCCCCATTGTCCTATCAGACTTGGTTTTACAAAACAAATTCAAAGATAAAATAATTATCAATTTCAAGATGGTGACAACAGAGCATTAAACCCCAGCACTGGCCTTTCTGAGCACAGGGCCCCATACAGCTGCACTAGTCCTGTGCCCTTGGAGTTGGCTCTCACTGGTATTTTCTAAGACCTCAGATTTTTTTTTATATTTAATAATTTAGTTTACCTAACCTAATATATTCAAAATATTTCAGCATATAATCCGTGTAAAGTAAGTAATGAAATATTTTGCCCTCTTTTTTCTCCTAAATCTTCCAAGGATATTTAAAGATGTTTTTTATTATGGCAAAACATATATAACATAGAATTTGCCATTTTTCCCATTTTTACGTACACACTTCATCAGTATTAATAACATTTACACTGTTTTGCAACTATCCACAGTATCTGCAGTTGACTCCTGACCTTTGTGGGGGTTGGGGGCACTGAGTTCCCTTCCTCTGCGTGGTCAAATCCGGGCATAACTTTTGACTCCCCCCAGACTTAACTACTAATAGTCCACTGTTGACCAGAATCCTTACTGACATCACAAGTCAACACCAACAGTTGTACGTTGAATGTATTATGTACTGTGTTCTTGTAATAAAGTAAGCTAGAGAAAAAATGTTAAAAAAATCATGAGAAAATACATTTACAGTACTATGTGCATATTCATTGAAAAAAGTGTGTGTATAAGTGGACCTGTATGGTTCAAACCTGTGTTGTTTCACGGTCCACTGTGTTTCCAAAATTTTCATCACCTCAAACAGAAACTTTAATTATGAAACAGTAACTCTCCGTCCTCCCCAGCCCGGCCCCTGGTGACCTCTCATCTACCCTATCTCCGTGGGTTTGCCTGTTATAGATGTGTCATGTAAGCGGAATTGTAATACTGGTCCCTTTGTGCCTGGTTTATCTCACTTAGGTAAATGTTTTTAAGCATAGTCCATGTTGTAGCATGTATCAAAATGTTGGTCCTTTTTATGGCTAAATCATATCCATTGTGTGAATACACCTTTTTTGTTTAGCAGTTCATCTCTTGGTAGACATTGGGTTGGTCCCATGTGTTAGCTGTTGTGAATGATGTTGCAGTGAACTTTGGCTTACAAGTATCTATTTGAGCCCCTGTTTTCAGTTTTTTGGGTATATACCTAGGAGTAGAATTATTAGATCATGTGATAATTTTATGTTGAGCTTTTTGAGGAATTGCCAAACTGTTCCCACAGAGGCTGTACCCTTTTACATTCCTACCAGCAGCGTATGAGATTTCCAGTTTATCCACGTCCTTGTCCTCTTTCTCTCTTTTTCTATTTCTTTCTCTCTCTCCCTCCCTTACCATTCTAGTGGCTAACAAGGGTGAGCATCTTTCATGTGCTTTTTGGCCATTTGTATATCTTCTTTTTTTTTTTTTTAAATTTATTTTTGGGAGAGCACAAGTAGGGGAGGGGCAGAGAGGTGGGGACAGAGGATCTGAAGTGGTCTCTACACAGACAGGCTGACAGCAGTGAGCCTGATGTGGGGCTTGAACTCACGAACCGCGAGATCATGACCTGAACTGAAATCGGACACTAGTCATTTGTAGATCTTCTTTAGAGATTTCTGTTTAAATCCTTTGCCCAGTTTTCAATTGGATTATTTGTCTTTCTCTTGTTGAATTGCAGTTCTTTATCCTGGTTGTTAAACTCTTATTAGATATGATCTGCAGATACTTTCTCCCATTCTGTAGGTTTCTTTTTACTTTCTTGATAGTATCTTCCAATGCACAAAAGTTTTAAATTTTGATAAAGTTCAGTTTCTTTCTTTTTTTTTCTTTTTTTATTGTTGCTGGTGCTTTTTATGTCGTATCAGAGAATCCATTGCCAAATCCAGTCATGAAGATTCTTTTATATGTTTTCTTCTAAGAGGTTTATTGTTATATTTCTTTCTGTTTAGATCATTGATTCATTGTGAATTAATTTTTGTATGTGGTGTGAAGTAGGAGTCCAACTTCATTCTTATGCCTGTGGAAATTCATTATCCTGGCACCATTTATCGAAGAGACTGTTTTTCCCTCATTGAATGGACTTGGCATCTTTGTCAAAAATCATTTGGCCATGGATGTTTGGGTTTTATTTCTGGGCTTTCAGTTCTGTTCCATCGGTCTATATGTCTGTCCTCATGCTGGTGCTACATGAGATCATGAATCATGCTCCACAGACTGAACCAGCCAGGTGCCCATATACTGTTCATTACTGTAGCTTTATGGTAAGTTTTGAAATCAGGAGGTATGAGCCTTCCAATTCCTGCTTGCCTGCCTGCCTTCCTTCCTTCCTTCCTTCCTTCCTTCCTTCCTATATTGTTTTGGCTATTTGGGTTCCCTTGCAGTTCCATATGAATTTGAAGATTGGGTTTCCATTTATGCAAAAGAGACTTGGAATTTCGATAAGGATTGTGTTGTAGATCACTTTGGGTAGTATTGACATCTTGACAGTATCCCTACCCATGAACATTGAATGTCTTTCTGTTTATTTAGGTACTTATTCTTGGTTCTTCACTGCATCAAGTTTGTGCTGTTGTGTTCAGAGTAGCCATTTCTGTGGGTCAAGTCTTGGATTAAATTGACATTTAAACCAGTGTTACAGATTGTCATGTTGTGAGCCCACCCCTATACCAATCTTTAAGAGACCTATATATGTATAAGTAGATGTTTAAGAGCTTATTAACCTGTTGTTTCCATATCTTATCTATAAAAATATATTGGAATATTGTTAGTATCTATTTATTTCCTAATAATTGTTTTTTCTTTCTTACTAGCTTCCCCCCCCCCTCCCCACACACACACACCTGGCATTGGAGAACACTTCCTTTAAACTCTCCTCCCATAAATACAAATCAAAGCCACACTGAGATACCACCTCACTCGGGTCAGAGTGGCTAAAATTAACAACTCAAGAAACAACAGATGCTGGTGAGGATGTGGAGAAACGGGAACCCTCTTGCACTGTTGGTGGGAATGCAAACTGGTGTAGCCTCTCTGGAAAACAGTGTGGAGGTTCCTCAAAAAATTAAAAATAGAACTACCCTCTGACCCAGCAATAGCACTACTAGGAATTTACCCAAGGAATACAGGAGTGCTGATGCATAGGGGCACATGTACCCCAATGTTTAGAGCAGTGCTTTCAACAGTAGCCAAATTATGGGAAGAGCCTAAATGTCCATCAACTGATGAATGGATAAAGAAGATGTGGTTTATATACACAAGGAATACTGCTCGGCAATGAGAAAGAATGAAACCCTGCCATTTGCAGCAATGTGGATGGAACTGGAGGGTATTATGCTAAAGTGAAATAGTCAGAGAAAGACAGATACCATATGTTTTCATTCATATGTGGATCTTGAGAAACTTAACCGAAGACCATGGGGGAGGGGAAGGGAAGGGGCAAAAAAAGAGTTACAGAGGGAGGGAGGCAAACCATAAGAGACTCTTAAATGCAGAGAACAAACTGAGGGTTGATGCAGGGTGGGGGAGAGGGGAAAGTGGGTGATGGGCATTGAGGAGGGCACTTGTTGGGATGAGCAACTGGGTATTGGATGGAAGCCAACTTGACAATAAATAATATTTTTTTTTTTTTTAATTTTTTTTTTAAACGTTTTTTTTTTATTTATTTTTGAGACAGGGAGAGACAGAGCATGAACAGGGGAGGGTCAGAGAGAGGGAGACACAGAATATGAAGCAGGCTCCAGGCTCTGAGCTGTCAGCACAGAGCCCGACGCGGGGCTAGAACTCACGGACCGCAAGATCATGACCTGAGCCGAAGTCGGCTGCCTAACCGACTGAGCCACCCAGGCGCCCCGACAATAAATAATATTTAAAAAAATAATAAACTCTCCTCCCTTATCTCCTGTGACAAAACATTGCTGTTTCTTTTCCAGTATTTTCTTTAAAAAAATTTTTTTTTAACGTTTATTTATTTTTGAGACAGAGAGAGACAGAGCATGAACGGGGGAGGGGCAGAGAGAGAGGGAGACATAGAATCGGAAGCAGGCTCCGGGCTCTGAGCCGTCAGCCCAGAGCCTGACGCGGGGCTTGAACTCACGGACCACGAGATCGTGACCTGAGCTGAAATCGGACGCTTAACCGACTGAGCCACCCAGGTGCCCCTCTTTTCCAGTATTTTCTTATGAAAAATTTAAACCTACAGAGATGTTGAAAGCACTGTACAGTGAAAGCTCATCTACCTAAATTCTACAAAATTAATATATATATATGTGTGTGTGTGTGTGTGTGTGTGTGCATATATAAAAATCATCATCTGTAAAACAATTGTATGTATATAGGAATAATTCCATATATTAAACAATTATGTGTTTGTCTTTAGCCCATCATTCTTATTTTTTGATGCATTCCAAAGAATGTTGCAGCAACAGTACATTTTACCCTTAACACTCAGCTTACGTGTCACTAGAGTTTAGTGTTTGTTACAGCATTTGGGGGGTGGGGAATTCATATGCTGTGAAATGCACTAAAGTGTCTTCAGATGATGATTTGTGACGTGCATATCTTCATGAAATACGAGTCTCCATCAAGATGTAGGACAATTCCTTCACTCCAGAAAGTTTCCTCTGGCCCTGTTTCAGTCAGTCCCTGCCCCACTCCACTGACTACCACTGTTCTGAAATTTTGTACTATAGATTAGATTTGCCTATTCTACAGTTTTATGTAAATGAAATTATATGTGCTCCTGTGAGAGATTGTTCTGTGTGGTTGCAGTATTCCATTACCTAGATGGATTAGTTTATTGATCCTTTCTTCTGACGTTCGACACCTAGGCTCTTGTTAGTTTTTAGTTATTGTGAATAAGGTTCTTATGAATGTTCTTATAAAAGTATTTTTGTGGACATCTGTTTATGGGGTTATTTGTTTAGTTTTATAGGAATCGGCCAGACCTTTATGTAGTTGTGTGATTCCACACTCCTGTTAATAATAGTGTGTGAGGGGGGCACCTGGGTGGCTCAGTTGGTTAAGTGTCCGACTTCGGCTCAGGTCATGATCTCACGGTTCGTGGGTTTGAGCCCCGCATCGGGCCTGGTCTGACAGCTCAGAGCCTGGAGCCTGCTTCAGATTCTGTGTCTCCCTCTCTCTCTGCCCCTCCCCCACTCGCGCTCTGTCTCCCTCTGTCTCAAAAATAAATAAACGTTAAAAAAAAATAGTGTGTGAGGGTTTCAGTTGTATCCTTAACATTTGGTGGTATTGAATTAAAAAAAAATTGAAATGAAGCTTAAAATAGCAATAAGAATGTTCATTATGTTACCATGCAGTGTGATTGTTAGCCCCATTTTTTAAGTTTATTTATTTATTTTGGGGGGGGGGGGAGGAATCCTAAGCAGGCTCCGCACTGTCTGCAGGGAGTCCGATGTGGGGCTAGAACTCACCAACTGCGAGATCGTGACCTGAGCCACCCAAGAGCCTCACTTGGTTCTTTTTATATGTTGGATGGATTTGCAAAATTTTTCTTAAGGATTTTTCCATCTATGTTCATGAGTGACATGGTCTGTAATATCTTTTGTCTGGTTTTGGTGTCAGGGTAATGCTGGCCTTGTGGAATGAACTGGGAATTGTTTCTTCCTTTTTAAGAACTTAGTGTAGAATTGATAATATTTTTTCTGTAAATGCTTAGAATTCCCAACGAAGCCATCGGGAGTTGGAGTTTTATTTGTGGGAAGGTTTTTAACTTTGAATTCAATTTCTTGACTAGATATCAAGTTATCATCTCTTTCTCTTTCTCCTTTTTTTTTTTTTTTTTTTTGAACCAGCTTTGGTGGTCTTTTTTCAAGGAATTTATCCATTTCAACTTAAGTTGTCCTATTTATCGACATAAAGTTGTTCATATGATTTCTTATCTGTAGGAGCCGTGGTGATCTTGTTTTTTAGGCCTTTGTTTTCTTAGTACCTAACACCATAAATGTACCTTGAGAGCATTGCAGAAGTATCCTTCACATTTGATTTACCGTGTTTCTACGTTCATTCAGTTTTGAAATGCTGTCTAATTTTGTTCATGATTTCTTCTTTGATCCATGAATTAAAAGGGTGTTTAATTTCTAGAATTTGGGGATTTTCTAGATTATTTTTTGTTACAGATTTCTGTTAAATTTTGCTTTGGTTAGAGAATATACTTTATAATTCTAATTCTTTTAAATTTATTGAGACATAGGGCTCTGCACAAGCTCTGTCTTGGTAAGTGTTTCATGTGGATTTGCTGTTACTGGCTGGAGAGCTCTTAGCGTTTGGTCAGGTGGTCAGGTGGTTGGTTGTGTTCAGTCCTGTGTATCCTTATCCTTCCTGATTTTTGTGGATTTGTTATATTCTCTCATTGAGAGAAGAGGGGGTGTTGACGTCTCCGACTGTATTTTTGGATTTGATTATTTCTCTTTTCAATTTAATCAGTTTTTGTCTCATGTACTTTTCTCTGAGTACATACACGTTTAGGATTGCTTTGTTCTGCTGATGAATTGTCCTGTTGTTGCAAAGTGACCTTCTATCCATGTTAATATTCTTTTCTCCCCCTGAAATCTGCTTTGTTTGATGGTAATGTGATTCCTCCAGCTTTCTTTTGATTAGTGATAGCATGACACCTCTCTTTCCATCTTTTTACCTTTAACCTGTCTGTCTTTGTATTTAAAGTGAAATTTTGGGGGCGCCTGGTGGCTCAGTCAGTTAAGTGTACGACTCTTGATTTCGGCTCAGGTCATGATCTCCTGGTTTGTGAGTTTGACTTTGAGCCCCAAGTTGGCTTGTTGCTGACAGTGCGAAGTCTGCTGGAGATGCTCTGTCTCCGTCCCTCTCTGCCCCTCCCCCACTTGTTCTCTCTCAAAAATAAACATTTAAAACAACGTTTAAAATGAAATTTGTGTAGATAGCATTTAATTGGATCTTGTTTTTATTTACCCAGTCTGATACTCTGTGCCTCTTAATTTAAGTATTTAGACCAGGGGTAGGCAAACTATGCTTCGTGGGCCAAATCTGGCTTGCTGTCTGTTTTGTAAATAAACTGTCTTGGAACGTAGCCATGCTTGTTAGTGCTCATGGCTGCCTTTGTGTATGATGGTGGCACTGAGTAGTTGTGTGAGAGCCTGCATGGCTGGCAGAGCCCTAGATATTTGTTATCTGGCTTTTACTTTAGAAAAAGTTTCCAGCTCTTGTTCTTTAATGTGGTTATGGATATGGTTGGGTTCAAATTGCCCATGTCACTGTTTCTTTTTACTGTCTTCTCTGTGCTTCCTTTTTTATTCTTCTGCTTTGTTTTGGATTGAACAGTTTTTATGATTCCATTTTATCTCCCATTATTGGCTTATTAGCTGTATGTTTTTGTTTACCTTTTTTTTTTTTTAAGTTTATTTGTTTTTGAGAGAGAGCGAGAGCATGCGAGCATGAGCACAAGCAGGGGAGGGGCAGAGAGGGAGGGAGACAGAGAATCCCAAGCAGGCTTCGCACCGTTAGCATGGAGCCTGATGCAAGGCTTGAACTCACGAACTGTGAGATCATGACCTGAGCTGAAATCAAGAGTCCGATGCCTAAGCAACTGAGCCCCCCAGGCGCCCCTGTTTACCTTCTAATATAATACTGCTCCACATATAAGAACCTTACAAAGGGTGTCTGGCTGGCACAGTTGGTAGAAAATGTGACTTGATCTCAGGGTTGTGAGTTCTAGTCCCACATGGGGTATAGAGATTACTTAATAAATAAAGATTAAAAGAAAAAAACATCAATACTATGCTCTCATTTCCCATTCTAGCCTTTGTGTTATTGTTGTCATACATTTTACTTGTACATATGTCATCACCTCAGAATACATTATTTCCAATTTAAATCTTTGTACGAATTTGCACTTTTCTCTAGTTCTGAATTGACTTGGTAAGCAGTGTATTAGCATAGGTACATTTGAAGACAGCTACTATATTATTATCTGGCTTAACTAATTCTTTTTTGTATTACAAATAATCTTTAATCATTGTAAAAACAGCAGTGTAAATTGGGAAAGTTAGAAAATGGAGGTAATCCTTTCTTTAGAAAATAAAATTTTAAATGCCACATTTCTGCCATTCAGAGATTACCGCTACTGACATCTTATTGTTTAGCCTTCTCTTTCTTTGTGCAAACACTTATGTGAGTAGAGTCTTTACCACAGTGAGCTCTTATTCTCTTACTGATCATGCTTTTTCAGTTTCCTGCATCTTTCGGTGTTGTTAACGCTTGTCTTTCTCATCTGATACCTAGTCCACATTCTGACTTCTCCAGTTTTCCTCCAGATACGTTTTGTACTTGGTTTATCTGACGCAGGATTCAGTGTGAACACTGTTGCATCTGGTTGTCCAGTTCTCACTATCCCCATCCCTCCCTCCGTCTCCTCACCCCCTTCTGTTGTGTTGGCCGCACCCTTGTCCACACTGTCCTCCCCATACTGACTCTGGTGTCCTTGGTCAGGCACACACTTGGAGCTCCTACTTGATACTCTCCCAGGAGCCTCCCAAGTGCTCACCCCTGACAGAAGACCATGTTTGCTTATGGAGCTTCTCTTTTTTGAAAATTATGGGGGCAGGGGGACGCCTGGGTGGCTCAGTCGTTTAAGTGTCCAACTTCGGCTCAGGTCATAATCTCAGGGTTCATGAGTTCGAGATCCTCCTTCCCCATCTCCCTCTGCCCCACCCATGCTTGTGCTGTCTCAAAATAAACTTAAAAAATAAAAATCATTAGTGGGAAATCTCATCTGTTTATTTCTTATAAAACTATAGTTTTTAACTACAATTTAAAACTTTAATTTTTAGGGGTGTTTGGGTGGCTCAGTCGATTAAGCGTCCAACTTGGGCTGAAGTCATAATCTTGCAGTTTGTGAGCTCGAGCCCCAACTCAGTCTCTATGCTGACAGCTCGGAGCTCTGTGCTGACAGCTTCAGATTCTGTGTCTCCTCTCTCTCTCTGCCTCTTCCCTGCTCATTCTCTGTCTCTCTCAAAAATAAATGTTAAAAAAATTTTTCACCCTGTGACCCAGCAATTGCACTACTAGGTATTTATCCAAGGGACACAGGTATACTGTTTCGAAGGGGCACGTGCATGCCAATGTTTACAGCAGCACTATCACCGATAGCCAAAGTATGGAAAGAGCCCAAATGTCCGTCACTGGATGAATGGATAAAAGAGATGTGGTATATATACACAATGGAGTATTACTCGGCAATCAAAAAGAATGGAATCTTGCCATTTGCAACTACGTGGATGGAATTAGAGGGTATTATGCTAAGCGAAATTAGTCAGAAAAAACCAAATATATGACTTCACTCATATGAGGACTTTAAGACACAGAACAGATGAACACAAGGGAAGGGAAACTAAAAACGGAAGGGGACAAAACATAAGAGACTCTTAAATATGGAGAACGAACAGGTTACTGGAGGGGTTGTGGGAGGGGTGATGGGCTAAATGGGTGAGGGGCATTAAGGAATCTACTGAAATCATTGCTGCACTATGTGCTAACTAACTTGGATGTAAATTAAAAAAATAAAATATTTTTTTTCAAAAGATCGTTAAGACTTTAATATTTAATTGGATTATTTCAGCCTTTTCCTCTGTTCTTGTGCTTTATGGCTGCAGTTTGCTCATGGGCTACATTTCATTTCACTTTCCCACGCGGATTTCTTAGGTGCTAAGTAATCCCTTCAGGTTATTTATCTTCTGAAATTGCTTAATGGTCTCTCTTTTTCTCCCTTTTTAAAAGGACCTTAAAGGCTTTGATCCAGGAGAGAAGTACTTTTTTAACACATCATGGGGAGATATTTCTCTCTGGGAACCTTCTGGAAAGAAAGTGGTATGTATTTTTGTATTTGATTTTTATGTTTTCTCAGAAGCTGGGGGTAAGTTTCAGTTTACTTTTGAGGAACATCACATGTGTTGGGATTGCTGATGAGTGAGGGGGAGAGGCGTAAATGGAAACACTCAGGGAAGGAGCAGGAGAAAGTGAAACGCTTTATAATATAGAATCATTGATGCTTTGAGAGGTTTCTGTACATAAAGTTGAAAAAGTGATGTAGTGAAACTGTTATTTGTCCTTGATCATAAGATGCTACTCATATAAGAAGGGCCTTGGTTTCTAACTATTCTGAGTAAAAAGAAATGCCATGACATTATGTGTGATGAAAGTACATCCTGGTTTCAGAAGTTTAAAGTTGAAAGCTTACAATTTAAAAATACGGATCTTTTAGTTGAGGAATACAATTTATAATAATTTGAGACCAAACCCAAGCAGATTCAAGCTAAATTCTCCTTATTAAACTGTTTTCTGGAAACCCTTTCCTACTATCCAGCCATCGATAACATTAGCATCTTCCTCACTGTCATGCTCAGCCTGTCCCAGCACAGAGCCCAGTGCGGGGCTCCAACCCACAGACCGCGAGATCATGACCTGAGCTGAAGTCGGACACTTAACTGACTGAGCCACCCAGGCTCCCCAGGACTTTTGACTTTAAATAAACTTTTCCTATCACTAGTCAATCATTGTTCTGTCACAATTTTCTGTATCAACGTTTCTGTTGTCAACTGTTCTCAGTTCCACTTTTCTGCCTGTCTTGTGTCACACCTGTTGGTCTCCTGCCCTCCTTGACCCAACACTTCCCTCTCTACCATCAGACACAAGATGCCTTGAAACCACTTTGACTTGGTAATTCTCCTGCTTGGAACAGCATATGGCTGTTCAGATATGCCTTGCTTTGAAGACCTTGACTTCATGAATCTTTTCTTACATCTCACTGATTTCTGTCTTCCAAATTCTCAGAAGATCCTATAACGCAACATGCACTGTAATATATAATTATATGCTTTTCATCAAGAAACACTTTTTGAAACCTGCTACAAAGTAGGTAAAACTTTCTGAGTGCCTAATACAAAGAGGTACAAGTTAGGTTTTTTCCTCAAGGTGTGTATGTTTTTGTTGGGGTGAATAGAGCCCAGGCATAACGTGTTAAATCCGTATGAAATAGTGGTGTTTGGATTTGTTGACTGGACACCATGTTCAGAAAAGCCACCAAAGCCTGGTGTGGCAGAGGCTGTGCTGTCTGCTAGCTCAGGGCCTTATTCCTGTTTGTTCCTAAAGTGGCATAAATGTGCAGTCATGCTGGATTGATTCTGTTGCTTGTGCTACAGTGAGGTCTTCAGGGGCTCAGAAAAAAGAGATTTGTTAAACATTCGGGTTTTGGGGAGAGAGACGTGCTAAGGTCCCGTCATGTGACGGAGCTCAGTGCAAGACCTGAGGAAGCAGCCTGACAGGGAGACGGTGCACTGTCCAGGGCAGGGGTTTCTGCCGGCACCTAGATGCCTCACTCCATCCTCTGCATCTGTCCTTGGTCATTTTTCTTCCTCTGTTGCCAGTAGGGCCCAGGTCTCCACTCCCCGTGTTCCCCAGTGGTATTCACCCCAGAGCTTCTGCAGGGGGCTGTTATGGGAACGTAGACTTTCATTTCTCTTGCCTAGTGCCTAGTGCCTAGGCTTGAGATTGCTGGATTGTATATGATAAAGAAGTACATATTTATCTTTATGACAGATGCCACACTGTTTTCCAAAGTGGCTATACCATTTTGCTTTCCCTCTGTGATGGGGGCGGGGGGGGGGGAAGGGTCTAGTTACTGTGCACACAAGCTAGCCTCAATTCTGTCTCATTTATGGTGCTTATGGTTTTATCCACTTATTTTCCATTCTAATAGGGTTGTGGTGGTACCTTTTCTGGTTTTAATTTGCATTTACCTAGTGACTAATGATGTTGAGCATCTTTTCATGTGTATATTTGGCAGCTGGATGCCCTCCGGTAGTGTAAAAGTCTTTTACCCATTTTCTAAAATTTGGGTTATTTTTTTCTTATTGGGACTTGAACATGTCTACAACATGTATTCTGGATATAAGTCCTTTATTAGGTGTGAGGTTTGCAAATATTGTCTCCCAGCCTGTGGCTTGTCTTTTTATATTTTAAACAGTGTATTTCTTTCATTTCCTTCCTTCCTCCCTCCCTCCTTCCCTCCCTTCCACTTTTGAGAGGCAGAGAGAGAGGGAGGCACAGAATCTGAAGTAGGCTCCAGGCTCTGAGCTGTCAGCACAGAGCCCGACGTAGGGCTTGAAGTCACAAACTGAGAGATCATGACCTGAGCCAAAGTCGGACACTTAACTGACTGAGCCACCTAGGCACCCCAACAGTGTCTTTCACGGAGCAGAAGCTTTCTTACTTTGATGGAGTCCAGTTTATCAGTTTTTTTTTTTTTTTTTATGGATTATGTTTATGTTTTCATATTTAAGAAATCTTTCCCTAATCCAAAGATCTGTTCAACATTAATGTATAGTAACGTGCAGTTGTTAGTAATTTCTTTTGGCTCTTTCATTGACTGTAATTTTCATTAACTGGTTTTTCACTATGCTATTTCATTAAGTATAAAACACACCATTTAAAAAATGTATTGTTGGGGCTCCTGGCTGCCTCAGTTGGTAGACCATGAGGCTCTTGATCTCGTGGTTGTAAGTTTGAGCACCACATTGGGTGCGGAGGTTACTTAAAAATAAAAAATTCTAGGGGCACCTGGGTGGCTGTCAGTGGAGGGTCCAACTCTTTATTTTGGCTTAGGTCATTATCGCGGGGTTGTGGGATTGAGCCTGTGTGAGGCTCCAAGCTGAGTGTGGCTCCTGCTTGAGATTCTCTCTTTCTCTCCTTCTGCCCCTCCCCCTGCTTGCACGTATGCGTGTTCTCTCTCTAAAATAAAATACATATATATATACACACACACACATATATATATAAAAGATAAAAATTTAAAATGCTAAAAAAATTGTACTAGTCAAGTATAGTTGATGTATAATGTTAGTTTCAGATATACACAGTGGTTCAACAACTGTATACATTTCTCAGTGCTCCCCACAATAAGTGTAGTCAGTTACCATACAATGTTATTACAACATTATTGACTATGTTCTGAGACACACCATTTTTTAACGAACCACTAATAAAAAAAACCTAAAGCAATGCTTAAACTTTGTTGTACTGTTGAACTGTTAGTTGTAAGGTGTATCCAGATTTCTGAGATAATAAAATATGAATCTGTGAAATACGGGTTGTTGTTTTTTTAGTTTTTGGTCCGGGGTTGGCTGTTGCCTTAGGTTTATTCTGCGTGCTATCAGAATGGCAGAACCTGGGATATTGCTAATTGCTGAGAAGGCAGTTCCACATTGCTGAACATGTTTGGGTGACTTCTCTGACTTGTGACAAGAGGGAAACCTGTACAAATAGAGAGAGGGTGACAGAAGCTACAGAATGTGTGTGGGGGCATGAGAACACAAGCTTAGGAAGGGTGGGGTGATCCACTGTGGCAGCAAGAATCCGTGTCTTAGAGAGATCTACGACACAGCCTATCTCCCCTACAGCCGATGCTGGGACCCAGCGTGAAGGTCCAGGTCTCACCTTCCTCCTCAGTGACACTAGGGCCAGGTGTTCTGTGGTTCAGCACCTCTAGGGTCTGGAGACTTGCGAGACCAAAGACTTCACGGCTGTCAGACCTTCACAAACCCAGCAAATTTTTGGATGTTAGAACATTGCATTGCTCCATTGTCTTGCTCTTATACAGATGCCTGTTCTTATGCCCCAAGCCTATTGGATTCCCCTATGTTTGCCCCGAAGAGAAGTTCTGCGTGGTTGGTCTGCGTTCTGGCCTGGAGCTCGTTCAGGATTGTTGTAGCCCTTGAGGAACAGCCTCTTTCCTTACAACTTGTCACATAGCGTATTGGACACTTGCGTGTTGTAAGCACTGTCCATTTGGCTCCTACCTTCTCTAGGAGTGAGGGAAATAACAGTAATGACGGTTTAACAATTTGCATGTTAGGTTATTTGCAGGTAAATTCTAGAGGTTTTAGAATTTCAAGTATAAACAACATTGGAACTAGGGGAAATGGGAGGAGAAAGGGAGAAACTAACTTTCTGTAGCAGAGAACTGGGTTTCTTGTACTGGAGTGAGGAGATTCAGGTTTTAGTAGATGGCCTGGAAGGGGTCAGGGAGTGACGTGCTATGGGCCAGGTCCTATGAGCACCGTCTGCAGCTAGGAATCGCTGCTACATTTTTAGACGTTTGAGGCGAAAAATGAATACTGTTTTGTGATATGAAAGTTCTTTGAAATTTGAACTAGTGTCTGTATAGTTTTGTTGGCACAAAGCCACGCTCATTGACTTGCATATTATCTACAGGCGCTTTTGTGTTACGATGGCTGCACCAAGTAGTTGGCATAGAGGCAGTATTTACTGTCTGGCCCTCTAAGAAAAAGCTTGCCCTGGCTCAGAAAAACACCATTCCCTGAGGGGTGATAGTGTTACATTATCTGGCACATTAGAAGAAAAAGAATCCTATACTTGTGAACTGTAGAAGGTGTAGGATCTGGTATTTTTATTGAAGTATGTTTGACTTTCTTTTTTTTTTTTAACAGAGATATCGAACAAAGCCATACTGTTGTAGCCTCTGTAAATACTCTACAAAAGTGCTTACTTCCTTCAAAAATCATTTACATCGCTACCATGAAGACGAAATTGATCAAGAGCTGGTGATCCCTTGCCCAAACTGTGTATTTTCCTCTCAACCCAAAGTTGTGGGAAGGCACTTCAGAATGTTTCATGCACCTGTCCGGAAAGTCCAGAACTACACAGTGAATATTTTAGGTGAACCTAAGTCTTCTAGGAGTGATGTGATAAGTTTTACATGTTTAAAATGTAACTTTTCAAACACTTTGTACTACAGTATGAAGAAGCATGTGCTGGTAGCCCATTTTCACTACTTAATTAACTCCTACTTTGGCCTGCGAACTGAGGAAACGGGTGAGCAACCGAAAACCGATGAAAGTCTTTCTACTGAGAAGATGCCACCGTCTGACAAGTACTATTGTAAAAAGTGCAACGCCAATGCCAGCAGCCAGGATGCTTTAATGTACCATATTTTGACTTCAGATATACACAGGGATTTGGAAAATAAACTCAGATCTGTGATCTCAGAACATATTAAGAAGCCCGGCCTTTTGAAGCAGATGCACATTGCTCCAAAGCCAGCGGCACCCTTGGCCGTGCCCCCAAACGGCGGAGCTCCGGGCATCGCAGCCACATCTCCCTGCTTTCGTCTTGCCTTGCCACAGAACAGCCAAAGCCAGACCGTCGTGCAGCCAGTGCAGGGCGCAGTCCAGCCAGTGACTGTGGCCTCAGGCACTTCTGGAAGCCTCACCCACTCTCCGCCTGCTGTTGCCCAGTCCCACGTGACCCTGGTCTCCAGTCCTCTGCCGGTGGGCCAGAGCAACCTCCCTCTGCCGCCCTCAGCCCCGCAGCCTGTCTTTCTTTCTCATGGAGTCCCGCTTAATCAGTCTGCAAATCCTCCTGTGTTGCCCTTGAGTCAGCCAGTCGGACCTATCAATAAGTCTGTTGCAACTGGTGTCCTCCCCTTAAACCAGACCATCCGCCCAGGGGCTGTATCCCTTAGCCAGCCGGTCGGGCCCATAAACAGACCAGTTGGGCCTGGAGTTCTTTCAGTAAACAGACCTGCTGGGCCTGGAGTTCTTCCTGTCAGTCCGTCCGTCACTCCCGGGGTTCTTCAGGCCGTCTCACCAGGGGTGATTTCTGTGAGTCGGACAGTCCCGTCAGGGGTCCTGCCTGCAGGCCAGATGACCCCTGCCGGGGTCATCCCTTCAGGACAGACGGCAACTTCTGGGGTGCTTCCTGCGGGCCAGATGGTCCAGTCAGGGGTTCTCCCCATTGGCCAGACGGCCCCATCGGGGGTTCTCCCCGCTGGGCTGACGGCCCCCTCGCGGGTTCTGTCTGCGGGCCAGACGGTCCCGCTGAGGGTTCTGCCTGCAGGCCAGGTCGTCCCACCGGGGCTCCTTTCTCCCAACCAGACGGTCTCGTCGGGTGTTCTCCCTGTGAACCAGGGTATTAATTCCGGTGTTCTGCAGCTCAGCCAGCCTGTCATGTCAGGAGTGCTCCCTGTGGGCCAGCCAGTGAGGCCTGGCGTCCTGCAACTGAATCAGCCTGTGAGCACCAACATCCTGCCTGCAGGTCAGCCAGTTAGACCTGGCGCTTCTCAGAACACCACTTTCCTCACGTCAGGCTCTATTCTCAGACAGCTGATACCTACAGGGAAACAGGTGAATGGGATTCCCACGTACACACTTGCCCCCGTATCTGTCACTTTGCCTGTGCCTCCAGGAGGTGTTGCAACTGTGCCCCCACCCCAGGTGCCCATCCAGCTCCTGCAGTCGGGCACAGCTGCGCAGATGGCCAGTTCCATGGCCAGCATGCCCTCTCCTCCAGTGGTGGTAAATGCCACTCAGAATATGTTTGTTCAGGCGTCTCCATCTGTGGCAGAGGCCAGTCAGGCGCTCAAACAGGCGAAGCAGTGGAAAACCTGTCCGGTCTGTAATGAGCTCTTCCCTTCCAATGTCTACCAAGTTCATATGGAAGTGGCTCATAAGCATAGTGAGTCCAAATCTGCTGAAAAACTGGAACCTGAAAAGCTGGCAGCGTGTGCGCCGTTTTTAAAGTGGATGAGAGAGAAAACCGTTCGCTGTCTCTCTTGTAAGTGCTTAGTGTCCGAGGAGGAGCTTATCCATCACTTGCTCATGCACGGCCTGGGGTGCTTGTTCTGTCCGTGCACTTTTCATGACATTAAAGGTCTTTCGGAGCACAGTAGGACTGTGCACCGAGGGAAGAAGAAGTTACCTGTGGATTATAGTAACAAAGGTTTTCAACTGGATATCGATGCTAATGGCAACCTGCTGTTTCCCCATCTTGACTTCATTACCATATTGCCAAAGGAGGAGCTTGGGGAGCGGGAAGTCTACTTGGCGATACTGGCGGGGATACACTCCAAGTCACTGGTGCCTGTGTATATAAAGGTGAGGCCCCAGACGGAGGGCGCCTCTGGGAGCCCCAGCAAACAGGCTCTGACTTGCCCCTTTTGCTTTGGCACCTTTGTGACGACGGAGGCATACGAGCTGCATTTGAAGGAGAGGCACCACATCACGCCAACGGTCCACACCATCCTGAAGTCTCCGGCCTTCAAGTGCATCCACTGCTGTGGGGTCTACACGGGCAACATGACCCTGGCAGCCATCGCCATCCACCTGCTGCGCTGCAGGAGTGCCCCAAAGGACAGCAGCTCAGACCTCCAGATCCAGCCTAGTTTTATTGAGAACAGCGAGCTGCTCTTGGTGAATGGGGAGGTGATCCACGACTCCAGTTTTTCTGTGAAGAGGAAGCTGCCCGATGGCCACTTTGGGACAGAAGACCAGAGGGACGTGGAGGAGCGGCCCCTCGTCATAAACACCGACGCAGCCCTGGCTCCCGAAAAGGTGACGAGTGCGGTGCCTTTTAAAAGACAAAGGAATGAAATCAGGACAGAGGGACCGCTCGTTAGTGAGGATGCCCTTCAGATTTTAGCATTAAATCCTAAAAAATATGAAGACCGTTCTTACGAGGAAAAAAAGCAATTTCTTAGAGATTATTTCCACAAGAGACCATATCCTAGTAAAAAGGAAATAGAACTACTTTCCTCACTCTTGTGGGTGTGGAAAATTGATGTGGCTTCATTTTTTGGAAAAAGAAGATACATTTGCATGAAAGCAATAAAAAATCACAAGCCTTCTGTGCTTTTAGGCTTTGATATGTCTGAACTTAAAAATGTTAAACACAGGTTGAACTTTGAGTTTGAGCCACAAAACTTGTAAAAAAAAAAATAGGAAATCTGAAGTACTAGATATTTAGTAGTTTTTTCAATTGAGATTTAAAAAAATGTTATTTTCTTCACTGTATGTTGAACTAATCAATTTCAGTGGTCTTTATGCTGCTCTTTAGATTTATTTCAGGTGCTCAGAAAGACTTCTATATAAAAGAAGTGAATAGTTGTTTTGGATTTATTGTTTCCTGCAGTTTGATTTTGTAACAATTATTTTTAGTTCTTCGCTGTCATGTAAATTAAATCCTTGGCTCTTCCATGCACGTCTTGTTTCCTAGTAGTGTCAGTATTGTGGGATGAAAACTGAAATCTGTATGTTTGTGTTTTCATTTAAGGAAATTTCAGCTTGTTTCAGAATACTTGATTAACTGCATTGATCTCCCTCAGTTAGCTTCACGTGTAGCAGCAAACGGTAAGCGCCGAGGCTGACAGAAGTGAGTACACACCCCTGTGATGTGTGTGCTTCCCTCAGGACGCACTGCATTAACTTACGCTGGTTTCTTCTTCTCAAGGTACTTGCTTTCTAGATTGTGATTCTGATTTACATTTTTTCAAGTTTGTCCTAGCTGCTGTCTTTTATTACAACTCATAGAAAACCAAATGTTTTCCTTTGTTAAAAATATACTGAACCTGAAGCTTGCTATTTAGCTCGTTAAGAGTTATTTTCAAATAAAGCAGTTTTGTAGGTGCGGAAATCCTTTTTAGTGTGGACTTCTCCCCTTTTTGATATGGTGGTAAGTCATTTCCCCGTTCAAAAGTAAGACAATACATTTTTAGTGCCTTTAGAATAAACGCTGAACACACACTCAGACTCTCCTCCCAATCTAACTCTTCATAAACCAGTGAAAGGAAAGGACCATGTGACTCAGGAATAAAATTTTTACCCCTGAGTGTGGAAGCTAACTAGAGTGTAGACATAGGTTTTCAGAGAACAAAGCGAAATGAGTAGAGCAAGAGCTGTATCCGTGTTGCTGTTACATCTTTGACAGTTTTCTAGAGGTAAACGTACTTGTTCTGGGGAGATGGGCTTTCCTCTAGCCCAGCTGTCTGGGTTAGTGGGATGGGGATTGCTGAAGAACTCCACTGTATTACTGTCCTTTGGACAGTTAAACCTCCAGGGTTTTTTTTCCACACACACAATAACTAAAAGCACCAGAGCCAGCAATGGAGACCAGCCAGTTTTGACCTTAAATCGTATTCCTGGTGGTACACAGCAGAGGCACCTGTCCGACGTACTCAGAGGATATGACGGTCTCTGGGAAATAAGACGATGTTACTCTATGGATTTTAAAAAGTAGAATACCTGCATGTAATTGCTATAATGTGCATTTTTGAGGCGATTGTGAAACTGGTCTGTGATTGTTGGTGTACTCTGTTGTAAATCCAAAAAGAGCTTGTTGAAGTTTATTTTTTTTTTAACCTATTGTTTCAGAGTGTCTATTTTGAATTAAAATTTGTTATACCACTGCAAACAGAACTGTTTAATTCTTTTAACAGATGTGTCACTGTGAGTTAGTAATCATCTAAATGTAGAAATACATACCACATTTATTTGCTAAAAAACACTGCTTGTCACTGTGAAAGTAGGTCAGGATAACCCCAAAGAGCTAGTTACCAGTGCCTCCACGGTAGATGTGGCTAAATCCTCTTGACGTGTCTGTGATGTTGGCCTCCACCGTCAAATCGGATGTCAAGTAGGGTCGAACTCGCCTGTCCTGAGGCTGTGCTGGTGACTGTCCGTGTGGTGGAGGCCAGTCTGGAGGTGCTGACAGCAGCAGTTTACTGTGTGCAGCGGTGAGGGGAGCACCTGGCCCACCTTTGTTAAGTGATGTAAGTCAGGGTTTCTGTTCGCCTCTTGGGTGATAATTCTTTGTTGGGGGTGACTGCCCTGTTCGGTGCAGTGTTGGGCTGGCACCCGTGGCCTCAGCTGCTTCAGTCACGGCACTGCCACCCCCCCGCCCCCACCCCGTCATAATAACCAAAGGTGTCATTGAATCTGCCCTGATGAGAACCACTGTGACAGAGGAATTCTGATTTCTAATTGTGTTGTAGCTGTTGGTCAGCCTTTGATGCCAAGTCTCTATGTGAACGCTTTTCTTTGATCTGTCATCCACCCACACCAGCATGCTGCTTCCAGAGTGGGTCACTGCCTTGCTAATGGAATGGAGGTTTCTAATATGGTTGAGAGATCTGGATAAGTCATCTTGGATTTCAGCCTCATGTTAAGGGTCATGAATGTTTTCTTTTCTTTCTTTCTTTTTTTTTTTTTTCAAGTTATTTATTTTGAGAGAGAATGAACGAGCAGGGGAGGGGCAGAGAGAAAGGGAGAGAGAGAATCCCAAGCAAGCGCTATGCTCTCAGCTCAGAGCCCAATTTGGGGCTCAGTCTCGCAGACTGTGATCATGACCTGAACCAAAATCAAGAGTGAGACACTTAACCGACTGAGCCACCCAGGGACCCTGTGAATGTCTTCTTTAAAAAGCTGCAGGTGGATCGTACAGGGCAGAGGCACGAGGTGGAAGCCAGCAGGAGGCCGGAGGGTGCTCCCACAGTGCTAACGGATGGCAGGCCTCCCAAGGCTGCAAGTGCAAATAGCACGGTGACTCCCAATAGCACGGTCATGGGAAAGATGCGCCTTTTGCCGCTTCTGTAATGTGGGCCAGAATCTGGATGGCAGACATCACCATGATGGAAGCGTGCAGGGTTGGGGCAGACAGGCCAGACAGAAGCAAAGGTGGCCATGTTCAAGGACAGTGCTGGATACAACAGCAGCATTGGTGCCTTAGTCCAAGAAGGGGAGCTGGCCCAGTGGCGTGGAGACCTGCGTAGCGCAGGTGGTTCCAGGGAGCTCTTTGGCTCAGCCACCCGTGTGCTGACTCTTCCGCCCTTCACCTCCGTCAGTGAGACCGAACTGCAGTCAGCGACGAAGCCAGTCGGGAGCCAGAAGACCTTCATCCACACACCACAGATAACCACCAAAACGGAGACCCTGCACAGCTGCTGTGTCACCGCACTGGACTCGTATCTCTGGGCATAGATGTTTTTCCGGAGCTCTTTTAGAAAATGACCCACATAGTTATCAGGAAAGCGCTGTTGCTCATAAGAGACCTTTGGCCACCTGGCCTCCTTGGTGTTGGGTTGGGCTCAATGTTATCCCTTCCCTCAAACTCAGGTTGGTTTCATCTCCCTCGTAAAAGTCCACATGGACAGTTCTTAGAAAGAACTCTCTGCCCTCGTTTCTTCATAAGTTTTGAAGTAAGAGCCCTGGAAATTCTCTGCTGTGCAGTAGTCGATACTTGACTGACCTCCCCTCGCTTTCAAAGGCAGCAGCCCTGGTGGAGCCTCCAGGACGAGAGTGTTCTCTGAGGCAGCCTGACACACCAAGCTCCTTCTGCCAAGTTCCCAGGTGCGTGTGGGAGGACGGCTGCCCGCCTCTTTCAGCCTCATCCAGCTGCCCCTTTAATCTGATGAGTACCGTGCAGTTCTAGATTTCTTTAAAAACATTCTTTTTAAAGTTTATCTGAGAGAGCACTTGAGCACAAGTGGGCCGTGGGGGTGGGGTGCGGGTGGTGGTGGTGGGGAGGCAGAGAGGGAGGGAAAGAGGGAGCAGGGCTTGAACTCAGGAACCACGAGATCGTAACCTGAGCTGAAGTTGAACACTTAACTGACTGAGCCACCCAGGCGCCCCCAGTTCTAGATTTCTTAAGAGCTCACTAAATGAAGCAACAAATAACCCTAAGAAAAAAAGAAGAAAAACTCAGCCTCAAACTCTAACCTAGTTTTTGCCTCAGCTTTTAAGCAGTGTTTCTAGACATTTATCAGCTGTTTACTGTTGCTAGGAAATGGGCTGAATACTTGAACAATAGTACTAGTGACAATGTCATGTCACACTGAGCGATCGCTGTGCTGTCTGCTGAAGGGCCATCTGCACTTTAACATTTGCTTAAAGGTAGGCGATACTGTTCCATTTTACATAGATGGCACCTGATGCCTAAAGCGGGCCCTTTTGTTGCCCAAGGTAGGGGGCTTGGAGAGCTTCATGCCCTTGATGGACGAGATACGGTGCCTCTTATTTCATAGATGGAGAAATGGGGTTAGAGGTGGAATGACCAGCTGTCCCAGTGTGCTGAGGACTTGAGGTATTTCTCTGGACTTTCCAGTGCCCAAACTGGGAACATCCAGGCAAGTAGGGACAAGTTGGTCACCCTACTCGACGTTAATTTACTCCAGGTGACCTGTCACTTAACGATGATGCAATACTGTCTCTAATACTACATCTACTCTCTCCATACATGTACTTAGTTCTTTGTGTATCAAGATATATAGTGCATCCTAATAGAAAGACCTCCTAAAATAGATTAAGGTCAAACAAAATCTGTTGTGTCTGTCCACCATATAGTCATATCGAGAACAAACACTAATACCATTCATGCATTTGATCTATCGACACATTTTGAGGGGAAATATTTCTAAGGTGGTAAGTAGTCGCTCAGATGAGCTTTTCATAGCCTTTAAAGAGGTGCTCTTCGGACCACTTTTGTGTCCCACTCAAACTCATGAGCTATATGTTTATTTTTAAAGAAAAAATATATAGAGTCCTTTTCAGAAGGCAAGCTTTTCTAATAAAAATTTAGAATTTTATTAAGATTTAAATTATAAACCAAACTTCAGCCATATAGACATATTGACTACAAACTAAGATTGTGTGGTTCTACAAGTACAGATTCAGAATTAGTTGTCATAAGTGCATATATTTTTTCAGAAATTGGTTTCTTACAGCTTACAAATCCATGATGTGGAAAGTTTAATGTAATGTTAAATAAGTTACCATTTACCTAGAAGTAGAAGTAAGCTAGAGAAAATTGAATGATAGCAATGAATAATAAAGTTTTAACGGTTCAGTAGTTTTTCTTAAGACAACTTTTCTGTACAGATACATAGATATATCTCAAAATAATATTGTTAGTTGAGTTGTAAAATCCATAAAAAAACGAAGTTTTTCCAGGGTTTACAGATAGGTTGACTCCTTTTGCTTCCCCAGCCCCCTACCAAGCAGCTGTCAGAAGACCAAAGGCATGGAAAACCCTGCGCTGTCTATGAAATACAGTGAGAAGAGCGGTGGAGAATAAGCAGAAAAGCGCACGCTCTCAACACCACACACACGTTAATACGATCACATAGACCATAGCCCAGTGAGTGCCGGAAAGTGTTTTCATGTAGATTTCATTTAAGGTCTTCTCATTACAAGAAAAGTGTCTTTGGCCCTAAAAAGGACAGAAGGCGCCTCTACAGTTGGCGCTTCCGTGGGACAGGACTTGTGAAATCATGCACTTTGTGGGGAAGGTAATTTGGGGTTATTTTAAAAAACTAGTCTAGATTTTATATGTGCTTTCAAATAACTAAATAGAGTGCGTGTGTAGGTCAGCGAGATAACTTACACAAAAGGCACAGTAACTGAGGCAGGAATTTTTGAAATGCACAAGGAGACCCACACTCAGCCTCTGTGACTTGCTGTTCCACTCTGGTCACATGACCCCAAATACATCCATGAGGGCCTTTTAGCCACATGCAGTTCTACTGTGCTTCTCTAACTTAGAAAATCAATAACATACGAACTGGATGTTGTATGACACTGGTTCTAGGTGCCCCTGCTTCCTAGTCACAGTCTGTTTCACTGTTCACTTCGTTTTTATTTGCAGGTGATGGTAGTGACCATTTTCATCCGGTAAGGTACTTAGAAGTAAGCAGAACACACATATATCAACACCCGGTACTGTACAATTTTCTAGCCATATTCTAGCTATTGACATTGCTGATGCTTGGAGTCTACATAATATTTTGTGTTAACTGATGTGACTAAAGGTAAGATTGAGGTACCAAAAATAGATTCATTACTACTGAAATGTTAAACATGTTGATTCAATATTTTAAAAACTAAAATGAAAAACTTGGTAAATTCGGTAATAAATGGTCTAAGGACATTACCATGTCTATAAGTTCTAATCTATTTGGGTCCCACTTTAGAAATGAATCCTTAAATAAATGTTTAGGACTGCACACTGTTGTCCAAATGAAACCTATTTTGCTTCCAGGATCAAAATACTCACCATAATGTCTGAGGGATTTAGTATAATTTAAGCAATATCTCCTATCTAATTTCTCAATACTTAAGAAGTTCTGAAAAAGAACTATTTAACCTTATTCATTCTGAGAACGTATGCCAAGTTCTTGCCCCATATGCCTGTTTTTCCATTTACAAAATGGCGGGGGATGGTGTTTCCTTCTGTGTTTCATAAGAAACAGTCTCAATATAATCATACATTTTATTTTCCATCCACTGGAAATAGAGAATGGGTCTTTGCCATTTCCTAGGCACTTAATCAGCAAGCTGCTTACTTGTAGTAACCTGCATAAAGACAAATTAATGTCTATAACTTGCTTTCCCACAGGGTTGCCAATGTCTACACAAAAAAGACTAGACAGGCAGATTCAAAGAGTTTGGAACACGGTATATTCTTGAGGGTAACCAAAACAGTCTTTTTTTTTTTTTTTTTTTTTTAAAGTAGGCTCCATGCCCAACATGGGTCTTGAACTCACAATCCTGAGTTCAAGAGGTACATGTTCTACCAAACTGAGCCAGCCAACTGCCCCCCCCTCCCCCGTAACAGTGTTTTTGCTTTCCAACATAAAGTCTACCTCAATCCCAGTCATTTGGTTGCATCACATAACTCAGACTACTTAGATTAGCATAAAAGTCTCGAGAGGTTCCTTTCTTTACACCTGCACCCTTAATAGTCAGGTCCCTCTGGCTGTGATGATAAGCCATGTGCAGGAAGAGAGTGTCAGAGTGATTTGTTTTCTTTTTAAAATTTAATATTTATTTAAAAAATTAAGCAGCTACCCTTCATTTGGTAATGTTATATTCTAATAGTGTTTTCGATTAAAGCTCTATTTGTGGGCATCCTCTAAGATTATCAGCAACAATCCAGTATTTTATAAATATTTCATTATGGGTGTAATAATGCAACTCTTTCTTCCTCAACAACGAAGTGTTTTTGGACCCAGTTTCCCTGAGTCTATGCTATATACATGTGTCTGCCCCTCAAAGATATGTCAATTTAGATGATGTGTCTGGTAGTAGAAAGATGGTAACAAAAATACGAAGGCAGCTTGAGACCAAATAAAACTAGATGAAGTGCTTCAGCTATTGAACACATTGCTTGTGAGTTTTCCATTTGAGCCTTTAAGAATGTCTTACATCAAAGTTTTCTGTATCTGCCTCACTTCAAGATGTGCAGTTACTGCAAGTCCAAAATCTAAAAAGAGTAAGTTAAGTTCCTCTGACTCCATAAGTTTAGATTAGCATGGTCTTCACTACTATATTACGTATTCTAGGTTTCTAAAATCGAAGTCAGTAACGTTGCACAAAAAGAGTTCTAGTGACCCCATCCCTCATCACTGGAGGCTCCTGGAGATTTATCTTCTAACATTTGACTCTTTGCCAAGTGCTAATAGCCTGAAATGAAAAGAAAGTAAATAGATCAAATAGCTTTCTTTTATCCGTTGCAAATTCAGTTGGAATCTAAATATTCAGCTAGCTTAAAATCCAAATCGTTTTCATTTAAATATGCAACTACATCTTAGTGTTTAAATCACAGCAGTGTTTGAGATCTAACCCAAACACAGCATGTCTCACACACTCACAAGCTCATCACTTCTATAGATCTTCCAGACTCCTATCAAAGGCTTTGGTCTGTCTGTGATAAATATTACTTTAGGATGAACTAAATTTGTACATTTAATTTATGAATGGAATTGTTAAAAAGTTTTTAACGGCTGTACAAAGAATAGCATTGGTTATTAGCTTGATAGTTTGAATAGCAAAACTTTTCACATGGAATGCTTATGTTTTTAAGTTGATAGAAGTTGCTTCAAAGAAGTAGCCATTAATTCAATTTGACTAACTTCTTTTTTCTTGTTTCCATTACCGCCATTTGTATGCCCGACAGGGAGAGTGGAGCAAGGGCTGTACTTTCCAACATGTAGTAAAGTATAATTAAAGTGTACAGACTGAAAACATCTTTGTCGTATGCTGTGGTGCCACGCCAAATGTGTGATGCAGTTACTGACAGTGACGACTAGAGTAGTTGTGGACGGGCACATACGGCCATCCAAGTATCTCTCCCTGCGGTCGTCCCATCGTTCCCGACAACTTGAATAATGGTGGCAGAGGGAGCATGCCCAGGTGGACACACCTCACCACTGCCTGCATCATAACCTGAGCTAGAATTGAATACCTATTCCCTGTTGACTGGCTAAGAAACCTACCTTCCTAAGCTTGTCTTTCTGGGTGGTAGGGAGAGCGTTTTTACTACTTATACTGGATGGTGATTAGGGAGACTACTTTAAAGGCAACTTTCTGGAATTCCGGTGAGGAATGGGTGTGATTTTTTTTTTTTTTTTTTTTTTTTTTTTGGTATTTCAATAGACTATGGTTCCTGAGAGTATATATTCTGCATTTGTATAGCACCTGCAGTCTGTGCCCATCTGAGTGTTGTCAATCCTGTGCAAGAGGCACATTAGGCTTTTCTTTGTACAAATGAGCAAAGTGGCCCAGAGGATTAAGTGACTTTTCTTAGGTTGTATGGGACAGTGGGTGGTGGAGCCAGATTTAAATTGGAACTATTGCCTTGTTTCCTAGCATAAGCTATGTCATAATGATGACAGGTCTTTAAAAAACAATGTTTTAGCCTTGTAACAAATGAACTAAAGGAGAAATGGGGAGAAGCTGAGGCTGCCAAGGTGCTGCTGCACGAGCTCACTGATTCCCCTGCTGGAAGGAGCCTGAGGGAGGGGTTAAGTCACACCTGAACACTGTTCCTGGTGTAGGAATAACATGGCCTGTTGCTTTAAATCGGTATGATTTCTCCGGATGAAGGAAACCAGGCAAGTGAGTCAACCTGTGTTGGCTTTCATGCCCTCTAAGGATGTTGTCCCCCCAGGGAGGGTAGGAAACTACAGGAGAGAAGGCCACAGAAAGATAAGGAAAGAGAGAAAGAGATCCTTCCAAAGCTGGGGCAATCTGGAAGTCTAACAAATCACAACAGCCTGTTGAAGCTGTTGCAAATGTGACTGCAGAATCCCTGCCTGTAATCCCGACATCAGCAAATGTTCCCGTGTTCAAAAAGGATGGATCCTGTATTGTCCCCAGCTCAGGACATACTTGAAAAAGTGTGCAGAGGTGTGCAGAGCTCAGGACTCAGTCGTGTCTGAGGATACAAACGAGGGCCGGTACACAGCCCAGGCCTGCCTGCTTTCACGTCGGGGCCTCGCCTCATTTCAGGTTCAGAGGAAGTTCACACACGCAGCCCCCTTCGAAGAGAACCTCCATACGGGCATTGCCCTGTGTGGCAGGAGAGAACCTCGGGGCAGCTGGGGCACCTTTCCTGTGATACCGTGACCACTCTTCCAAGGTAGGTGCTTATATGCAATTGTGGACCCCGCTGAGCTTGTGCTGAGGTGCAGAGCAAGAGTCTCTGCTTTTACAGCCTTTAGAATATAAGTGATGCAAAGGTTCTGTCTTTGCTGGAAGGGGTGGCGTTCATTCTGTGCTCCTCCTTTGGGTACTGAAGTTCGTATCCAGTTAGAAAGCAACATATTCAAGTTATTGCTTGCCCCCTTTCCCACTGGAAACACTCCACACCATGCTTACATCAGCTAGTCATTTTTGTTTCTTGCAAGTAAGGACCAGCCTGATACATTGCCAAGAAATTAGTGTAATTGGGATATGTTCAAAAAACTGTCATGTGGCCTATACGGTCCATTCAAAAACAGACTCCTAAAGGATTTATTAAATTTTTTTTTAACGTTTATTTATTTTTGAGACAAAGAGAGACAGAGCACGAACGGGGGAGGGTCAGAGAGAGAGGGAGACACAGAATCTGAAACAGGCTCCAGGCTCTGAGTTGTCAGCACAGAGCCTGATGCGGGGCTCAAACTCACAGACCGCGAGATCATGACCTGAGCTGAAGTCGGACGCTTAACCAACTGAGCCACCCAGGCGCCCCCCAAAGGATTTATTGCTCCACATACTCTTGGTCCTCAAGTGTCATCAGGCCATAGGGAAACAGGACAGGTGTGCTCAAAAGAATGGTTGCGCACAGGCATTCTAAACAGAGCCTCGACAGACATGTCAGTTAAGAATCCAAAGTGTGGGGCGCCTGGGTGGCGCAGTCGGTTAAGCGTCCGACTTCAGCCAGGTCACGATCTCGCGGTCCGTGAGTTCGAGCCCCGCGTCAGGCTCTGGGCTGATGGCTCAGAGCCTGGAGCCTGTTTCCGCTTCTGTGTCTCCCTCTCTCTCTGCCCCTCCCCCGTTCATGCTCTGTCTCTCTCTGTCCCAAAAATAAATAAAAAACGTTGAAAAAAAAAATTAAAAAAAAAAAAAAAAAAAAAGAATCCAAAGTGTGGGGCGCCTGGGTGGCGCAGTCGGTTAAGCGTCCGACTTCAGCCAGGTCACGATCTCGCGGTCCGTGAGTTCGAGTCCCGCGTCAGGCTCTGGGCTGATGGCTCGGAGCCTGGAGCCTGTTTCTGATTATGTGTCTCCCTCTCTCTCTGCCCCTCCCCCGTTCATGCTCTGTCTCTCTCTGTCCCAAAAATAAATAAAAAACGTTGAAAAAAAAATTAAAAAAAAAAAAAAGAATCCAAAGTGTATTTCTAGAGTGCTTACAGCCAGAAGTTTGTATTCCTTTGCTTTTTTCTTATTCAAGTTTTAATTTAAATTCCAGTTAACATATGGTGCAATTATTGATTTCAGGAGCAGAATTCAGTGATTCATCACTTACATACAGCACCCAGTGCTCATCCCAGTAAGTGTCCTTTTTAATCCCCCCCATCCAGCCCATCCCCCACCAACCTCCCTCCATCAGCCCCCAGTTTGTTTTCTATTGTTAAAGTCTGTTTTATGATTTGCCTCTCTCTTTTCTTCCCCCCATGTTCATCTGTTTTGTTTCTTAAATTCTACATATAAGTGAAATCATGTGGTATTTGTCTTTCTCTGACTGACTTATTTCGCTTAGCATAATACTCTCTAGCTCCACATTATTGCAAAGGGCAAGATTTCATTCTTTTTGATGGCTGAGTAATATTCCGTTGTGTGTGTATATGTGTGTGTGTGTGTGTGTATACATACACACACATATGTATATTGTGTACATTGGGGTGCATGTACCCCTTCGAATCTGTATTTTTGTATCCTTTAGGTCAGTACCTAGTAGTGCAGTTGCTGGGTTGTAGGGTAGTTCTATTTTTAACCTTTTGAGGACCCTCCATACTGTTCTCCAGGGCGGCTGCACCAGTTTGCATCCCCACCAGCAGTGCAAGAGGGTTCCCCTTTCTCTGCATCCTTGCCAACATCTGTTGTTGCCTGAGTTGTTAATGTTAGCCATTCTGACAGGTGTGAGGTGGTATCTCATGGTGGTTTTGATTTGTATTTCCCTAATTGTGAGCGATGTTGAACGTCTTTTCATATGTCTGTTAGCCATCTGGATGTCTTCTTTGGAAAAATGTCTATTCATGTCTTTGCCCATTTTTTAACTGGGTTGTTTTTTGGGCATTGAGTTCGATAAGCTCTTTATAGATTTTGGATACTAACCCTTTATCAGATAGGTCGTTTGCAAATATCTTCTCCCAGTCTGTAGGCTGCCTTTTAGTTTTGTTAATGTTTACTTCATGGAGATAAAAAGCTCCTGTGCAGAAGCTTTTTATCTCTATGAAGTCCCGATAGTTCATTTTTGCTTTTGTTTCCCTTGCCTCAGGAGACATACCTAGTAAGAGGTTGCTATGGCCAATGTCAAAGAGATTATTGCCTATGTTCTCTGCTAGGATTTTGATAGTTTCCTGTCTCACATTTAGGTCTTTCATCCATTTTGAATTTACTCTTGTGTATGGTGTAAGAAAGTGGTCCAGTTTCATTCTTCTGCATGTTGCTGTCCAGTTTTCCCAACACCATTTGTTGAAGAGACTTCTTTTTTTTTTTTTTTTTTTCCACTTGGATATTCTTTCCTGCTTTGTAAAAGATTAGTTGACTGTATGGTTGTGGGTCCATTTCTGGGCTTTCTATTCTGTTCCATTGATCTATGCATCTGTTTTTGTGCCAATACCATACTGTCTTGATAACTTGAAGTCAAGAATTCTGATGCCTCCAGCTTTGCCTTTCTTTTTTAAGATTGCTTTGGCTATTTAAGCTTTTGTATGGTTCCATACAAATTTTAGGATTGTTTGTTGTAGCTCTGTGAAAAATGCTGGTGGTATTTTTATAGAGATTACATTAAATGTGTGGATTGCTTTGGGTGGGATAGACATTTTAACAATATTTGTTCTTTCAGTATGCATGGTATGATCTCAGTCTTTTTGTACTTCTTTGAGGGCTGATTTGTGACCCAGTGTGTGATCTATTCTGGAGAATGTTCCATGTGCACTTGAAAGGAATGTGTACTCTGCTGTTTTAGGATGGAATGTTCTGAATATACCTGTGAGGCCCATCTGGTCCTGTGTGTCATTCAAATACATTGTTTTCTTTTCTGCTTAGATGGTCTGTCCATTGATGTAAGTGGGGTGTTAAAGTCCCCTACTATTATTGTATTATTAATGAGTTTCTTTATGTTTATTATTAATTGTTTTTACATATTTGGGTGCTCTCAAGTTGGGGGCATACGTCTTCTTGTTGGACAGATCCCTTTATTATGATACGGTGCCCTTCTTCATGTCTTGTTACAGCCTTTGGTTTAAAATCTGGTTTGTCTGATATAAGTATTGCTATTCCAGCTTTCTTTTGACATCCATTAACATGATAAATGTTTTTCCATCCCCTCACTTTCAATCTGCAGGTGTCTTTAGGTCTAAAATGAGTCTCTTGTAGGTAGCATATACAGGGATTTTTTTTTTTTTAAATCCATTATGATACCCTATGTCTTTTGATTGGAGCATTTTGTCCATTTACATTCAGAGTGATTATTGATAGATATGAATGTAGTACCATTGTATTACTTGCTTTATCATTGTTTCTGGAGATTTTCTCTGTTTCTTTCTAGTCTCTGTTGCTTTTGGTCTTTCTTTCCCATTCAAAGAGTCCCCTTTAACATTTCCTGCAGGGCTGGTTTAGTGGTCACAGACTCCTTTAGTTTTTGTTTGGGAAACTCTTTATCTCTCCTTCTATTCTGAATGACAGTCTTGCTTGATAGAGTATTCTTGGCTGCATATTCTTCCCATTCAGCATGCTGAATATATCATGCCACTCCCTTCTGGCCTGTCAAATATCTTTGGAGAGATCTGCTGCTAATCTTACTTGTCTTCCCTTGTATGATAGGGACTTCTTTTGTCTTGCTGATGGTTTTTCTTTCTCTCTATATTTTGAAAATTTAACTATGATATATCTTGGTGTTAGCCTGATTTTGATGGGAGTTCTCTGTACCTTCTGGATTTGGACATCTATTTTCTTCCCTAGATTAGGGAATATTTCAACTATTATTTCATCAAATAAACCTGCCTCTTTTCCTTTCTCTTCTGGGACTCCTATGATATGAATGTTATTACACTTTATGGAGCCACTGAATTCCCTAAGTCTACATTTGTGACCCAATATTTTTCTTTCCCTCTTGTTTTCAGTTTTATTATTTCCCATAATTTTACTGTCTATAGCACTTATTCATTCCTTTGCTTCTTCCATCATTCTTGTGAGTATATACAGTTGGTTTTGCATCTTGGTTATAGCATTTTTTGATTTTGGCCTGACTAGTTTTTAGGTCTTTTATCTCTGTGGTAAGGGACTTCCTGGTGTCTTCTATGCTTTTCCTGAGACCAGCTAGTATCCTCATGCTTATTTTTTTTAATTCTGGATCAAGCATATTACTTATATTTGTTTCGAGTAGATCCCTGGTTGTGACCTTTTCTTGCTCTTTCTTTTGGGATGAGTTCCTCCATCTTGGCCTTCTTCTTTGTGTTAGGAAAGCCTGTTATAATTCCTGCTCCTGAGAGTAGTGGCTTTATAAATAAGAGGTCATATACTGTCCATGGCCTTGTGCTTCAGGGTGTGTCTCTGATGTGTGCTGCATGCACTCTGCTGCTATGTTTTGGCTGTTCCTTCCCTCAGGTGAGTCCATGTAGAGTTTCTCCTTGCCTGCAGTGGGGAGTTTTTGGACCTTTTCTGGAGTGTGGCAAGTTTTAACTTGGTGTGCTTTGGTCTGCTTGTTAAAAGAGACCTGATGCTATTTCCACTAGAGTTGAAACTTTGCAGCACTCTGTGGTCAGTAGACTTTGTGTGTTCGGTGGTTCTGTGCTGGTCTTCTGGGGAAGGGCCTGCTGCTCTGGTTCTTAGACAAGTGTGAGCCAAAAAGCAGCACCTGCAGAATATGGGGCAGGACTTGGTGTAAGCAATTTAGGCTGCCACTGTTGGCATTGTGCTGCTTACTGAAATTAGTTTACACTGAGGGGCAGGGGAGAGAAATGGTGCAATCCCTCTCCCTCATCCTGGAGAGGGAAGTTTGCACCTGCTGCTGTCTGGGAAGCCCTCCCAGAAGAGCAGACTATCTCTTCTCCTGTGTCCTGGGCATCCCTCAGATCCCTGCCTTCACCCTGACTGTGTCTGGGCTGTCTGCCCACCTGGAAGCTCAGAACACCTGTGTTCTATCCCAGGAAGGCTGGCTGAGTTTTAAAACTCCAAGCTTTAGGGACCTGGTATGGCAGAGATCCACAATGGTCTACTGGGGGAGGGTTTTACTGTGTTAGGACTGATGCAGGTTTGTCTCAGAAGGGCAGTTGCACCAAAGTGCAGAAGCACTGGTTTTGGAGTAATGTGCAACAAAGAGCCAGTGTTCAGGTTAGCTACTCTCAGCAGGTGTCTCTGCACCTATGCTGAGGAGCAGGGGATGGTAATGGTGACTGCCAGCTCTTTTGTCCCTGGAGAGGCAATGCCACCTTGCCCAGATGTGCTCCAAGAAGGGGGAACCATCCCTCTTGTGCATCCCAAGGGATCCTTAGATCATACCTTGTGCTCCCGAGCTTCTGCCCTCTTTCTCCACAGGAGCACTGTAATGCCCTCAGGGCTCCACGCTGAGCATCACATGGACCTCTAAAAGTCCAGTCTTTGAGCCCCATTGGTTGTAAAAATTCACAAAAAAACAGTCCCTTTCAGTTTCCTGGTCAATGGCTTTGGAGAAGTGTTTTCCCTCTCCCTCTCCCTCTTCCTCCTCCTCCCCCTCCCCCTGCCTCTGCCCCTTCCCTTCCCTCCCCCACCTCTCCATGGCCAAGGCCTTCTACAGCACCTGTGATCCTTTTCTCCCCCAAATCACATCTCCGTACCTCCTGCTTTCTATGGTGTGGCTTCTTCTCTCCCTCTAGTTGTGCAATGTGTTCTGTCAGTCCCCAGATCAATTTTTGGTTGTTCAGAATGATTTGGTATTTATCCAGCTGTGTTCAGGGAAGAGGCAAGCCTAGCATCCTCTTACTACTCTGCTGTCTTAGCTCCTCTCTCCTCCCAATTATTTTTATTGTGGTAGAGTACACATAAAAACTGTCATCTTAACAATTTTTAATTATACAGCTCAGTGATATTAAATTAGGCTAGGTGATATTAAAGGCTAGGCTCAGTGATATTAAATTAGTTAGGCTACTTCCATGATTTTGCTTTTGTGCATCATGCTGCCATGAACATGGGTATACAAATATTGTAGTTAATTGCTTTAATTAACACTGAATGTACAGGTCCAGTATGGCTCAACTATGAAGTAAAAGGGTCATCAGTGAATGATGTGCAATAAAGCCCTAGCCACACCTGGGTGGTGAGCCTAGCTTCTTTGTATTTTTTCATTTTATATATTTTCTAGAATGTATATTTATCTAGTTCCCAAAATATAAGTGGTGTGCCATCTAACAGCATTACCAATTGAAAAAAAGTGAGTGAGTCCCTTTGCCCCATTAAACCATTGTACACGGAGTTGTTGCTGTCAGTGTTGAAGTAAGGTGCTCCTAGATGATGCAGAAGTTTCAAAGCTTGAAGTTCAAGAATCAAAAAAGTAGGTCATCTGGTTGGTTGCTGATAACCCCCGACAGTGAAGTTCTAGGATAAACAATTACTTCACTGTTTTTACTACCTATGAAACTTGAGTTGAAGGAGCAACACATCCCGCCACCACCAGCCTCATGAAAGCCTTCTTGAAACGTATCTCTTTCCCTCACTGCTTACATTTATTGAGCAGAAAAAACTGCAGGTGTAAACCCCACACAGTAACTTGAGGTCAGAGAGATGGAGACACCCCCATGGCCTGTCCCTGTCCCCACTGGCCCCCAGGTGGAGATTGCACTGGGACAGGTAAGGGGCCAGAAGACAGCAAACAGACAGTTTCTGTCTAGACACATACTTAATAATTCTTGAATAAAGGAACCTCTCAGCACCACATCTAGCAACTTTGAATGTAACTGGCTGCTGGCTGCAGTCCCGCTTGCTAAGCTGCCTGCAGAGATGGGATGTTGACTCATGATGTCTCCTGCCTCTTTCCTGAAATGTTGCAGCCATCGCTTATTTATTCTCCGTCTATGCCCACTGGGTCCTATTACGTGCATGTCCCTAATGGCTGGTGGGGATGAAAAGTGAATGAAATGGGGTTTGTGCCCTCCTGGAGCTCCCCACTCTGAGCCCTAACGCTGTGGTCTGTCTCTATTGCAGGAGCAAGGAGAGGGAAGACTGGAATGGGAATGGCAGACAAGGCTTCCCAGAGGAAGAGGGAAACAGGAGGAGGTAAGGAGGGGTCTGCCTCAAGCGAGGAGTGGCGTGCAGTGGCTTTGGAAGAATGGCTGTGTGGGAGACCCACTGGGAAGCTCAGTGGTGGAGAATCAACTTCAGGATGTGGGGTCAGAGTCTGACAAGCTGAGAGATTCTTTCTGTAATTTTGGTAAGTAAATAAATTTGGTAACAGCAATATGGCAGTATATATGTATGCATGTATCTAGAACTTCAAACAGCCTTCCTCTTCCCCTTTCCTTCCCTCTTAGTCCTAAACTGTGGCAGGACTCAGCCCAGCTCCACATGGGTGGGGGAAGCAGGGGCTGCATGCTTGGAGCAGGGCAAGAAAGGAACGCATGAAGGGGGCGGGCAGGACGTGAGAACGGTCATTGTCAGTGCAGGCAGGGTGATGGGAGGTCAGTACCTGGAAAGCCCAAGCTGGGTAAGAGGGCATGGAGGGGCGTGAAGCCCACATCAGCAGAGGGTGGCAATGTGTGGGAACGGGGATGGTGACAGTGGCTTGGCATGGGCTGTCAAGCCTGTGTGTAGAGGGGGCCCGGAAGCTCTCTTTGCTCATGTGTACCCTTGTGTGTTATTACTGCACACACATGCAGTAACCCCCAGTTCTGTCCTGGGAGGCCTGATAGTGGCACCCCAGGGCAGTAAGCACACCTACAGCCCAGATCTTGGCTTTTAAACACCATTCTCCACAGAAGAAATCAGAATGCCTTGGGGGCTGGGGGTGGGGAGAGGTTGGCTTCAGGTCTGAGGCAGGAAAAATAGGAGATGAAATGAAACATCTAGTTGCACCAGAAAGCAAGAATATGCTTCAAGAATAATGAGGAAATGTAAAAAAGACACAGAAGCCAGTTTGAAGAGACTCCCACAGGCCAAATCTGAGGCATTCTGACACCAAAATAATGACAGTAAAGACTTACAATGAATTGAATAAAATAGGTGTCCGTACTAATATAAACAAACAGATTACTTGGAAATTTGATGGGGAATGCAGTGTTCCATAGTCTCAAAGTACCTCCTTACAAAATACTTAATAATTACAAAGGACGAAAGAAAGCTTCACAGTGGGGAAACCCTGAAGATGCCACTGGGGTGAAGTGGTCAGAGGGAATGGACATCATCTGTGGTGGACAGACAAGTGGGGTGCTGCCTGCTGGAATGTTCCATGAGCATAGCATTGCTTCTGTGATCACTCCTGCCAAAGGGCCGTTGCCTGAAACTAGCTGTGAGGTTTTTTCAGACAAAACCAAATTACAAAATAACTGGCTTGTAGCCTGCAGAGGTGTCAAGGTCATGAAAATCAAGGAAGGAATGAGAACCGTTTCACAGTGAGGGAGAGTGAAGACAACTGACTGGATTCTGAACTTGCGCTTTTAAAAAAATTTTTTAGCATTTATTTATTTTTGAGGTGGGGAGGGGCAGAGAGAGAGGGAGACACAGAATCCGAAGCAGGCTCCAGACTTCGAGCTGTCAGCACAGAGACCCAGTGGGGCTCAAACTCATGAGCCGCAAGATCATGACCTGAGCTGAAATTGGGTGCTTGACCAACTGAACCACCCAGGTGCCCCTGAAGTGGTGCTTTTATTGTAAGGGGCATTATCAAGGCAATTGACAAAGCAGGAGTGGGGTCAAGGGTTAGATGATAGTGTATCAACATACAGTTGTTTTTTTTTTTTTGGTTCTCATAGGAGATTTTATTAATTAATGGAAAAATCCAGGGAGCCAGGGTATCTGTATTCTCATTTACTTTCTATTTATTTATTTTTAAAATTGAGGGCATAATGGACATGTAACATTAGTTTCAGGTGCACAACATTATGATTCAATATTTGCATATATTGTGAAATGGTCACAAAAATAAATCTAGTTAACATCTCTCACCCCACATAGTCACAATTTTTTCTTCTTGTGATGAGAATTTTTAAGATCTACTCTCTTAGCAACTTTCAAATATACAAATATGGTATTATTAACTATAGTCCTCTTGGTATATATCACCATGACAATTATTTTATAACTGGGATTTTTTAATAACAAATTATAATTCTTTTATAACTGGAACTTTTTGCCTTTGAACCCCCTTTACCCATTTTTTCCCGTTCTTCACCCCTGCAGCCACCAGTCTGTTCTCTGTATCAAAGAGCTTGGTTTTTATTGTTGTTTTTAATTCCACATATAAGTGAGATCATACAGTATTTGTCTTTCCCTGACTTATTTCACTTAATATAATGCCTTCAAGATCCATCCATGTTGTTTCAAATGGCTGAATGATATTACATTGTGTGTATATACCATGTATTCTTTTCTTTTTTTAATCTCATCTCTCTCTTAACATACAGTTAACATCTCTTTCTCTTAACATACAGTGGTATATTAGTTTCAGATGTACAATCTAGTGATCCAACAATTCCATATATCAGTGCTCATCACAGTAAGTGTTCTCTTAATCCCCTTCACCCATTTCACCCACCCTCTTCCCCGCTGGTAACCATCAGTTTGTTCTCTATATTAAAGAGAGATATATACTATTGTTCTCTCTATGGTCTGTTCTTTGGTTTGTCTCTTTTCTGTTTGGTTTCTTAAATTCCACATATGTGAAATCGTATGGTATTTGTCTTTCTCTGACTTACTTAGGTTTATACTGTCTACATCCATCCAAGTTGTTGCAAATGGCAAGATTAATTCTTTTTTATGGCTGAGTAATATTCCATTACACACATGCACACACACACACACACACACACACACGCACCATATCTTCTTCTATCAATGGACATTTGGGCTGCTTCTGTAATTTGGCTGTTGTAAATAATGCTGCAATCAACATAGGGGTGCAAATGCCTTTTCTAATTAGTGTTTTTGTTTTCTTTGGGTAAATACCCAGTAGTGGAATTACTAGGTTGTATGGTGATTCATTTTTAATATTTTGAGGAACCTCTATATTCCACAGTGGCTGGACCAGTTTGCATTCCTACCAACAGTGCATGAGGGTTCCAATTTTTCCACATCCTCGCCAACACTTGTTGTTTCTTGTCTTCTTGATTTTAGCCATTCTGACAGGTGTGGGGTAATATCTCACTGTGGTTTTGATTTGCATTTCCCTGATGATGAGTGACGTTGATCGTCTTTTTATGTGTCTGTTGTCCATCTGTATGTCTTCTTTGGAGAAATGTCTGTTCATGGCTGAATTTTTTTTTTTTTTATTTTGAGAGAGAATGTGAGTGGGGGAGGGGCAGAGAAAGAGGCAGAATCTCAAGCAGGCTCCATGCTGTCAGAACAGAGCCCATGCAGGGCTTGAACTCATGAAACTGTGAGATCATGACCTGAACCGAAATCAAGAGTTGGACGCTTAACCAACTGAGCCATCCAGGTACCCCCATATCTTCTTATTTTTAAATTGGATTATTTTTTGGGTGTTGAGTTTTATATAAATTATATTTTGGATACTAACCCTTTATTGGATATGTCATTTGCAAGTGTCTTCTGTTCACTAGGCTTTTAGTTTTGTTGGTTGTTTCCTTTGCTGTGCAGAAGCTTTTTGTTGTTATGTAGTCCCAATAGTTTATTTTTGCTTTTGTTTCCCTTGCCTCAGGAGATCTATCTAGAAAAATGTTGCTATGGCCAATGTCAGAGAAATTACTGCCTGTGCTCTCTTCTCTCTCTCTCTCTGTCTCTCTGTCTCCCTCCCTCCCTCCCTCCCTCCTCTCTTTTTAAGGTTTCAGGTCTCACATTTAGGTCTTCAATTCATTTTGAGTTTACTTTTGTGTATGGTGCAAAAAAAGTGGTCCAGTTTCATTCTTTTGCATGTAGCCATCTAGTTTTCCCAATACTATTTGTTGAAGAGACTTTTTCCCATTGCATATTCTTCTTTGTTGAAGGTTAATTGACCATATAAATGTGGGTGTATTTCTGGGCTTTCTATTCAGTTCTGTTGATCTATGTGTTTATCTTTGTGCCAGTACCATACTGTTCTAATTACTACAGCTTTGTAGTATATCTTGATATCTGGGATTGTGATACTTCTGGTTTTATTCTTCTTTTTCAAGATTGCTTTGGCTATTCAGGTTCTTTGTGGTTCCACACAAATTTTAGGATTATTTGCTCTAGTTCTGTGTAAAATGCTGTTAGTATTTTGATAGGGTATACCATATTTTCTTTATCCATTTATTCATCAATGGGCACTGAGATTGTTTCCATATCTTGGCTATTGAAAATAACGCTGCAATGAACATGGGAATGCATATATCTTTTTGAACTAGTGTTTTCATTTTCTTTGGATAAATACCCAGAAGTGGAATTACTGGGTCATATGGTAGTTATATTTTTAATTTTTTAAGGACCCTCCATACCGTTTCCGTAGTGGCTGCACCAATTTACATTCCTTCCAAAAGTGCATGAGGTTTCCCTTTTCCTCACATCCTCACCGACACTTGTTTATTTTCTTTTTGATAATAGTTATTCTAACAGGTGTGAACTGATATTTAATTATGGTTTTGATTTGCATTTTCCTGATGATGAGTGATGTTGAGCATCTTTTCATGTACCTCTTGGCCATCTCTGTGTCTTCTTTGGAAAAATGTCTATGTAGATCCTCTGCCCAGTTTTAAGTAAGATTTTTTTTTTTATTAAAAATTTTTTTTAATATGGGGCACCTGAGTGGCTCAGTCGGTTGAGTGACCGACTTCGGCTCAGGTCGTGATCTCAAGGTTTGTGAGTTTGGGCCCTGCGTCGGGCTCTGTGCTGACAGCTCAGAGCCTGGAGCCTGCTTCAGATTCTGTGTCTCCTCTCTCTCTGCCCCTCCCCGACTCATGCTCTGTCTCTCTCTGTCTCAGAAACAAATAAATATTTAAAAAAATTAAAAAATTTTTTAAAATATAATCAGATTTTTTTTGCCATTGGTCAAGCTGTGTGTGTTATCTATCTCAGTTATTAATCCCTTGTCAGATATATGATTTACAAATATATTCTTCCATTCAGTAAGTTGCCTTTTGGTTTTGTTGATGATTTTTTTTGCCGTGCAGAAGCTTTTTAGTTTGATGTAGTCCCGCTTGTTTATTTTTGTTTTTGTTGCCTTTTCTTTTGGAGTCAGATCCAAAAACTCATAACCAAGACTGATGTCAGAGAGCTTATCATTTGGAGTTAATTTTTGTGTATGGTATAAGATAGCAGTCTAGTTTCATCCTTTTGCATATGGCTGTACAGTTTTCATGGCTTATTTATTGAAGAGTATCTTTTCCCAGTATATATTCTTTCTCTTTTGTCATAAATAATTGACTATATATGTGTGGATTTATTTCTGGGCTCTCTATTCTATTCTATTGGTCTATGTGTCTATTCTAATGCCAATACCATTAAGTTTTGTTTACTATAGCTTTGTAATCTAGTTTGAAATCAGGGAGCATGATACCTCCAGCTTTGTTCTTTCTCAAGATTGCTTTGGCTATTTGGGGTCTTTTATGGTTCCATAAATTTTAGGGTTCGTTGTTCTATTTCTGTGAAAAATGCCATTGGCATTTTGATAGAGATTTCAGTGAATCTGTAGATTGCTTTAGATAATATGGACATTTTAACAATATTAATTCTTCCGGTCAGTGAGCATGGAATACCTTTCCATTTATTTGTTCTTCAGTTTCTTTCATCAATGTCTTATAGTTTTCAATTCATAGATTTTTTTCACTTCCTTGGTTAAACATGGAGTTGTTTTATTAATTTTCCTTTTTGCTAGTGTGTTATTAGTGTATACAAACACAATAGATTTCTGCATATTGATTTTGTATCCTACAACTTTACTGAATTCATTTATTAGTTCTAACAGTTTCTTTCTGTGTGTGGAGTCTTTTAGGGTTTTCTATATATAATATAATGTCATCTGCAAATAGTGACAGCTTTACATTTGTTCTTTCCAATTTGCATACCTTTTATTTTTCTTGCCTTATCGTTGTGGGTAGGACTTCTGATACTACATTGAATAAAAGTGGTGAGGGTGGGCATCCATCCTGTTCCTGATCTTAGAGGAAAAGCTTTTAGCTTTTCATTGTTGAGTATGATGCTAGTTGTGGGCTTGTCATGTATGGTTTTTAAAAAAATGTTGAGTCACATTCCCTTCTTATCTACTTTGTTAGGTTTTTAATCATAAATGGATGTTAAATTTTGTTGAGTGCATTTTCTGCATTAATATAATCATATAATTTTTATCCTTCATTTTGTTAATGTGATGTATCACATTGATTGATTCGAAGATGTTGAACTCCCCTTGCATCCTTGGAATAAATCCCACTTGATCATGGTGTATGATCCTTTTAATGTATTGTTGAATTCAGTTTGCTAATATTTTGCTGAGGATTTTTACATCTATCTTCATCAGTGATATTGGCCTGTAACTTTCTTCTGGTGTCCTTGTCTGGTTTTGGTATCAAGGTAATGGTGGCCTTGTGAAAAGAATTTGCAAGTTTGCTCTCCTCTGCTGTTTTTTGAAAGAGTTTCTTCAATGTTTGGTATAATTCACCAATGAAACCATCTGGTTCTGGAATTTTGTTTGTTGGGACATTTTTGATTACTAATTCAATCTCTTTACTAGTAACTGGACTATTTGGATTTTTCATTTCTTCTTGGTTAAGTCTTGGAAAATTGTATATTTCTAGGAACTTATTCATTTCTTCTAGGTTGTCCCATTTGTTTGCATATAATTTTTCATAGTCATCTCTTTGATCCTTTGTATTTCTGTGGTATCAGTTTTAACATCTCTTGTTATTTCTGATTTCATTTACTTGAGCCCTCTCTCTTTTTCTTGGGGAGTCTAGCTAAAGGTTTGCCAATTTTGTTTACTTTTTCAAATATCCGGTTCTGTTTCATTGCTCTTTTCTATTGTCCTTTTAATATATTTCATTTACATCTGCACTGATCTTTAAAATTTCCTTCATTCTACTAACTTCAGGCTTTGTTCTTTTTCTAGTTCCTTGAGGTATAAAGTTAGGTTGTTGAGATTTTCCTTGTTTTTTTTTTTTTTTTTTTTTTTTTTTTTTGAGGTAGGCATGCATTGCTATGAACTTTCCTCTTGGAACTGCTTCACTGCATCCCATAAATTTTGGTATGTTGTATTTCCATTTTCATTTATCTCAAGTTGTTGATTTCTTCATTGACTGGTTTTTCAGTAGCATTTGTGAATTTTCTAGTTTCCTCTCATGATTGATTACTAGTTTTGTACCAGTGTGGTCAGAAAAGATGTTTGATATGATTTCAGTCTTCTCACATTTATTCAGACTTGTTTTGTGGCCTAACATGTGGTCTATCCTGGGAATGTTTCCTGAGCACTTGAGAAGAATGTGTATTTTGCTGCCTTCAGATGGAATGCTTTGTATATATCTGGTCTAATGTTCCATATAAGACTGATGTTTCCTTATTGATTTTCTAACTGGATGATATATTCATTGATTAAAATTTGGTATTAGATATTTCTACTATTAATGTATTGCTGTCTATTTCTCCCTTTAAGTCGGTTAATGTTTGTGGTATATGTTTAGGAGCCTCTATGTTGGGTGCATAAGTATTTACAAACGTTATACCTTTTTATTGGCTTGACCCCTTTATCATTATGTAATGCTCGTCTTTGTCTCTTATTACAGTGTGCTTTAAAGTCTATTTTTTTCTGATCAAGGTATAGCTACCACAGCTTTCTTTTGGTTTTCATTTGCATTATTCCATCCTGTCATATTCAATCTCTGTGTGTCCTTATATCTAATGTGAATCTCTTGTAGGCAGCATATAGATGGGTCCTGGATTTTTTTTAACCATTAAAATGATTTTTTATCTGTTTATTGAAATATAACACAAATACAAAAAAGCACACAAACCACAAATGCACAGCGCAATGAATTTTTACAAAATGAATACGCCAAACACAAGAAAGAGAATGTGACCAGATCCCCAGAAGTCCTCATGCTGCCTCTCAGACACCCCCCTGCCCTGCTCCTCAGTGATAATTACTGTCAATTAGTACTTGATGACCTTTCCATAAATGAAATAATTCAGTATGTTTCTTTGTGTTTAGCTTTTTTGGTTCAACATTATGCTTGGACATTCATTTATGTTGCAGTACATAGCTGTGGTTTGTTTTTATTCCTGCAAATATTCAATCATAAGAATACTTATTATTTATTTGTCCAGTATTTATTTGGGCATTTTGTGCTTTTGGTTTCAGACTATTAGCAATTACTGCTACAAACATTCTTGTACATGACTTGTGTTGCACTTGGGCCCATACTTCTGTCAAGTGAATTTTTTTTTAAATTTAGCCACTCTATGTCTTTTGATTGGAGAATTTAGTCCATTTACATTTAATGTAATATTTAATGTAATTATCTATAGGTGTGTATTTACTGCTATTTTGTTAATTGTTTCTTGGCTGTTTTGTTGTTCCTCTGTTTCCTCTTCTCTTTCTCTCTTACTTTGTGGTTTGATGACTTTTCTGTAGTGGAGTGTTTAGATTTCTTTCTCTTTATCTTTTTTTGTATCTACTGCAGGTTTTTGCTTTGTGGTTATTATGAGGCTTACATATAACAATCTATATTTATAAGTTTATTTTAAGTTGAAAGTAATTTAAGTATGCACACATTCTAAAGCTGTACATTTTTACTCCCTACCACATTTTGAGGTCACATTTTACTTCTTTTTATCTTGTGTATTCCTTAGCTAATTATGTCATTATAGTTATTTTTTTAATGTTGACTTATTTTTGAGAGGTAGAGTGCAAGTGGAGGGGGTAGGGGGACAGAGGATCTGAAGCAGGTTCTGTGCTGATAGCAGAAAGCCCGACCCAGGGATTGAACTCAAGAACTGTGAGATCATGACTTGAACCAAAGTTGGAAGTAGATGCTTAACAGACTGAGCCACCCAGCCGCCCCTGTCGTTATAGTTATTTTTACTACTTTTGTCTTTTAACCTTCATACCAGGTATAAGTAATTAACTACCATTACTATATATTTACCTTTACCAATGAGATTTATGCTTTCATGTGTTTTGTTGCTAATTAGCACCCTTTCTTTTCAGCTTAAAAACATCCCTTTAACATTTCATGTAAGTCTGGTTTAGTGGTAATGAACTCCTTTAGCTTTTGCTGTCTGGAAAACTCTCTCTTTCCCTCAATTCTGAATGATAACTCTGCTGGGTAATCTTGATTGGAAGTTCTTGATTGGAAGCGTTTTGAATGTTTTGTGTTACTCCCTTTTGACCTACAGAGTTTCTGCTACAAAATCTGCTGAGTCTTGTGGGCATTCCCTTGTACCGAACAAGTTGTTTTACTTGCTGCTTTGAAGATTCTCTGTCTTTAACTTTTGACATTTTAATTATAATGCATCTCAGTGGGTCTCTTTGGGTTCATCTTATTTGGAACTCTCTAGGCTCTCTTGGATCTGGATGTGCTTCTTTCCCCAGTTAGGAAAGCTTTCAGTCACTATTTCTTCAAATAATTTTCTGCCCCTTTCTCTCTCTCTTCTCCTTCTGGGAGTCCTATCATGTGGGTGTTAGTCCATTTGATGTTGTCCTATAACCCCTTAAGCTATCTTTACCTTTTTTTTTTTTCATTCTTTTTTCTTTTTGCTGCTCTGATTGGGTGAGTTCCACTGCCCTGTACTTGAATTCATCGATTCTTTCTTTGCTTCATTTAGTCTATTGTTGAACCCCTCTAATGTATTTTTTGTGTTTATTTATTTATTTTGAGAGAGAGAGGGAGAGAGAGAGAGGGAGAGAGAGAGAGAATGAGCATGAGTAGGGGAGAGGCATACAGAGAAGGAGAGAGAGAATCCCAAGCAAGCTTGGTGCTATTAGTGTGGAGCCTGATGCGGGCTTGATCTCATGAATTGTGAGATCATGACCTGAGCTGAAATCAAGAGTCAGACGCTTAACCAACTGAGCCACCCAAATACCCCACCTCTAATGTATTTTTAAGTTCAGTTATTGTATTCTTCATCCAGTGACTTCTGTTTGGTACTTATATTTTCTATCTCTTTATTGAACTTCTCACTGTATTCATCCATGCTTCTCTCAAGTTTGGAGAGCATCTTTGTGACCATTACTTTGAATTCTTCGTGAGGTAAACTACTTATCTCCATTTCATTGAGGTTATTTTCTGAGGTTTTATGTTGTTCTTTTGTTTGGAATATATTCCTCTGTTTCCTCATTTTGCTTGTTTCTCTCTTTGTGTTTCTATGGATTAGCTGAAACAGCCATCTTTTCCAGTTTTGAAGGAATCGTCTTGTGTAGATGAACCTTACTGCTTAAACTTACTGTAGCTCTTGGTTGTCTCTCAAACTTTTGTGATCGTCCAAGCAGCCCATTTTAATAGCTCCCAGTTGTTGAGTGTGCAAGGCCTGTTAGTGTCCCAGTGGGTGGAGTCTCAGTCAGCATGTAGATTCGGGCTGATTGGAAGCTATACACTCAGGTAGCAGATTTTAAAGTATGCAAATATATACAGTCCTGAGGGACCACGAGCATAAGCCCTTTTGGCCACAGAACAGGTGATCTGGAGGTCCCCAGGCCTGTGTTCCCTGAGAGCATCTCTGTAGCTTCTAGATGTGTGCCAACTCTGAAGCTTGCCCATGAGGCTGAAGTTCCAGGACAAGCAAATAGGCCTCTTTTATAGGGAGACTAGGGATGTGTTCCAGTCTGCGGTGCCATGGGGGTGGCAGCCTACCAAGAACTAGCTGCCTTTTATAGTCCCATGGGACCCAGGAACGCAAGCCTCCTGGCCACCAGAGTCATTCAAGGAGGTGTTCTGGGGTGGCAGCCACAAAGACTAGGACACCCGATGTGAGAACTAGGGCACCAGGCATGTGTAAGAGCTCCCCTCTGAGGGATGCTGGCAGCCTGGAGCATGGCAGAGGGATGAAGGTAAAACCACCTTCCAAGGGCTCTGGAAGGCTTTCCAGTCAAGCCTGAGATGTGTGTTTAATCAGAAGCCTGCTCCTCGGGCTGCAGCATCGGTGACAGCTTACAGCCCTCTTTCTCCAAAGAACTGAACTCCTGGCTCTGTTGTCTCTTGCTCTAGCCTGGGAGTGGTGGCTGTTTGAGAACTCTTTCTGCACTGGTTACAGGCCTAGGGGACCCATGAGCACAAAGCCCCACTACTTAGCACAAAGCCAGGTGATGTAGAGGTGGTCCCTGGCAGCAAGTGCAAAACTTGGGGTGCCAGAAAGGTGTAAGCTCATTCCCGGGAGACCCCAGTGAGGGAGAGAGGTAGAGGGGGAGCAAAAGGGTGGTGTCCCCTGGCCTGTGCTCCCCGAGAGCACCTCCATGGCCTCTAGGTGTGTGCCACGCTGGTCTGCCACTTTCTCAGAGATGGACGTATGTTTCAGGCTGCTGTCTGTGTGGTGACCTCAGGACAGTATTCTGCCAACAAGTGTCTCTCTGATTGTTACAGTCCCGTGGGACCCAAGAACACAAGCCCCCTGGCCTCCAGAACCAGAATTTTGAGGGGTGTTCCTTGGCTGCAGCTGCAAAAACTGGGGCACCAGATGCCTGTAAAAGCTTTCTGTGGGAGATACTGTTATTGTGGAGAGTGGAAGAGGGAGAGCATAAAAATGGTGCCCGCCAGGGCAGGGCCTCTGTCCTTGGGAAATATGCCAACAGGCCGGGCTCCTGGGGCCGATGCTTTAAGATTAGTCAATGGACCTCTGACATAAAGTCACTTTTCAAACAGCTGCTTCTGCACTGGCCCTGGGGTGGGGAGTCTATGCAAGCCTTTTAAGAGGTATTTCTCAGGCTGCTCCAGCCCTCTGGGTCTCCCGGTTACCTGCTCCATTGCTTTTCAAAGCCGGATGTTTTGAGGGCTTGTTCCTCAGGTGCAGGTCTTAAAAGTTGGGGTGTCTGATGTGGGGTGGAACCCTTTGCTGCTCCGGGAGAAGGTCTGGGTTTGTGAGTTCCCTCCCGATTGTGGGTTGCTGTGCCGGGGGTGGATTTACAGGAAACCAAGTCTTAGCCTCTGCCACCCACCATGATGTGGCTCTTTTCTTGTTTCTGGATATGCAGCAGCTGCTCAGCTGGTTGTCAGAGGAGAGGAACCTGGTCCGTATGTAGCTGTGGGTCTGGTGTGTCCATGGGAGGGCTGAGTCAGAATCTGGGTTTTGATGGCTGTACTGGGGCAGGAGATGTCCTTGTTTGTAGGACGTTGTCACTGACAGTCCTGGGGCATGCCTTTGGTAGCACACTCAGCTCTTTTTGCTGTACTTGTAACTTTTCTGTGAGATTCTTGGTGTTTTTTTTGAAACTCCGAGGGTATTCATACCCTTTGATACAGTGATTTCATTTCTAGCAATCTGTCCTAGGGAAGTAATCAGAAACCTAAGCTAAGATTTATGTATATAGCTCCCGTACTTTTTTGTAATATGAACTGTAAATAACCCGGTATCTATCAGGAAAATGGCCAACTTAATTTAGATAGATTTCCTATTTTGCAGCAAGTAAAAATACTGTTTTGGAACAATTTATTGCCGTAGGAAAATTCTTGTGCTATGTTACCTGAGAAAGATGCACATCGCTGGGCAGTATCTCAAGTATTTATCCAGCATCTCTTGAGTTATAGCTGATGACTGCCATGGAAGCACTGAAACATCAACACCGTTTGCTGGGATTCCTGTGGGTAGTTTTCTTCTTTATACACATGTTATTTTTCAGAATTTCCAGAATGAGCATATATAATTTTCATAATCAGAACAAAAAGTTTAAAAAAACCAGCACATAATCCCACGGTCTCTCGGGAAACTTTCAGAGGCTTCAAAGGAGTCAGGACACTCGGGGTCCTTTGAGCACGTGGCAGTCCCAGGGCGGGGTCCCAGGTTTATCTCTGTTACCCTCATTTGCTCCGTTTACTTTTTAATTTTTTTAAGTGAGAGAATTTATATATTTTTTGACTTCAGAATGGATTGCTTGCATTTTTCTGAAAAGCTCAAGAAGTCAGAAAGGAACCGTGTGCCACCTCATTCCCAGACAACTGGTTTTGGCTCATAGTATGTGTGCTTTTGTGTGTCCACGCTGGACATTCTGTTTCTGCGCTGACCCGTGTAGGTGTCCTCGCAGCTGTCTTTCCACAGCGGGTGTGTTTCTGTGACTCACACTTTCTGGAGCGCTTTGGGGATGGTTCTGCTCGGTCCACTTGAAGACAGGGGCACAAGAGGAGGCTCTGAGGGTAGAGACTTTGGTTCGGTATATGAAGATAGCTGGTGTGAACCTTCCGTAAAAGCTTCAGAGGTCTCGTGGCATTCCCGGGCTCCCGCCCGAACGCCTAAAGAGGTGCCGGGAAAGTCAGGTGCAGGGGGATTGTGTCTACGGCACTACGTCCGTGCCACTCGGGTGCAGTGCAGGAGCATGAACTTGGCCACATGCGACTGAGTGCCTGGACTTAGCACGAACGAGGGCCTGCTTCCCACTTTCCTTGGAGGTGTTATGAGGGTCCGTGTAGGGCCACATGGTCAACTAGGGACTTGTGGCAGTGCACAGCATTATGAATAAAAATTAAGCATCTGTAGAGAGGAAAAAACAACCGCAGCTTGAAAGCAAAGGTCACCATCCTGGGATGACAGACATTTGCTCCCTCTGGCAGTGCTGGCTGCACAGTCCCTCCCTCCCCTGGCAGATTAGCTTGAGGTCAAGAGGGTTCAGGTCAAGAAATAATGTGTTCACTTTCAAAGCTCTCTGGGGAAGGGTTTGGAAGATGGCACTTGTTTCCTGGGCTAGAGAGACCAACGTTGAATCATTTTGTTTTGTATTAACATAATGAGTTTATTCCATTCCTTGGAAACCTGGTTCAGTAATGAAAAGTTCTCAATCCCCAAAAGTGCTCTTTTTATGAAGATAAAGGAGAAGAAAACAAGGTGAGGAAAGGAAAAAGAACTTGCATGTTGACGGGGGTGTCTTCAGGGATAAGGAGCACCCAGGAATCCAACATGAGAGGCAGGAAGAGCAGGCACACAGGTATGGCACCAGAGAGTGGTGGGGAATGGACGGTGACGCACAGGAAGTGGTTCTGCACGTCAGAAAGTATGTGTGCAGGTTACCTGGTGTTACATGAGGGTCTCAGCGCCAGCATGTACCAGAGGAAGATCCTGATGCTTGTTGGATGGGCCTTGGTCCTTAAGGTCATTTGCTTTGAGGCACATCCTATCACTCTCTGGGCAGTAATTTTTTGGGGTATTAGCCAGTGGTTCTCAAGGTGTGACTCCTGGGCTGGCAGGTTCCACATTACCTGGGAACTTGTTAGAAATGAAAAATTTCAAGCCCTACCCACAGATCTCCTGAATTCAGGCCTCTGTGGCCAGGGCGGGGGGGGGGGGCAGTCAACTCTGGCTGATTCTGACACACCACTGCAATCGATGCCTGAGAAGTGGGAGAGCCTTCCAGCCTGCGTCAGATGGGAAGTCCTTAAGTTTACACCACGTACCTTATCTTCCTACAAGTTGGAAATCAGCTAAGCAGGTTCATATTTGCAATAGGAACAATACATATTAAATTTTTTTCAAGTTTTTATTTAAATTGCAGTTACGATAGAGTGTAATATTAGTTTTAGGTGTAGAATTTAGGGATTCATATTAAATATTTTTGTGTTTTGAGGAACTGGCTGCTAGTTCAGCCTTATGTACTTTTAAGTTGAACTTTCAGAGCACTGTGACTGATGTTTAGTGTTGCTACGAAACCTCAGCACACGAATTCCTGTTATGAGTACGTTTTTCTCCAGCAGGATAGCCTGGTACCACCCATCCTCGTGCCTATTTCTTTTCATGCAAGGACTACCAGGGATGTTCCCACCATATTTGGCTCATACTTGCCATCAGCGCTTTCGTTCATTCATTCATTTATATATTTTTAAAGGACAATCTCCATTTTACTTTTTTCCAGAGACAGTTTTTCTTCAGTCCTTAAGGACTTAGCTCCTGACACAGGCTTTGGTGGGGGTCCTGGGGCAGCACCTGAGGGCCTGAATCAGGGTGGGGAATTCTGTCCTCGGTGCCTCAGGAGCTCCCAGGTCCCTTGCCATGAATGGCAAGCTCACAATGTAACGTAGTTTCACATGCGCTCGGAACCACGCAGGCGTCGAAGACTCACTTCCAAAATGTCCCTGGTGGCGGTGGCGTCTACTGTGTTCCAAGTAATGAACTTTTTTTTTTTTTTAAATGTTTATTTATTTTGAGAGAGGGCATGCGCAGAGCCAGGGAGGGGCAGAGAGATGCGGGGGTGAGGGGAGAGAATCCCAAGCAGGCTCTGCACTGTCAGGGTGGAGCCCCATGTGGGGCTTGATCTCACAAAGTGTGAGATCATGACCTGAACTGAAACCAAGAGTCGGGCGCCTAAGGACTGAGCCACCCAGGCGCCCCTGAGTAATTAACTTCTTAATGGCTTTGTCCCGGGCCTGCGATGGGCACAGCTGGAGCAGCGGATATGCTACATGCAGCCGTGGCCCTTTCTGCCATGACTGTTACTCCTTTCCTTGGTCATCTTGGAGACGAGGGTCCGAGAGATGCATCAGAACTTCTAAAAACATTTGACGGAGACGTGAGAATAACTTATGGCCTTCTGTTGGAAGACTTACCTCAGATTTTAGCTAAACTGGATTTAAAAAAAATTTTTAATGTTTATTTTTGAGAGAACAAGCACGCACAAGCAGGGGAGGGGCAGAAGGAGACACTGAATCTGAAGCAGGCTCCAAGGCTCTGAGCTGTCAGCACAGAGCCCAACGTTGGGCTCAAACCCACGGGAGCTGCGAGATTGTGACCTGAGCCCAAGTCAGATGCTTAAGCGACTGAGCCACCCAGGCGCCCCTGGATTTTTTGACTATCAGCATTTTTCAACTTGCCATGACACCCACTCCCCATGTGTGATCACTTTGTATAATACTGCAAAATGCTACATAAGTTCTGATTCACTGGACAGTCTCATACCTGCTGAAAGGCTGACTCTTCTGAGCACCATATGCCCTGGGCTTGGTGTGGATGATCGGTCAGGCAGATGTGCACCAGCCGCACAGCCAGGTGTGTGCACCCGCCTCTCCACCTCCGTGACCAGCTTAGCCCCGTCTCTTCTGACTGTGGGGGTGACCGTCCAGAGTTTCCTCAACTATGAACTGGGACAGGGTTGCCACAGCTCCGTGTCATTGAAAGGGTTATGTTGATGAACGCTTGTAGAAAGCACATTTCTTCCGGGAATTCTCGGTGCCCGCTGCTATCACCGTGATATCTGTGACGGCTGAGTGCGTAGATCACGTTCCTATGCACTATGCTTAGCAATGTCAGAATGAAGGAGCATTAATGGCAATTTTGCAAACCTGGGTATATTTAAGAAACGCTGTATAGTAAGCATTTGGAAAATCTTTTTTTCAAAAGGACTTAAAAAGAAGTTTCTAGACCTAAAACACATCTGTCTCCCATCAACTACAACTTGGTTATCTGCAATGACCTACAACCTGCTTGAGCTTCAGCCCATTTTGTCATCTGTAAAAGGGATAATGTTACTCGCCTCATGGAACATGTATGAAGATTAATGGAACATGGAACATGTACAGATTCATGGAACATGTATGAAGATTAAGTGAAAAAATATGGCACAAGATATGCACTGGGTACATACTGGAGGTGCTCCATTCTGAGGTAAGCATCTCTCTGCTCAGCATTAACTGGTCGTTTCTCCAATATTTAGAACACAAGTGAAAAGTATCATTAATTGCAGAGAAAAAGTTTTTATTCTTTGATATATAAAACCAACAAAACTTTAATGTGTAATACAACATAGTTTTTTTTTTTTTTTTGTTTAAGAAGAAAATGGCAGAAGTAAAGATCTGGGTACAAAAATACACTCAAGCAGCTGTTCCAAGAAATTCAGAACTCCTAATATTATAAACAACAGCATACAAATCTCGGATTGGTAGGTTTTTTCTTCTTTCCCTAAAAAATCATTCACATTTGCTTAATTTAAAACACGTTAAGAAATATAACTTTCCTTCTTGGTGACAGACCAGTTACTCAAGAAGATATTAAAAAACCAGCAATAACTCAGCAAAAGAACATTTCATTTGTGATAGTAACTAGCATTAGACTTTTGGTTCTATAATACTTATCGTAGTAAAAAAAACCCACTTCTGACTGCTTGGATGCCAGAAAAGATGCTCATACAGCTCACTGGAGCCCATAAATTTGGATGTATTTGGACTCTCACCCTCTACCTCAACGGGAGAGCATCTCTGGTCTTCCCTGTGCTTAGGAACACAACCAACAGTGATCCTGGCACACAAATAACAAAATCAAACATAGCTGCAGGAAACCACAACTGCTCAATAAAAGCTATTTCTGCCTAATAAATAGTTACCAAAGGAAAAATTATTTGCTTTTACACTTAATGAAGAAAAATGAAGATGTTGAGATACTGTTTTCAATCTGTTAGCAGCCTGACATCCATGAAGTCAGGACAGTTCTGTGGCTGACCAGCAGGGGGTGCTGGACCACAGGAGAAGCAGCTGTATACTCTCCCAAGAAAGGCATCCTAAAAAAATATTTTTACTTGTATTTATATGAAAGCTTTATTTGGTCAAAGTTTAGTTCTCAGAGTATAAGTGTAACATTTTCTCCTCCACATTGGATTCAAACAAAATACACTTCATATAATATTGGATCAAACATGAATAAACCTATAAAATTACTAAATATATAAATATTGCTGGAAGATCAAAGGGAAATGATAATGAATTTACTCTGTGTTAAAAATCAGTAAGTTCCACGTGACTTGTGAATTTAAAACAAAGATAACAGAAACTACACATCCAAATGGCTGTGAGCTTTCAGAGGCCTGCCAGGGGTGTGTGGTGGGCTTATCCATCATTTCCACTGAAAATATTTCAAAACTTGCCCTCAGACTCAAACCCCAGGAAAAGACTAGTTTTTATCTCAGAGTCAATGGTGGCTTTTGGTCACGGAAGTATTGCCGAGACTTACCTTCCAGTACCTTCCAACCCCGCAGGGCTAAGTTCGCCCCGCCCAGAGGCTGAGCCTCCGCAGGTGCCGTGATCCATGCGAGCTTTTCCCTGGGATGTGTGGGGGTCTGGCACCCGCTTGGCTGTCTGAAATTCATTGTCACTGGTCATACCTGTTACAGGCTTGGGCGCATTGCCTCTTCAAAGCCAGGCTCTGGCTGCCACCTTCCTCCCTCATTCCTGCCGGTGAGCGGAGTCTGCAGGGCAGCCGGGGCGCGCACTCACAACAGTGCTGACGTCACAGGTTGTTTTTGCACAGGTCACATTAAAGACACAAATCTATGTTTCAAAAGGAATTTTAAAGCTTCATTTATAAAAGTATTTTCAAAACCAAGTATTTTCTGCACCTGGTCAGACCCTCTCTGCCACGTTATTTACGAAAGTGCTGGGACCTGCCCCCGGCTGAGCACTGACTGCACGCGTGTGCATTTTCTGTTCCGTGGAGAAGTCTATAAAAATAGTATCTGGGGGCGCCTGGGTGGCGCAGTCGGTTAAGCGTCCGACTTCAACCAGGTCACGATCTCGCGGTCCGTGAGTTCGAGCCCCGCGTCAGGCTCTGGGTTGATGGCTCGGAGCCTGGAGCCTGTTTCCGATTCTGTGTCTCCCTCTCTCTCTGCCCCTTCCCCGTTCATGCTCTGTCTCTCTCTGTCCCAAAAAATAAATAAAGAACGTTGAAAAAAAAAAAAAAAAAAATAGTATCTGTATTTTCTATCCGTCAGCTGGAACACACGCGGGGTGTGGGCCAAGAGGGTGGGATAAATAAAAACAACAAGGGGCCCGAAGCGCACAGTGCCTGTCCCCACTCGCACCCGGGACCCGCGGTTACCAGCGCCTCCAGGGGGCGCGGCGGCCCTACAGCGTCACGGCCGGGCCGTGCTCCTCCACGGCGCCAGGGGGCAGCGGCAGGGCCAGGCTGTGGCGAGGGTCGGCGCGCAGGGAGCTGAGCAGCCTGTGCGCTGGGCCCGCGCCGTTGACCCGCGCCTGGCTGCCCGGGGGCGGCGGCCTGGGTGCCGGCCGCGGCTCCAGCACGCCCTCGAGCACCACGTCGGGCTCGTCGTCGCTGTCCGCGTCGTCGGGCTGCAGGTGCAGCAGCGCGGGCGCGGCGGGCAGGCTGTGGCGGCTGGCCGCGCTGTCCGAGGAGCGGCCCGAGCTGCCCGACGCGCGGCTGCCGCGCACCACGTTGTTCCTCTGGTTGGCCGGCTTGACCGTGACGATGAGGTTGTGGCTGTTGGCGATCATCATGTCCGTGACCTGGTCCAGCGTCTTCCCGGCCACCTCGATGCCGTTCACCTCCAGGACCTCGTCGTCCACGGCCAGCAGCCCGGTGCTCTCGGCCAGGCCGCCGGGCACCATGCGCGAGATGAAGATGCCCGGCACCTTCTCCAGGCCCTGCGGGGCCACGCGCACGCTCGTGCCGTCGCGGATGTAGAAGCCCAGCGGCTTCTGGCAGCCATGCCTGTACAGCCTCACGCGGCGGTGCGTCTCGGGCAGGATGTCCACGTCGATGATGGAGGACACGGGGCGGAAGTCGTGCGGCAGGCCGATGTGCAGGTGTGCGCGCCGGCGGGGGCCGTCCTCGCGCAGCGCCAGCGCCTTCCTCCGGCGGGATAGAGAGCCACCGGCCCCGAAGCTGCAGTGCTCGGCCTCCTCTGAAACAGCAGAGGGGGTGGCGGTCAGGATGGGGGGAGGTACTGGTCAGGACAGGGGGCGGCACCGGGAGGGGGAGGGGGAGGCGGTCAGGACGGGGGTGGGGGGAGAGGGGGCACCGGGAGGGGGAGGCGGTCAGGAGGGGGGCGAGGCATGGGAGGGGGAGGCACCGGAGAGCACGGCGACGCCTGAGGGCTGGGGCTGCCCGTGGGGTCTGGCTCTCTGCCGCTTACCTGTGGGCTGCTCCTCGGATGTGCCCTGGGACCCCACAGAACTCTGAGGCAGTGGGCCCCACCATCACATCACATCTTTCAGCTAATTCCCTACAAGTCTCGCCCAAATGTGTAGCACTTCACTTTTCTGGAAAGTCTCAACCTCTAGGATGATACTCTGGAGTAACTTTCAGAGCCCACAGCCATCTGGCATCAGTTGGGCTGGCCATATAGTTAAGTCCAATCGCGTCCCTACAGTTAGCTCTCTGGAACTCTCCAAAACCACCCCCACGCAACCAACATGACTGCAAGGTGAAGAGGCAGGAATGAGACTACAATAAAGAGAATTAACAATGGATGGAAGGCTTAAAAGTGCCCGATTACATTCTGGGAAGACGGCAGAGCAGGGGCCCCGGGAATCTCTCCCCCCCAGATGACAACAGCAGGGGCGGAACCTGTGTGATGGGACTGCTTTGGAACTGTGGACTCTGCCCGAGGCCTGCCACGTGTCCGGGAGAAGTCGTCGATTTTGGTCCACTCCAGCTCGCAGCACAGCAGCACCTGCCCGTCCCGCGCCCCAGCCACGTGGCAGGCAGCCGGGCACGTGTTTCTGGAGCAGCCCGCAGAAGCCAGGTGGACGAAAAGGACCCCGTCCCCCAAACGCCAGGAGGCCATGCTCTGACCACACAGGTGCGGACTCAGAGGCTGGCGGCCATTGCTGTCACCCCTCCGGCTCCAGCTCGAGTGACTTCAAGGGGATAAGTGCCCTCTTATCCCCCTTTTGTTTTCCACTTTTCCCCTTTCGGGAGCCACACGTTAAAGACTAGGACATTGAAAAACAGCTGCCTATTTGGGGGAAATTAGGAAGTGACGGCACATGTCCAAGGAAAGGCTCAGAAAAGGCCGAGGAAGACATTAAATGGACACCTCAGGCTGACCCCCGGCACAGAGCCTGCAACCATGAAAAGAGCGACGACAACAAAACAGCAAACCCTGGGGAAGGGGGAGAATCTGATTTCCAGAGTAACCGCATCATGAGATTCGAATGTCCAGCGCTCAGCAAATCACAAGGCACACAAAGAAACAGGAGACTTTGGCCCATTGAAAGAAAAAAGATAATTCAACAGAATCTGTCCCTAAAAAGGACCTGGTGTCAGATCTACTTGAGAGACTTTAACACAATTGCCTTGAGACCATGGGGAAGATGGTGGAATAGGAGGATTCTGAGCTCACCTCCTCCCACAGACACACTGAATACACCCAGGCATCCCCTACATATAATGCAACTCAATCTGAGAACAACCTGAAGCTAGTACAGTGGCTCTTCCACAGCCAAGGACAGAAAGAAAAAGCCACACCAAGAAGGACAGGAGGGGCAAAGACTGAGTCAGGAAACAAACCCCTGGCACGTGAGAAGGGAATCACAGATGCAGAGAGGATATCACACTCCCTGAGGAGTAAGGGGATCAAGCCCAATGGGCACCCGTGGTCCTGGGAACCTGCACCAGGAAGATGAGTCCCCATAATATCTAGCCTTAAAAATCAGCAAGGCTTAACCCTGGAAGCTTTGAAAACCAGTAAAGCCTAATTCCAGGAGAGCAACAAAGAAATCAAAGAGGAAATAAAAAAAATTTCCTGGAGACAAATGAAAATGGAAACACAATAGTTTTTTTAGGATGCAGCAAAAACAGTTCTAAGAGGGAAGTTTATAGCAATATAGGCCTACCTCAAGAAACAAAAAAAGTCTCAAACAATCTGACCTTACACCTGAAAAAGACTATAATAAGAATAAAGCCCAAAGTTAGCACAAGGAAGGAAATAAAAAAGACCAGAGCAAAAATAAATAGAGACCAAAAGACAATATAAACGACCAATGAAACGAAGAGCTGTTCTTTGATAAGGTAAGCAAAACTGATAAACCTTTAGCCAGACTCATCAAGAAAAAAAGAACTCAAGTAAATAAAATTATAAATGAGAGAATTTAAAACTGACATCACAGAAATCCAAAGGATTATAAGAAATTACCATGAAAAATTATACACCAACAAATTGGACAACCTAGAAGCAATAGATAAATTCCTAGAAACATACAATCTTCCAAGACTGAATCAGGAAGAAATAGAAAATCTGAACAGATTACTAGTAACAAAATTGAATTGGTAATCAGAAAACTCTGGCACAGGTGAATTCTACCAAATATTTTATATTTAATTTAATATTTTATCTTATTATTTTATGTTAGAGAGAAAGACAGTATGAGCAAGGAAGAGGGGAGAGAGAAAATCCCAGGCTCCAAGCTGAGCATGGAGCCCAATGTGGGGCTCGATCCCATGACCCTGGGACCATGACGTGAGACAAGATCCAGAGGTGGAAGCTCAACCGATTGAGCCACCTGGGCACCCCTCCACTAAACATTTAAAGAAGAGTTAATGCCTGTGCTTCTCAAGCTATTTCAAAAAATAGAAGAGGAAGGAAAATTTTAGAATTCATTCTTCAAGGCCAGCATTACGATGACACCAAAACCAAGGACACTCCAAAAAAGAAAATGAGGCCAATGTCTCTGATGAACATAGATGTGAAAATCCTCAACAACATATTAGCAAACCAAATTCAATGCTACATTAGAAGGATCAGGTGGGATATATTTCAGGGATGCATGGAAGGTTCAATATCTGCAAATCAATCAGTGTGATGACCACATTAACAAAATGTGATCATCTTAATGGATGAAGAAAAAGCATTTGACAAAATTCAACATCTGCTTATGACAAAAACTCTCAACAAAGTGGGTGTAGAGGAAACATACCTCAACATAATAAAGGCCATGTATGATAACCTATAGCTTACATCATAGTCAATAGTGAAATGCTGGCATCTTTTCCCCTGAGATCAGAAACAAGTCAATGATGTTTACTCACCAGTTTTATTCAAAATGGTATTAGAAGTTGCAGGTGGAACAGTCAGACAAGAGAAACAAACAAGGGACATCCAAACTGGGAAGGAAGAAGTAAAACTGTCACTACTTGCAGATGATAAGATTACATATAGAAAACCCTAAAGACTCCACCAAAAAACTATTAGAATAAATGAATTCAGTAAAGTTGTAAGATACAAAATCAATATACAGAAATCTATTGTGTATAATAACTAATAACACACTAGCAGAAAGGAAAATTAAGAAAACAATCCCATTTACAATTGCAACAAAAATAATAAAACACCTAGGAATAAACCTAACCAAGGAAGTGAAAGATCTATGAACTGAAAACTCTAAGACACTTACAAAAGAAATTGAAGAAGACACAAGTAAATGGAAAGATATTCCATGCTCACTGACTGGAAGAATTAATATTGTTAAAATGTCCATATTACCTAAAGCAATCTACAGATTCACTGAAATCCCTATCAAAATGCCAATGGCATTTTTCACAGAAATAGAACAAACAACCCTAAAATTTGTATGGAACCACAAAAGACCCCAAACAGCCAAAGCAATCTTGAGAAACAACAAAGCTGGAGGTATCATGCTCCCTGATTTCAAACTAGATTACAAAGCTGTAGTAAACAAAACCGTATGGTATTGGCATAAGAACAGACAATAGACCGGGGCACCTGGGTGGCTCAGTCGGTCCAGCGTCCAACTCTTGATTTCAGCTCGGGTCCTGATCTCATGGTTCGTGAGATTGAGCCCCGCATTGGGTTCTTCTCTGACAGAGCAGAGCCTGCTTGGGATATTTTCTCTCTCTCTCTCTCTCTCTCTCTCTCTCTCTCTCTCTCTCTCTCTCTCTGTCCCTCCTCTGCTCACACTTTCTCTCTCTCTCAAATAAGTAAACATTAAAAAAATTAAAAAGTGGGGTGCCTGGGTGGCTCAGTTGGATAGGCATCTGACTTCGGTTCAGGTCATGATCTCATGGTTCGTGGGTTTGAGCCCCACCTCGGGCTCTGTGCTGACAGCTCAGAGCCTGGATCCTGCTTCGGATTCTGTGTCTCCCTCTCTCTCTCTCTGCCCCCGTCTCTCAAAAAGAAATAAACATTAAAAAATTAAAAAAAATTAAAAAGAATAGATGACAGGCCAATAGAACAGCATAGACAGCCTAGAAATAAACTCACACATATATGGTCAATTAACTTATGACAAAAGAGACAAGAATATACACTGGGGGAAGGACACTCTTGAATAAATAGGCCATGAAAACTGGACAACCATATGGAAAAGAATGAAACTAGACTATTATCTTATACCATATACAAAAATTAGCAAAAACAGTAATTTGAAAAGATATAGGCACTCATATGTTTATTGCAGCATTGATTACAATAGCCAAGATATGGAAGCAACCCAAGTGTCCACTGTTGGATAAAGAAGATGTGGTACATACATGTACAATATATGTACATTTATATGTACATATATGTACATTATTCAACCATAAAGAGTGAAGTCTTGCCATTTGTAACAATGTGGATGGACCTTGACTGCATTATGCTAAGTGAAATTGTGTCAGAGAGACACAAATATTGGATGATTTCACTTGCATGCAGAATCTAAAAAAACAAAATAAACAAATAAAAATAACAACAGCAAAACCAGAAACAGACTCCTAAATACAGAGAAAAAACTGGTGGCTGCCAGAGGGAGGAAGGTTAGGGGACAGAATGAAACAGGTGAAGCGGATAAGAGGTACAAACCTCCAGTTGTAAAATAAACAAGTCAGTGATGAAAAGTACAGCATAGGGAATATAGTCAATAATACTGGTAACTTTTTTGGTAACAGATGGTAATTACACTTACTGTAGTGACCATTTAATAATGTATATAATTGTTGAACCACTACCATACACCTGAAAATATTACAATGCAACTTACTAAAATTAGAAAAAAAAAAAACCAGCCTTGGGGCGCCTGGGTGGCGCAGTCGGTTAAGCGTCCGACTTCAGCCAGGTCACGATCTCGCGGTCCGTGAGTTCGAGCCCCGCATCAGGCTCTGGGCTGATGGCTCAGAGCCTGGAGCCTGTTTCCGATTCTGTGTCTCCCTCTCTCTCTGCCCCTCCCCCGTTCATGCTCTGTCTCTGTCTGTCCCAAAAATAAATAAAAAACGTTGAAAAAAAAATTTAAAAAAAAAAAAAAAAAAAAAAAGAAAAAAAAACCAGCCTTAAAAATGCTCAAGAAACTAAAGGAAGATTTGGAGGAAGAAGATGATATATCAACAAAATGGAAATATTGATAGAGAGGCAGAAAACCTAAAATGTTACCAAATAGAAATTCTGCAGCTGAAGAGTATAATAATCAAAATGAAAAAAAATCACTGTCAGCTATGAATAGGCAGAAGGAATCAGTGAACTTGAATATAAGACAATGAAAGTTAGCGTGTCTAAGGAACAGAAAGAAAAAATGCTTGAAGAATAGTGAATAGAGCCTAAAGAAACTTTGGGACACCATTTAGGGAACCAACACATGCATCATGGGAGTCTTGGAAGAAGAGAACGTGGCCCAGGGAACAGCTGAAGAAATAATGCCTGAAAACTTCCACATTTGATGAAATGCATGAATATAAACATCTAATAAACTCAATGAACTCTAAGATGAACTCAAACAGACCCACATGTAGACACATTATAATCCACTTTATAAAGACAGAGAGACTCTTGAAAGCAGCAAGAAATGAGTCACCAGGGACCCTTATCAGATTATCAGTCTATCATTAACATTTCTCATCAGGAACTGGAGGCCAGGAGGCAGGGGGCTGATACATTCAAAGTACTAGAAGAAAATAACTGTCAATCAAGAATCCTATATCCAGCAAACTGTCTTTGCAAAGTGAGGGAGAAATTCACACTCCCAGATATATGAAAGCTGAGAAAGTTTGTATCACTAGACCTGCCTGGCAAGACATGTTCAAGGGAGTCTTTCAGGTGAAGTGAAGGACAACTAGACAGTAACTTGAAGCTGTGTGAGAAATAAAGATCTGAATGAAGGTAAATACAAGGACTATTATAAAAGCTAGCATCATAACAATATATAACTTGTATAATAGACTATTATCACAATAGTCTGTAGGTGCTCTTTTTGTTTCTACATGATTTAAGAAACTAATATATTTAAAGGATAAGAAATATTTGTCTAAAAGCTGGTATTATTGTAACTTTGGTTTGTAACGTCAAATTTTGTCGTCTACACAACATAGACGACTTTCGTGTTTACAAGGATTATCAGTTTGTGTTTTTGGGCACGCATGTATAATGTAATTTCGTGACACCAACAACAGAGCATTGTGTTTGGAGCTGCCGTGCTGTTACTGAACGTCTGCTTCTATCAGTTACATTAGATCCTTCGGAAGTTAGCTGTAACCACCAAGAAAATTACTATAGAATTGACACAAAGGACATTAAGAAGGGATTTAAACATTTCACTACAAAAAAATTAACACAAAAGAAGAGAGGAATGCAAGCCATGAGGGACAAAAAAAGCTAAGGGGCATATAGAAAACCAAGAGCACAGGGACAGAAGTAAGTCCCTTCTTATCAGTAGTTCCTTTATATGCAAATGAATTAGGCCCTCAAATGAAAACGCAGGCTGGCAGAATGAATAAAAACACATGATCCAACAATATGCTGTCTTGACAAGAGACTCTCTTGTGACCCAGTGACACAAACAGGAAAGTGAAAGGAAAAAGTTTCCATGAAAAAGCAGGCGTGGTTCTACTAATATCAGACAAAACAGACTTTAAATAAAAAAGGTTACACAAGGGGCGCCTGGGTGGCTCAGTCGGTTAAGCGTCCGACTTCGGCTCAGGTCCGTGAGTTAGAGCCCCGCGTCCGGCTCTGTGCTGACCGCGCAGAGCCTGGAGCCTGTTTCAGATTCTGTGTCTCCCTCTCTCTCTGACCCTCCCCTGTTCATGCTCTGTCTCTCTCTGTCTCAAAAATAAATAAACATTAAAAAAAAAAAAGTTACACAAGACAAAGGATATTACATATTAATAAAGGGATCAATAGAGCAAGAAGATATAACAATTACAAACATTTACACACCTAGTAACAGACCATCAAAAGATAGGCAGCAAAGCCTGACACAACTGAAGGTGGAAACAGTTCTAAGATAACAGCTGGTGACTCCAATACCCGTCTCATAATAAGGGACACAAAAACCAGACAAGATAAGTGGGCAAACAGAGGACCTAACACAATAAGCCAACTAGACCTGAGAGATACATACAGAACATTCCACCCAACGAGAAGACGATACTTGATTTCCTCAAGTGCACCTGGGACATTTTCCAAAATAGACCAAATGTTAAGCCACAAATTAAGTTTCAATAGATTTTAAAAGATAGATATCATACAAAGTATCTTCCCTGACCACAGCATGAGGAGGCAGAAATCAGTAACATAAAGAAAACTAGAAAATTCACTACAAAGTAAAAACTAAACAACACTTTGTAACAACCAATGGCTCAAAGAACAAATCACAGGGCAATGAGAAAATACTTAGGGATGAATGAAAACAAAAACACAACCAAAACTCAAGGAATGTAGCAAAGGCAATCCTGAGAAAGAAATTTATACCTATAAATGCTTATGTTAATATCAGGAAAGATCTCAAATCAACAACCTAACTTTACAACTTAAAGCACTAGAAAAATAAGAACAAATTACGCTCAAAGCAGAAGGAAGGAAATAATAATGATTAGAGATATATGCAGTACAGGATATAAAAACAATAGAGAAAATCAATGACAGAAAAGGTTAGTTCTTCAAAAAGACCAATAATATTGGCAAAACGTTAAATGGACTAAGAAAAAGAGAAGACTTGGGGTGCCTGGGTGGCTCAGTCAGTTAAGCATCCAACTTTAGCTCAGATCATGACCTTGCCAAAGGTTTGAGCCCTGCATAAGGGCTCTGTGCTGACAGCTTGGAGCCTGGAGGCTGCTTTAGGTTCTGTGTCTCACTCTCTCTCTGCCCCTCTCCCACTTGCACACGCACGCGTGCACGCTCTCTCTCTCTCTCTCTCAAAAATAAATAAACTTAAAAAAAGACTAATTACTAAAATCAGAAATTAAAGTGGGGACACCGCTACCATTTCTACAGAAATGAAATAGATTTTAAGAAAGTACTAGGAGCAATTGCATGCCAACAAGTGGGGTCACCTAGATGGACAAACTTCTAGAATCATAAAACCTACCAAGGCTGAATCATGAAGAAATACAAAATCGGAATAGATCTATAAATGGTAAGGAGATTGAATCAGTGATCAATGCTCTCTCAACAAAGAACAGTCCTGGACCTGATGGCTTTACTGATGAATTCTGCCAAACATTAAAGAGGAAATAATACCAATCTTTCTCCAACTTTTCCAAAAATTTGAAGAAGAGAGAATAGTTCCAAACTAATTCTAAGGCTAGCATTACCCTGATACCAAAGCCAGACAAAGCACAATGGAAAAAAGCCCACAGACCAATATTCCTTGTGCTCACTGATGCAAAAATACTCAACAAAATACTTGCAAACAAAGTTTAGCAGTATATTAAGAGGATTATACACCATGACAAGTGGGATTCTCCCCTGGAATGCAAGGGTGAGTCAACATACAAAAATCAACGTGACGTGCCATATCAACAAAACGAAGGGAAAAACACATGATCATCTTGATGCAGAAAAAGCATGTGACAAAATACAACACCCTTTCATTATAAAAACACTCAGCAAAATAGGACTAAAAGCAAACCGCCTCCACATAAGAAAATCTACATATGAAAAAATCATAGCAAACATAATACTCAGTGGTGGAAAAAAAAGCTTGTCCTCTAAGAGCAGGAAGAAGGCATAGACCGCTGCTTCCATGACTTCTGTTCAACACAGTAGCTGTTCAACACTAGGCAGAGCAGTTAGGCAAGAAAAAGAAATAAAACACATTCAAATTGGAAAGGAAGAAGTAAAACCATCTCTCTTTGCAGATGATCTGATCTTAAATGTGGAAAATGCTAAAGACTCCATGAAAAAGCTGTTAGCTCCAATAAGCTAATTCTGCAAAGTAGCAGGATACAAATCAAGACACAAAAAAGCATCTTCCATAAACGAGCAGTGAATGATCTGAAAAGGAGATTACAAACACAATCCCATTTGACAGCCTCAAAAAGAACAAAATACTTAGGAATTAGCTTAGCCAAGGAGGTGAAGCCTTGTACAATGAAAACTACAGAACACTGCTGAAAGAAATTAAGACATAAATAAACGGGCGAGGGGGCGCCTGGGTGGCTCAGTCGGTTGGGCGTCTGACTCTTGATTTCAGCTCAGGTCATTATCTCAGGATCACGGGATCAAGTCCCATGTCAGGCTCTCTGCTGAGCATGGAGCCTGCTTAAGATTCTCTCTCTTTCTCTCCCTCTGCCCCTCTCCCCTCCTCAAAAATATTTTTAAAAAGACCTAAATAAATGGAAACACATCCCATGATCATGGACTGGGAGACTTATTGTTAAATGTCAATATTACCCTAAGTGCTCTATAGATGCATTGGAAATCTTATTAAAACTGAATGGCTTTTTTTTTTTTCAGAAACAGTAAAACCCATTCTAAAATTCATATTGAATCTCAAGAAATCCCAAACAGCCAAAATAATCCTGAAAATGAAGAACAAGACTGGAAGAGTTACACTTCCTGATTTTAAAACTAACCACAGAGCTATAGTAATCAAAAAAGTGTAGCACTGGGATAAAGACAGATAGACCAATGGAATAGAATAGAGAGACCATAAGTAAGCCCCCCAGATACGGTCAGTGGAGAAAGAAGTGTCTTCTCAACAAACGGGGCTGGGAAAACTGGATAGCCACACGCAAAAGAATGCAGTCGGACGCCTACTTAATGCCATACGCAAAAATTAACTAAAAAAAGGATCAAAGACCTCAATGTAAGGCCTCGCACTATAAAATTTAGGAGAAAACACAGGAGAAAAGCTTCGTAATACCTGATGATTTATTGGATTTGACACCAAAGGCAGAGGCAACAGAAGAAAAAAGACAAACTGGACTTCATGCAAATTTTAAAAACTTTGTGCATCACAAGTGTGAACAACAGTGAAAAAAAGGTAACCCACAGAATGGGAGACAGTGTTTGCAAATTGTGTATCTTATCGGGATTAATATTCAGAATATAGAAAACTAAAACTCAGTAACAAGGTCCCAATTCAGAAATGGGAAGAGTTCACAATATATGCAAATATCAAACAACCTCTGCATACCTAGCATATCACTCTATACACCAGCTGCACACCTGAACGGCTACAATGTGAAATGCTGACTCTGCCTCACTTTCCAAAATCCAGTTGTGGTAATGGCAACAACAACAACAACAGGCAAAGGACTCGGACACATACTCTCCAAAGAAGACACACAAATGTTCACAGAACACAGAAAGATGTTGAACGTCACTAATAGAGAAATGTTCATAGCACCCTTATTTAATAGCCCCAAAGCAGAAGCAACCCAAAATGTGGTTTATCCACACAGGGGAATATCATTCAGCATTTAAAAGGAAGGCAGTCCCGACGCCTGTGGGACATGAGCCACACGGAGAATATGATGCTCGGGGGTGTGAGCCAGCCACAAGAAGACAAATCCTGCGTCGTCCCACTCATGTGAAGTCCTTAGCAGAGTCACAGTCACACAGAAAGCAGGGTGGTGGCACTGGAGCAGGGGGAGTTGGTGTTGAATGCGGATTGCGTTTCAGTTTTGCAAGCTGACAGAGCAGACGCACGGTAGTGACGGGGACACCGAGTCCTACACCAAAAAATCGTTAAGATGGCAAATTTTATGAGCATTTTACCACAATAAAAAACGGGAACAAAATCCAAAAATTTATTCTAGGTGGCAGCATTTGCACGTTCCCTTCTTTGCCTTCAAAGGCAGCATTCCAGCCTGGTCACCAGGTGTCACCTGGGTAGGCTGAGGGTGGGAGCAGCCAGTGACCATCACTCCCTTTCCGCGGTATGGATGTTCATGGTTGCACATGGCCAGGGACAGACGTGCGCTGTATTATACGAAAACAATCCGTGCTGGGAAGGGGAAGCCCTGGGCCTGCTAGTGAGTGAGATGTGTGCTCTGGCTGCCCTGGCTCCAGGGGCACCCTCACGGGAGCGCCCCTCTGTAGTGCAGGGCTTCCCCCACCGGCCAAAGTCATGCCTTTGTGTTCCCACCGCCAACCTGGGGTGGGGGGCGCTCCAGGTGCCAGGAACTTTCCTGGGGACAGGAAGCTGGCCACGAGGACTCCTTGAACTCCTGTTGAGTTCCTAAAAATGTTCTATGTATTTCCTCTTTTGCACTTGTAAATTAAAAAAAAATTTTTTTTAACATTTATTCATTTATGAGAGACAGCTGGAGCAGGGTAGGGTCAGAGAGAGAGGGAGACACAGAATTGAAGCAGGATCCAGGATCCAGGCTCCGAGCTGTCAGCACAGAGCCCGACATGGGGCTCGAACTCAAGAGCTGTGAGATCATGACCCCAGCCGAAGTCGGACGCTTACCTGCCTGAGCCCCCCAGTCACCCCTCTCTTGCACTTCTAAATCAGAGACTCCGTTCCTTTCCTAGCTTAATCAGAAATGAGCACCCAGGAATGCAGTGTTTGCCAACCAGCAGTGTAACTGAAGATGTGTTTAGTACTCGGTAGAGAAACGGAGTCATTCTGCCTTATTTTTGGTTAGTAGATGACAGGACGAGACAAGCAGGGAGTGCGGGAGGCAGCGCCTTAAGTAGGAAAAAGGCTGTTCCTTCGGACAGTCCTGCAGGTGTTTGCGGAGGTGGAGGAAGCCTCGGGCACGGCCGTGCACCCTCCACACTCCTTCCTGGTGTCCCAGGGGCCTCAGGTGAAGTCAGGACGCTCGGGCCCGTGACGTGGCCCGGGTGCGTGGGATGCTCTACCCTACATGGGCCGTGGTGGCACGTGACTGAGGCCAAACACATTCGTTCATCAACCAGGGAGACCCTGTCAGGAGCTTGACTTAAAGTAACATTTTCAAAAGTTGAAAGCAGAGGAAGGAAACAGGCAGGTGGCCTTTGGGAGCCCTGAAGGAAGCGTCTCCTCTCATCAGAATGACATCGTTTTGTTGTTCTTTCCTCTCTTTTCGATAAACACACGCTTGCACGCACACATGCAGCCTCTGCGGCTCCCCAAGGAAAGTGCTTCTGGGACCAGATGAAAGGGGTTTGCGGAGCAGTTGGCCCCACGCGTGTGTCCGTGTTTCCCACGCCTGATCCCAGGGAGTCAGCTGCATCTCGGACATCTTCACACCTGCCCGAGGCCCCTGCAGCGGTGGCAGTGAGAACACTCACGGGCACCCGCGAGACAGTCTGCGTGTCAACACTGGCCCTTCCTCATTCGCGGGACCGAAGACTGATTGATTAGACGGAGATGAGCGCCAGGAAGCGCGAGTGGGAGCGCTGGGGGGAGACAGGAGGACAGTGGTCCACAGCCGTCGTGGGAGCCGCTGGCAGAGCACGTGTGAGTGCCCATCGCCACTCTCTCTCCATTTCGTAACTCCAAAACGTGCAATTCTTTTCTTAGCTCCAGGAGCCCCTGCCCAGGTGTGAGCCTATCAGTCACTCGATCACACCTCAGCGAGTTCTTGTCATTTCTTATCCGCAGGATATCGCAAGGATCCCAGGATTTTTGAGAAAAGGCAACTTTTAAAATTGTGTTTGTGACACCTGAATACGTCCTGCACTCCTCTGCAGACGTGACCACCGCTTGTCTGTGCTTTTGTGATTTCATCGAAATGGATCTTGCGATTCTCACCCGCGGCTGCTTTTGTTCCCTTATCGTGCGGAAGGGTTCCTGCTTCCCGCTGCTGCTGGAGGCTCGGAACCTCACGTGCCAGCAAGTGCTCCCTGAAGTCCTTCCAGGGTCAGGAGCCCCTGCCCTGAGGAAACCAGGGACTGGTAGGAGATAGACACAGACGGCACTTGGGATAAAACTGTTTGGGAGACGCCTCGGGCAGAGCACCGGCCGGGCATCCTCTGGCGTAGCAGGGTGGGACGGTGAGTCTGCCGCTGGGAGGGAGCTGTGTCTGCGGGCCCCCGGGGTGCGAAGCTGCCGCTGCGATGCGGCCCAGCGTCGGGGACGGAGTGGGCCCCCCAGACGAAAAGCTGAACCCCAACAAAGGCATCTGCTCCTATGAGCAGCTCCCGCTCAGGGTAGGCCGACTCCAGGTGGAGCCCAAACCGGAAACGGCAGTTCCCTGGACCGGGGCCTTGGAGTGTCTCCATGGGTAACAGATCTGAACATTGTCCTGAGGGCATCGTTCCCGACAAACCCCTGTGGCAGGTCCTGGCTGCAGGTGGCCATGGCCCACACCCCTTCCCGAAGGTGGGCCCCGCCCGAGGCTGTTTATTCAGGGAGGGGTGGGACAGGGCTGGGTGCTCCGGAGGCCAAGCCCTCAACTGGACACTGGCCAGCCTGATGTGGGGGGAGGTGGGAACCAGGCCAGTTCTGGGCCACACATGTGTCTCCCTGTGTGAAGGACTTACGCACAAACATGGGGGGTGGGGTGGGAAGGTGGGGGCCGAGTGGGAGGACAGACGTGGCCCGAGTCCCTCTCTGTTCACACCACTGGCCCACAGACCTAGAGCTGCAGCAGACTCCCCCCCTTCCCCCCAAGCTGGCTTGTCTTCAAGCCTCGGTTTACCCGACTCTAACGGCACATTCCCTCTCGCAGGCCTGGACGTGGCTCAGCCTCTGTGTCACCAGGGCCGGGCCCACGGGTGAGCAGGCACTCTGGGCGTGTGCACGACTGACCAGACTGAGGCTCCAGGGTAAGCCCAGACATTGGGGGACAGAGGAGGAGGATGAAACGGGGCCACGAAGGCAGACGAGGCCTCCAGACAGCAGCGGAAGCAGGTGTATAGACTTCTGCTCCTGGAAGACGGGGGTGCGTCTCCCACCCTCCTGCTGAGTCCAACCGAAACCCTGGGCTCGGCACTCGATAGCCACGTGAGGAGACACCGAGGGACAAGAAGGCAGACGGGGCGGGGCGCAGGGGAGGCTTGAGCCCCAGCTGTTCTGTGCTGTTCCTTTCAGATATCCCAACCGTCCCAGATGAGAACCAACGTGAGCCAGAAAGGGGCAGCTTGAAAGAGAAGCTTTTAGACCGTGACCGCCCCACCCCATCCGAACACAACAGACAAACGCAGCCACAATCAACAGCAAAGGCTGAGTGAGGAGCCCTGGTGAGCAGAGGCCACGAGGGGCCTGGATATCTGCCCTGTGCCCGAGTGCTAAGGTGGACAGTCCCCTGGGGTCAGTGGAGCCCACGCCCTCCAGCCAGTAGTAAGGAGCTGCACGTGGGTACCGATGTGCGTGGCAGGCAGGCTAAAAGTCAGAGTGCACACGAACACGGAGCGCGACCAAGTGCGTGAGATAAAGAAGAATCGGGCTGCGGGGTAGAGCGGCCGCCCAATGACAAAATGGTGACCCCTGAGACACTCTTGCGCATACGCAGCACCACGGAGCAGCAGCGTGTGTGAGCCGACCTCTGCGCGTGGAACCAACCGGGTGGGATCCACACACGGTCCGCAGAACAGGAGACCCCATGGCACCGTGACCGGCAGGGCCCAGGTGGCATTTCCAGAACAGCCACCCACAGCAGAGCACACGCTCTGTTCAAGAGCCCACGGGACGCACGTGGGACAGACCACCTTCTGCCACTGCAGGCCTCAACGTGTGCTCACAGCCTGAAATCCTGCCGTGTGTTTTCTGATGGTGTTTCTGGCGCCTGAGGTCAAAGTAGAGATTGGTACAGAGAACCCAGGAAAACCTCCAAACACTCGGAGGTAACACCCTTCTAAATAATCTCCAAGGGACAAAACCAACCCCGACCAGGGTGAAAATAAAGCACAGTCCAGGACAGCACTTGGGGTGGGGTGGGATGGGGTGCCGGGTGTGCCTCGGTCAGTCCTCTGGGCCCCATGCCTTGCAGCCCAGGACAGACAGAAAGAAGGAAATAATCCAGACAGGAAGGGAGTCCATGAAGCTGGAACAACAGAGAAAAATCAATGAAATTAAGAGCATGGTCTTCCTGTCACAGCCTGCTGGGGACTCAGTCATCCTGTGGCCCTCCCCCACCAGGTCCTGGACCCACCCCCAGTGGCGCCTGGCCCTTCTCCACTGAGTCTTGGTCCGTCGCTCTTCTCTCCCGGGTCCCGGGCCCCTGGCACCTCACGTGTCCCCATCTGTGCTCCAGGCCTGTCGGGGCTCTGCGGATCATCTCCGGTTCTCCGTGGCCCAGCCTGCTAAGCATGTCTTCCCGCTTTGCTGGGGCCTCTCCTCCCCATCTGCCTTACGTGCTCACTGGGCCACCCCAACGCCCCCATGCCAAGTCTAAGCGACGGTCAACACATGTTCTCTCTTCCTTGGACTTGAAATCTGTCAAACTTCAAGGGGCATCCCCTCCGTGATATTCTCTCTTCTTGTCTAAAGGGCTACATGGCTTGTAGCTTTCATGTTTAAGTGCTTTTTGTAGGGTCCATATTGTTCTCCACGAGCATCCTGCCTGAGCACTGGGTCCACAGTGAGGGCATGAACCCACTGGGTCCTGGGGTGCTAGATGCTAACAGAGGAGCCTCATTTACCCAGCTGACAACAATGTGAAGTACAGTACCGGCCAACTTCTCATTTTAATGAATGCTTTTTCTTTCTTTTTTTTTTTTTTAAATTTTTTTTTTTTCAACGTTTTTTATTTATTTTTGGGACAGAGAGAGACACAGCATGAACGGGGGAGGGGCAGAGAGAGAGGGAGACACAGAATCGGAAACAGGCTCCAGGCTCCGAGCCGTCAGCCCAGAGCCCGACGCGGGGCTCGAACTCACGGACCGCGAGATCGTGACCTGGCTGAAGTCGGACGCTTAACCGACTGCGCCACCCAGGCGCCCCAATGAATGCTTTTTCTAATGGTGTTGAATCGCCAACCTCTGTGAAGCTGCCAGAAAACATTATCATCTATCACTTCCACTTATTTCCTGAGTGACAAAGCTACCACTTTGTCACCATCTGGACTCGTAAACAAACGCTGACTCTTCCCGTGTGCTCCTCCTCGGAAACGAAGCCGGTCCTGCCAACAGTGCTCCCCATACCGCACCACCCGGCCCCCGCAGCCATACGGTCAGGTTGGCACTGGTCATTAACTACCGAGTTCCCGCTATCAGCTGCACCCACCGCAAACAACACGCGCCCGGCAGTGCCGGCTGGGAAACCCCGCTTCATTCTGCCAATGAGGAGGTGCGGTCTGGGGGGAGTGGTGTGTGTCGGGTGCCGCCGACCCGACCCCCCTCCACAGCCTGCGGGGCACCGGGAAGACTCTTGGTGGAAAGGTCTGGACTTAGGTTTGTTTAAAAAAATTTTTTTTTAACATTTATTTATTTTTGAGAGCCAGAGAGAGATAGAGAATGAACAGGGGAGGGTGAGAGAGAGAGGGAGACACAGAATCCGAAGCAGCTCCAGGCTCTGAGCTGTCAGCACAGAGCCCGACACGGGGCTCGAACCCCTGAACCCTGAGATCATGACCTGGGCTGAAGTTGGACACCCAACCGAGTGAGCCACCCATGCGCCCATGGACTTAGTTTTTTTTGAGATGGGCAGAAACTGGCAGGAAGGCTAGGGAGCAGTGTGGTCTCAGCACAGGTGAATTATTAGTGTGTTTAAGGTTCTGATCTGTGCTGGTGTTCTCAGTCAATTCACTAGAGTTGTTCTTTCTACCAATTCATGTACCGAAATACCAGCTATTTTTCAAATTTACATGACTCGGGGCGCCTGGGTGGCTCTGTCGGTTGAGAGTCCGACTTCGGCTCAGGTCGTGATCTCACACGCCCTCCCTGAGTTCGAGCCCCGCGTCAGGCTCTGTGCTGACAGCTCAGAGCCTGGAGCCCGCTTTTGATTCTGTGTCTCCCTGTCTCTCTGCCCCTCCCCTGCTCACGCTCTGTCTCTCTCTCAAAAGTAAATAAAAATGTGTAAAACAACAACAACAACAAAAAATCTACATGACTACAAGTCAGAAAGTTGTTCTAATAAAAGCCAGCCCATACTTCCAAATAATGCAAATTTTTCGTTCGAAACACTATCCGTTCCTGCAAAAAGCGTATCAGTGTGAAGGTGGTGGTTTCTGAGTTCCTTAATCACCTGACTTTTTTTGTGCACAATTTTGTTTTTCACACTTTTCCTTGAACAACATATAGTACATTGTTGTGTTTCAACATGAAGATTGTTAATCTGTTTTAAATGATAGGATATTCTATCTGTACCAGGTAAGTATTTGAAACTGAACACTGGTATTAATTATCAAATTGAATGCATGTACTTACACATACCTCTCCCCCATTTGAATCTAAAGACCAACAAGTTTCTATGGTGAACAATTACTCACAACCTCCCTGTCCGGGGCGCGACCCTGGAGCCACCCTTCCATCATGAGGGTTTTAATTAGTTGCCAGATAAGGAAACACAACTTCTCAGGGGCAGTTTCTTATTTGACCACAAAATAATGTTTTCGGTTTTTTGTTAAATGTCTTCAGTAGAGATTACACAAGTGGCCCTTTTCAGCCAATTCTTGCTTCTTACAGCCACCACACATGTGCCGATTTACAAAATGCATCTCTGTCCTCAGTGACCTCTGGAGGAGCAGGGCTGTGCAGGCCCGGACCACGGGCACAAGGCTTGAAAATCCACAGCCAGAAGGACCTGACCAGTCTGTGGCCAGACTGGGTCCTCGGGATTTGCTCTCTTCATCACAGATCCAGAGGGGCTGACTTGGGTCCTTTCTCGACACCAGTCCTTTCTTTAGGGACCCCACAACACCAGGGCCTCTAACATCTGGCCCCCATCATGCTGGCAAGACTCAACATCCAACACTGACCCTAACCCTGAATGTTCAGCTACCCTTGTTTATTTAGCAGCACCTTCAAGCAAGTTTTAGCAAATCTAAAGGTGGCCTGAAGTGTCGACACACTGGATGCTTATTGCTTTTCAGCAGAAGCTGGGCAGTTGAAACAAAGGAAGTAAACTGCTACCACTAGGGGCCTCTGAGGCCTCATGGGGTGTCAAGGAGCAGAGGACCTCCCCCGTTCTGGGTTTTCCTCTGTGGTTCCATCCCAGGAACGCCTCATCCACTGGGAAACTCACGTGTAGGCATAACATGTGGGCAGCGAGCATAGGCTCAGAGACCTGACAGGTGCTCCTCGGGGAGGTGGGACAGGATCCCAAGAGGGGCTTCTACAATGGGCAGCAGCCATGATGGTACCCAGAGAATCTGGCAGGTGCGGCCTCCCACCCTTGCACACGCCGCTCAGCCCAGGAACAGACTGACAGGATGTGTGTGTGTGCGTGGGGGGTATGGGTGTATAGAGAGAGGTTTATTATACACTGGCTCACACAGAAATCCCACGGTCTGCATCCGTAAGCTGGGGGCCCTGGAGAGCCAATGGTGGACCAAGCCCCAAAGCCCGAGAACCAGAGCACTGCTGTCCCGGGGCAGGAGAAGGTGCAAAAAGAGAATCCGCCTTCTTCCACCTTCCTGTTCTAGTCAGGTCCCCAACGGACTGGGGACTGGATGAGGGCCATTGACACTGGAGAGGGTGGTCTGCTGTACTCCGTCTTCCAGAAACGCCCTGGCAAACACACCCAGAAAGATGTTTTACGAGCTGCCGGTATCTGTGGCCAGTCAGGCTGACACACAGTCAGACATAGTGTCTGTCATCACAAGGCTCCCTGGGCTCAGAGGCTCCTGCCTTCTTCCTCAGGGTGCGGCTGGGACTTGTAGCTGGAGGTGAGGACGACCAGAACGTGGCCCAGGATGAGGGTGTTCAGGGCATTTTCGAGGAACTGCTTTGTAAATGGGCGGACGAAGTGTTTTCCAGTGACCCCGGACTTGTGCAAGTCTCACCCTGAGGTTTGGGGTGCAGCCCCACAGCCCTTGGGAGGCTGATGCCCTTGGATCATTGGCTGATTCCGAATAACAAGGAAACTGATGAGCTAAGGAATACCAGAGATGAAGGAGTCTCTGGGCATTGGTCAAAGAGTGGGTGGTTCGAACGTGGAAAAGTGCAGATGGCCTCGTGAGGAAGAGGGAGAGCGAGCGTGGGATTCCTGGGAAGTGGGCCGGCCACGGCTTTGCTCCAAACCCCTATCCCAGCAGCCACGGGCCCAGGGCAGGTACGGCTAGAAACCTTTCTTCCACTTTCCGACGAGCCACGGCATAGGCAGCAAAGCACACAGTTCCCTCTGTGTCCGGGAAGGACGTGTCCCCGGGCGCCCCCACCTCTGCATCCAGCTCCGCACAGCACTCGGATGTTCCCTGTCGCTTGTACGGATAAACCATCGCATATGCACTTTATTAGTCAAAAACTCTCAACTATCTTAAAGACAAAATTTGTTACAAAGAATATCCCATTCCTAAGATTCCAACTCTGGTTCCTAAAATAACTTTTACAAGACAAAAATTGTCACAGCTTCTTTGTATCGAGTACTATGTTAAATCTCATATTTTCTCCAAAGTGAACAACTAAGGGGGGGTGGGACACAGATTCGGGCAAAAGTCCACCTCCCCCCTCCTATTACACATTTTTACTCAAATTAAGTTATGTTTTTTCTCTGCTTCTATTTTCAGATATCTCCAACAGGAGGGGAAGGAGGTGCTGGCCTCGCTTCCCCGAGGATGCCAGAGCACAAAAGTGGGCGCAGGCGTCTTGCCTCCCCACCGCCGTCTCTCTCCCTCTGCCCAGGTCCGGTTAGACGGGTTCTGTCGGGAAGACGGCACTAAAAACTTGGCAAGGGGCAGGTTTTTACCAGCCTCCCCAGCCTCCCTCCGGGTGAGAAGGCCGGATCAGAGTCAGGAACTGTTTTAGCCCATGTCAGACACATATATGACCGTGGGGACAACTCTGTGAGAAAATGCTTCTTAGAATCCTCTCTAGTTTGAAAACGCACGATGTCACAGCTTTTTAGGGCCCGATGCAGATGAAGGTGGGTGATGGGCACGGGGGGGGAGGGGGGGGGCGCTTCCTACCAGGGACCGACTCCCGGAAGGCACACCCAGCAGGCGAGCCCTCCAGGCCAGGCCAAGAGAGTCAAGCACAATCCCAGAAACATGCAAGGCCGACAGGACCCCTGTGACCTAATGGCACCACTGGGACACAAGCTGGAGCCGCTGGGCTAATGGCTGACCTCTGGGCAGGAGCTTCACCCTCTGCATACAGTTGTCGAAGAATTCTGATGAAACAATTAGAAATATTCTTGTTTTAACTGGCAGACTAGCAGACTATTTCTTAATTTGCTGTTGCTATTACAGAAAGATCATGACAAAAATAGCTGTTACTAAGGTAGCACTACACCATGGCTCCTTCACTTCTGCGGACCCCTGGGGCCGTGACAAGGGGGATGCAGGTGGGATTAGGGCCAGGCCTAGTGGGCAGCACCTGACGAGGTGGTGTCCTCAGACCAGTGTGTTACAGGTGGGGGTCCTCTCCCACTCGACCACAGAGTGTTCTGACGTGGTGCTAGGTGAGGGACGGACCCTCGTGGGGAGGAGGGGGAAGTGAGGGGCAGGGGTGCAGTCCCTTACAGCAATGAGAGCAGAAGAGGAAGGCCGAGGAATGCAGAACGGTACAACCAGCTGTGGGAGACGGTGTGCCTGTTTCTAAAGAAACGAAACATTCTCACCACACAATCCAGCAAACACACTCTTTGGTTTTATCTAAATAACTGAAAACTTGTTTCCACACAAAATCCTGCACAAGGGTATGTACAGCAGCTTCATCTGAACTGCCAAAACTTGGAAGCAACCATGATGTCCTGCAGAGGGGGATGGATTAATAAACTGTGGTTCATGTAGACAATATTGCTCAGCACCGAAAGGAAACACAGTAGCAAGCCATGAACAGACGTGGATGGGCCTTGAATGCACGTCACTAAGTGGAAGAAGCCAGTCTGGATGGTTCCGGCCATCGGACACTCTGGAAAAGGCAGAACCGTGGAGACAGGAGACGACAACCAGGGGCTGAGCGGCTGGGGGAGGGAGGGACGAAGAGGCAGAGCACAGGGTTCCAGGGCAGCAAGACTCCTCTGGCTGTAGGGTTACGTTGGATACGTGACATTGTGCGTTTGGGAAACCCCACAGAACGGCACCGAGAGCGAACCCTACTGGAAATTAGGGGCTTTGGTTAAAGATGGTTTCAGCTCATCAACCCTAACAAATGCACCACATTAATACGAGATGTTCTGGTAGGAAAAACAGTGTGTGGGGGGTGGGGGTATATGGGAATTTGTGCTATTTTCTGCTCAAGTTTTCTGTGAACCTAAAACTGCTCTGAAAAAATGAAGTCTATCAATTTTTAAAACATCTGGAAACATAAAAGGCTAAAAATCATTCTAGGACTCAGACGCAAAGCAAACCATTCCCTTGGTGTAACCAACCATTTTATTTAAAATATGAGTTCGAGCCCCGCGTCAGGCTCTGGGCTGATGGCTCGGAGCCTGGAGCCTGTTTCCGATTCTGTGTCTCCCTCTCTCTCTGCCCCTCCCCCGTTCATGCTCTGTCTCTCTCTGTCCCAAAAAAAAAAACAAAACAAACAAACAAACAAAAAACGTTGAAAAAAAATAAAATAAACTACGCATTAATAATTAAATGCTGCAGACCAGCTACAGGAAGTGCCTGGAAGTCTCTACAAGGTGTGGGTGTCACTCTCACAGCCCCTAGACAGTTATCCCTGGCCAGCTGGGCTGGTGGGCACCCCAACACAAGAGCCGGGAAGCAGCAGGTCTGTGTCGGGGCTCTCAGCCTCGGGCATCCGTCAGGACACCCTGGTTTGCTCTGGAGCCAGGGGGTGGTCACTCCCGCACTAGCACCTGCCCGCTCTGTGCCCACAGCCTCTGTCTGCCTCACAGAGCCCACAGCCGGCATCGAGGCCAGAGAAGCCAGCAGTCGGCAGCAATTGTCAATCAATGTACGACCAGGGGTGGGAAAGGGACCAGACTTTCCACTCACCAGGAGCGGCCCTGGTGTGACGAGGGAGAGTCCACAGCCGACGCAGCACTGAGAAACCGAAAACACTTCTTCTGTAAACTGGGGTGAAGTTTAAGACCTGTCTTCCTGTTTTAAAAAATGTTTGTTTGTTTGTTTGTTTTGAGAGAGAGGATAAGAGCGAGCAAGTGGGGAAGGGGCAGAGAGAGGGAGAGAGGATCCCAAGCAAGCTTTGCAGTCAGCAGAGAGCCTCATGCGGGGCTCAAACTCATGAACCATGAGATCATGACTTGAGCCGAGATCAAGAGTCGGGCGCTCAACCGAATGGGTCACCCAGGCGCCCCTTCCTTCTAAAACAAGGCACAGCAGCCCTCCAGGATACAGGAGGGGAGGGGACGGACAGATCTAGAAGTCACCACATGTTCTGCCTGTCTCCTGTCCTGCAACGGAACCACTTTTGGAGCTGGCTCCCCTTTTAGAGCCAGTCTGGGCCCCCAGAGGCCACCAGGGCCCCATGTCCCTATAGCCCCAAGGAGCACGGATGCCTGCCACCTGTGCGTCTCACCTGGATGAGGAGCCAAAGGGACAAAGCACAAGACGCAGTTTGTCGGCCTGAAAAAGAGGCAAGACCCTCTTCTCACCCCATGCCTGTGGTTTCCCTGACCTGGGATGGACCTGGCTGGGACATTGGCAAGCCGGCCAGCACTAGGCTCCCGGAGCCCAGACCCTCCCCCACGAAGGGGAGAAGCTGCAAACACAGTCTCTTCTGCGGGGCCTCCATCCCTGGTGCCCTGGAAAGTTCCCAGCTGCCCCCTGCCACTCCCTGTTTCCTGCTGCCCAGCACTTGGGACACACCGCACGCCTCTTCTACCTGATGGCCGGGGGGTGACGCCCAAGGAAAGCGCCTTGCTCCCCTCACCCGTCACACTGAGCAGCTACCTTGGGGCCAAGGAAGGAGCTGCCTCGAGCCCCCCCACATGGTGCAGCTGTCTGCCAGAGGCCCTCAGTAAATACTTCTGCACAAGCACAGAACCCGTACACCCTTCCTCACCAGCATCAGTCCTGAAGCACCTTTGGGCATGCTTCAATATTTATGGCATAATTTGCAAAGACAGGAGCTAACAGGAAAGTCAAAGCTTGACATTTACAAAACAGAGTAACCGCTTATTGAATTAATGTGATCAAATGCATGAGCTTTTAACTGTAAAATAGTTGCCATTGACTCCCGGCCACCCGTCTGCTCAGCTCACAGCTACTTTGGAGTCTGCAGGAGGCACACTGGCTAAGTGGCACCTGCTCTCAGGAGCTCACGGTCCCACACGCAGTTCCCGGCCCAGTCAACTCCAGGACTAGAAGTGTCTACAAGGACAGTCAGGCCATAGCAGCGGTGCGACGGGGGACAGCCCCTGGGGAAGCAGACCAGGAGGGCAGACCGGCCCAGGGGCCAGCCGGACAGCTTCCTAGCTTCAGCTTCCCCCCACTCGACGACAGGCCACAGCAGCGGTGCGACGGGGGACAGCCCCTGGGGAAGCAGACCAGGAGGGCAGACCGGCCCAGGGGCCAGCCGGACAGCTTCCTAGCTTCAGCTTTCCCCCCCACTCGCCGGGACGTCAGGGCCTGTCTACTTGCCCAGCAGCTCCGGGCGATGGCAGAGCAGCGGCCACGGCTCCTGGTGCGTTGCTACCTGGGAACACGCACACCCGTGGCACACGGTCTCCTGTCGGTCATCGGGACGGGGCAGCGGGTAAGGGGGAAAGTGAATGTTGTCAGTCTTGCTGCTTATCTGGCAAAAATAAAACAAAGCTCTACCCAACCAGCACGTGTGTCCCAGGCAGCCTCGGTTATTCTGGAACCAGGAACACCGACAATCTGTATCAAGGACAGAACAGGGAAGAGGGGTTTTGTTTGGTTGCCTCGGAGCCGGGCTCCCCTTCACTTTAGGAGAGAGGGCTTCGTGCCCCCGAGATGGTGGAAGGTGCCTGGGCCACCCCACAGGAGGGACACGTGGCCCCCAAGAGCCCAAAGGCAGGGCCGGCGCATCAGCACCAAGACTGGCCTCCGCGTGGCTGTGCTCCCTTTGCGGGGCTGGCGTCCGAGGGCCTGGGAGCGGTCGATGCAGCAGGTGCTCTGGGGTGGGACTCACATGCCTGTCTGTGCGCCGCCCCCACAGCCCGCTGACCCCGTGCAGCTGGAGTGTGAACTACCCATCACAGCCCCCTCCCCCATGTAGAAGACACCTCCTCGGGGCAGCCGGCACAGGTCACACCCGGGGCTCCAGCCCGAGTGCGAAGCATTCTTGTCGCAAAGGGCACCTGTGTCCCGTACGGCTGCTCTTTTGCTGGTGGCTGTGCTTTAATCAATGCCTTTTCTTCTCATTTCAGAAATAATACACGCTCACTGCTGTATTTTCTAATACACACTATACTGCTGTATAGTGTGATGCTTTTCCCATTAATGCCATGGTTTGGAAACATTTGGTCGGTAAATATTCTGCTTCGAGACACTTTTAAAAACTCCGTAAGATTCCGCTGTATAAATTTGCTTGAATTTATTTAACCCAACCTTTGAGGTCTTACAAACAAGAGTCAGGTGGCTGTGCACATTGCTGATCGTTTTTGTTTTTTTTTTTTTTTTTTTTTTTTTTTTTTTTTAACATTTTTAATTTATTTTTGGGACAGAGAGAGACAGAGCATGAACGGGGGAGGGGCAGAGAGAGAGGGAGACACAGAATCGGAAACAGGCTCCAGGCTCCGAGCCATCGGCCCAGAGCCTGACGCGGGGCTCGAACTCACAGACCGCGAGATCGTGACCTGGCTGAAGTCGGACGCTTAACCGACTGCGCCACCCAGGCGCCCCCGTTTTTGTTTTTAATGTTTGTTTATATTTGAGAGAGACAGAGAGCATGTGCGCAAGCGGGGGAGGGGCAGAGACAGAGGGAGACACAGAATCTGAAGCAGCTCCAGGCTCTGAGCTGTCAGCCCAACGCGGGGCTCGGACTCACGAAACATGACATCATGACCTGAGCCCAAGTCACACTCTTAACCCACTGAGCCGCCCAGGTGCCCCTCTGATCTTTTCGTTAAGGCGAATTCCCAGAACCAGATTTGCCAGGTCAGACAGTGAGCACATCTAAGGGCTCTCGGTGCGAGTGTAACAGGAGGTCCAGGCTGTCCCTCCAACTGGAAAGCGTGCCCTGCCCTGTACATCCCCAGGCAACCAGGCTCTCCCAGTGACAGCACAAATGCACAAATGTGAGAAAACACCACCTACGCTACGTTTGATTTGCAATGATGGTAGTGGCCTTGTGCACATGCTTGCTCTACTCTGCAAAGAGGCAGCCGCGGTGATGCCTGACAGTTGCTGTGGACACACAGGGGCTGGCCAGGGTGAGGGCTGCGGGGTGTCCATGGGGTGCTCCATGCATACGCTCAGGCAGATGCAGAAACCATGGCTTCTCCTTCAGAACCAGAAGACGAGCTTCGCCCACCTGCCTCACTGCCGCAGACTCCGCTTCTCATCCCAGGAGTTGAGGGTCTCTTTCTCTCCCTCAACTTTAAGGCATCATGAAGAGAAGAGCCACCGATCAGCCCAATTTGATATCAGGATCACAAGATGAGCCACTGAGTCTGTCCCACCTCGGTCATCTAGGAGAGTCACCTGGGGACAAAACCCTACAGGAAGTGCTGCAAGGAAGTGGCTGCTGGCTTCAGGGTGAAGGAAATCTAGAAATGAAAAAGAGAAAGGAGGGAGCGTGGAGGGGGAGGGGAAAGAGGGGGAAGGGGAAGAAGAGAGGGAAGGAGGGGAGGGGGAGGGGACAGGAGGGAGACTGAGGGGAGAGCAGGGGAGAGTGAAGGGGACAGCAGGGGAGGGGACAGAGTAGTTTCACCGCGTAAAAATGCCTCCTCCAGTCCCAGCTTGTCCAAGGGTCATTAAGACCGAGAAGCTCTCGCTTCCATAATTGGACAGACACACAGAACACTCTGGAGGAACCACACTACTGGATCGGAAACAGGTCAGAACAAGAGTTTACTCTTAAAGATACCGGAAATGTCAACATTTTAAACGTCTGCCACCTAGGTTGCAAAACCAACTGTGCCACGTGTTACAAAGGCATCCACGGCTTCGGAGGCATCAGGTGGTCCCCGAGCCCACCTTCGTGCTGCCCCGCACCGCAGCTCGGGACAGAGGGGGGTGCTCCCGGGACCACAGGTCTCGCTGTCAGAGGCTCCACCTGGCCCACCAGCTGACTCCCTCCCCACACTCTCCCTCCTCCTCCCCACTTGCTGGGAGCACCAGAGGTGCAGGCGGGAGGGCACCTGGGAGCATGCATTTATGTGCTCCAACATCTGTCCTGGCGTTGCGGTTGCTTCTGTCGGGGCTGGTCCCACGTTCAAAGCAAGTTTAATAAGCGTTTTTACAAAAGGACTCCAGGCGAATGCACAGTAAGAAGACTGGCAGAGTCTACTGGACTCTGCTGTCAAGCAGCTCAGAGGACGCAGGGGACGTGTGGCTTTGGCAGCTGTAAACTGCAGGGCTGGGTGGTCACAGGTCAGCCTGTCTTCCTCCTCCTTGCTGGGGGCTCCCTGCAGACCTCTCAACCCACTCCTCAGTCAAGGGCTTGGGCGTCCCATGGCTTAGGCCGATCAGGGCCCCTCCTGTAGCTGTGGTCCCAGGACCCCTTTCCAGAGCAACTGAGATGATCTCTGAAGGCAAACGCGCGTTTCGGTCCTTTACAGGCACGATATCACACTACCAACACAAAGGGTTCCCACCCCGAGGCGCCTGCGGTTCTTGGCTGCACACTCACAGGGTTCTGTGCGGACACTCAGCACCCGTCAAAGTTCATCTACTAATGACCCTATCAGGGAAAGACCTGGAAGTTCCAGGTCACCGAGGACCACCTGTGGGACGAGGGCAGGCGGACCCACACTGAGGACAGGGCAGACGGTGCTGGCCCTGGCAGGGCCCCGGCAGATGCTGTCAGGAGGCTCCGAGGGAGAGGCCGGGAAGAGGCCGGGGCCTGAGGTCACCCACAGAGCTCCCTGGAGGCGGGGCCCCCCTCTTGGTGAGCTGCAATGTCCCATGGCAGGGAGGGTGCCTCTGTCCCTGAACAGTGGTCCCTGATCTAGAGTTGGCTTTTGGGGACTCTCACTTCTCAAGTTACAGGATCTGTTTCTAAGTAGCACAGTGATATCTTCTAAACTTGGTTGTTGTCACTTTTCTTTTTTTTTTTTTTTTCCTCTTTCTCTCTCTCTCTCTCCTCCGTCCCTCCCTTCCTTCCTTCTTGCCTCCCTCCCCCTAGGCCTGCTGGACTGCCTGTCCTGCCTCCCTGGCACCTTCCAGATAGGCTCTCTGTGGTCCTGTCAGCACATCTCGCCCCAGGGACTGGTTCTGGGCTGACAAAGGAGCACTGGGTGCTCGGCAGGGCTTGGTCCTGAGCAATCACCTTCTCTAGCACCAGGGCACACCCCTCAGCCTAGGAGGGGGTGGTGCTGGGCAGGCAGGGCAGGCGACTGACCAGATTGAGAGCCTCACCGTCCCCCAACCCAGCAGCCTCAGGGCAGTTGACCCCCTCCCCAGAAGTCGGCAGAGAGCAAGCGAGTGCTTATGATAATCGTATCTGTGGATCCGCTCTTCTGTGTAAACTGTGTCATTAGAAATCTTCAGTTCTTTATTATTAGCAGTAACAATGTGCTCGAGACCCACCTCGCGGTGGGCGGAGCCCTGGATCCTCCATCCGCTAGTGCGCGGCAGGGTAGGAGGATGCCCAGGTCAGGAATGGCCCTGGCAGGTGGGCTGAGACACACCTGTCTGCCCAGAGAAGCTGAAAGAACCTGACGACAGGTGGGGATGCAGGTGTGCCCTTCAGGCACTCAGGGCTGAGAGGGAGGGAGGCAGTTTGATCCTGCTGTCACAAGACCCAAACCCACCACCGAGATGGCCAGTCCTGAGCCCTCCTTCCGCTCACTTTAGAACACATTTTTTCCAAAATAAACTCTCCTCACGTGAGATTTCAGAGAGGCTAGAAACTGACAACAAGCTTTTCTTTTGACGAAAAACACAATGCTAGTTTTCACCTAGGTAGTATTTTCGGTAACATTTAAAGAACATTTTATTTCTACCACTACAGGAAGAAAGGAAGCCTAGGGCATAAAATTCCTCACTTACTTTGGGGTCCTGTTTCTGGAATGTTCCCCCCACCCTCCAAGCCCAAGGCAAGGAGACACAGGGAAGGGAGTAGCAGAAGAGGGTTTAAACTTCCTTGGAGAGCATTTAAGAAGCCTCTTGTTTGAGTTAGGGCTATTACTTCCCTCTACTAAAAGAATTAACTCAAATGACCCATATTCACTATGGGAAAAGATGGAAGCAAATATAAATTTAAAAATCTATAGAGCTGTACCCCCTCTACTGGGTCTTCACTGTCAGTACTTTACTATGTTTTCTTCTCACACCTGGAATCCCCTGGGGAAGACCTGCCACACCCCTTGCCCCAGTCATGGGGGCGGGGGAGGTCAGCATGGGGCACCAAGTGCTCCAGGACACAGGCACCTGTCCAGCTGTTTACTTGGTGTCACCGGCCCGTGTGCAGCATTCCTGTGCATTTGCCTTGAAGTTTTATTTTATTGAGATACAATTCATACAACATAAAATTCACCATTTACACTTTTAAAGTGTTCAATCCAGTGGTTTTTAGAATATTAACAATGTTGTGGGACCATCATAACTATCTAATTCCAAAGCATGTCCATCATACCCCAAAGAAACGCACATCCGGGGCCCTCCTCCCTCTATCCTTAACAAGTACTATTCTCCTTTCTGTGTCGGTCGAGTGTTCTGAGTGTCCACGCAAGTGGACTCACGCAACACGTGGCCTTTTGTGTCTGACTTCGTTGACTTTGCGTGGTGTTCCCAAGGTTCATCCACATTGCAGTGGGTGCCAGTGTTTCACTTCTTTTCATTGTTGATCATCTATCCTGTGGTACGGACGGACCACATTTGGTTTATCCTTGTATCCCTGGCAGACACTTGGGTTGTTCCTACTTCTTGGCTGTTGTGAATAATGCTGCTGTGGACACGGGTATCCAAGTTTCCACGTGGACGTGTTCATTTCTCTTGGTGTATCCCTAGGAGTGGAATCGCTGGGCCAGACGGTAGCTCTATGTCCAGCTTTCTGAAAACCCCCAAACTGTTCTCCACATTCTCCACAATGGCTGCACCATTTTATATTCCCACCAACCAGCACTGTCTAAAGATTTTGCCACATCTGTTTTCATCCATCTTTCACCTTTTCCTGTGCTCACTGGCCACTTGTGTGTCGTCTCTGGAGACAAGTGCGTCCAGATGCTTTGCCCACTTTCATCTGGGCTGTCTTTTTATTATCATTATTTTTTATTTTTACTTTTTTTTAAAACGTTTACTTATTTTTGAGAGAGAGAGAAAGAGAGACAGAGAGCGAGAGGGGGAAGGCAGAGAGAGAGACACACAGAATCCGAAGTGGCTGCAGGCTGCGAGCTGTCAGCACAGACACGGGGCTCGAACTCATGAACCTCGAGATCATGACCTGAGCCGAAGTCAGACACTCAACCGACTGGGCCATCCAGGTGCCCTGTGCTGTCTTTTTATACTGATGTGAGTGTTCTTTCGATATTCTAGATAGAAGTCTCTGAAAAATGACTTGAAAATACCTTCCTTCTATTCTGTTGGTTCTTTTCATTTTCTTGATAGTATCTTTTGACACAAAAGCTTAAAATTCTGATGAAGTCCAGTTTATCTGTCTTTTCTTTTGTTGTTTTTGGTGTCATATTTAGGAAACCATCACCTCATCCAAAGTCATGTCCCTGTTTGACCCCAAGGTCATTTCTTTTTTTTTTAATTAAAAAAAATTTTTTTAACGTTTATTTATTTTTGAGAGAGAGACAGAGCATGAACAGGGGAGGAGCAGAGAGAGAGGGAGACACAGAATCTGAAACAGGCTCCAGGCTCTGAGCTGTCAGCACAGAGCCCGACGCGGGGCTCAAACTCACGGACCATGAGATCATGACCTGAGCCCAAGTCGGACGCTTAACCGACCAAGCCACCCAGGCGCCCCCCTCAAGGTCATTTCTAAGTAAGGCTGCTGTGGCCCAGGTTCAAACAAACAGGAACACAAATAACACCCTGCGCTTGGGGTCTGGTCTGTGAGCTCTGTCTGTCTGTCCCGGAAAGGACGTCCGACCCCAAATGCCAGGCATGTACAGAAGTCATCTGGAACCAGCATGATGTAAAAATGAACAAACCCACTATGCAGTGTGGAAAGTTCTGAGTTAAGGGATTAAGTACCGACGAGTACAGCTACGAGTTTCCCCAAATTCACATGAGTGTGATGTGTGCTAGGAAATGCGTTGTTCTGGGTTGCTGGAAAAGCCTATCGTGGAGGAGAATGCGAGATGCAGGCCAAGACAACAAGAACTGGTCCCTGACCCGCCTGCAAAAGGGGGAGAGAGCACAAACCAACGTTCGTTCTTTTCCATTAGAAGTTTCCTCAAACAACAGATCTTTCTGGAAAGCACCTCAAAGTACAAATAAAGTTAGTTCTGAAATACCTCGCCACGGCTTTTGGACTTTCAAAGCACACCATGAAGGATGCTGGGGCTCCTGTGTCCTCAGTCCTGGGCAGCTCCCAACACTCTGCTGATTTCAGGGTCCCAGTTACTGATGTGAACACTGAGGTCAGTGATAAGTGTGTCCCTGAACCTGATCTTCTTAGTTTCGTGGTTTCAGGACACAGGAAGAAGCCCGGCCCACGGTCCAGCCCTGTCGGCCCAGGGCGAGTTATCTGCCATTCCTGAGCCGGTGCCCACATCTCCCAGGGATCCTGAGCACGAAGCACAAAGAGGCCTGCTGGAAGTTCACCACCTGAACCGTCCTCCGACCTGCTGCGGCTGCGCAGCCATGCTATGGGGCCCAGCCCTCAAGCCCAGCATCCCTGAGGTCCATAGACTAGGGGCAGACGCAGTGGGCCAGACAGCCACTCCCAGGGGACTTTCCTGAGGCCCCGAGAAGCCAAGTTGGCTGAGAATACCCCTTCCTGGAAGCGGGGCCCAGACAAGAGCTTCCCACCCGTCTCCTCCTTGGTCCTCTGGCCCTCGGGGCCAATGACAGCTTCCTTCAACAGCGCCAAGTAATGGGGCCACCCAGGTGCTCCCGTGGCTGCACCACGTGGGACGCAGAGGAAGACCCGGGGGCACTGCTCCTCTGCTGAAGTGAAGGTGTCACTGCAAAGCCCCCGTTACCCTCTGCTCACTTGTTTCTCACGCATTCAGTCCTCTAAACAATATGCAGACAGCACATTCAACTCCATGTGTCGGGGGCAGACTGCCTTGAGTGTATTAAATACACACAACAGAAGGAAAACGCCCGGGGAATCCTGCCCCTCCCGATCACAGTCTGGCACATGCTTCCCCAGACCATTTCGTGCAAGGAAACATGTGTGCACTAGTCAGGGCTCTCAGAACCGACGGGGCGCGCACAGCACGTGTGGAAGAAGAGCTTTGCTATAGGAACTGGCTCAGGACGTTATGGAGGGCCAGCCAGAGAGCCAGGAGCTCGGCTGGCTGAAGGCAGGAGAAGTCGCTCCAGCTCAAGGAGAGAGAGAGTCGGCTGGTCTGCTCTGGAGATGCCCTCACAGATGCACCAGAAGTGATGTTTTACCGGGTACCCTGGCATCCCTCAGGCTCAAGCTGACACATAAAATCAACCATCACAGTATGGCATACAGATAATACATAAAGTAACACCTTAATAACTGTTTTGTTGCAGAATTGGAAACACATTGTTAGTAAGCTCCAGCTGCGGTAACAAAACATGGCGTGCTGGGTGGTTTATGCCATTCCTTGTGGACCTGCTGAAGACCGTGCTCCTCCTCTTCTGTGATGACCAGGCCCCGCCCATGACCTCATTTAACCCTAATTGCCTCACTCACATTGGGGTTGAGGCTTCACTGTGCAGATCTGCAGTCAACGATGCGGTCCACAGCACGTGCACTCGGCTCACAGCCTGTTCCTGCAATCTGCTGTCTCTAAGTTCGAGGGCTCTCAGGAAGGATGTGCCCCTATTTTAACATCTGATCCCCCAAAACCACTCTCCAGTGAACACCCACGTGTACCTGGAAGTGAGGGTGCTGAGCTTTGAGCCAACACACACGACGAGCTCCTCGTCAGCCTGTTTCTACGAAGGCTCCACAGGCAGCATCTCTGAATCCCGTGGCCCCACTGCCCAGCAGCCCCAGCAACCTACTGTGTCCTCTGACTAGAGAACAGTAAATCCTGACAGGCTTCCTGGAGGAGATGCTTTGGAAGGGCAGGCTTATGGTTTTACTCTGAGGGTGGTGGGGAAGAGTGGCCCAGAAAATGGAGAAGAGTCACGATGAATACAGAGGTCGGGACAGGTCAGGAGGGATGTGTGGGACCCAAGGGACACCTTCTTAAAGCTGGTGGAACTCATGTTTTACCTGGAAAGCATCAGTAACGAAGTACGGCCAACAGGAGGGAGCAGTGCTGCAGGGACGGGAAAGACAGTACATCAGAGCAGGTGCTCGACCAGACTTCAAGTGTGTGTGCAAGGAGGAGACATTTTTCCTGATGTCTCCACCTGGAAAAGTCCAGCACAGTGAGAAGAGACTCCTGGACACATGCTAACCCTAAGTCTGGATTTAGAAAATGTGTTTTTTAGAACCAGTTGTCCTACTTTTAAAGTATGTTTCCTACTCGCATCAAAACCGAAAACAAAACCCCTCAAAGCCCCAGACCATAGAGGAAGCGGCTGCTCTGGGACTCAGGGAAGGGCCCGTTACTGCGGCCGGGGCAGCGGGAGAAGGGAGTGGAGACAGACGTAAAAACGGGAACAAATAAAAACACAAGTCAGCCTTGCAGGCTTCCCCTGGGGCCCACTTGCCTTGGGAATGCAGATCTCATACACTGCCCAGCCCTAAGGGCCTGGCCACAAGGCAAGGGCAAGTATTGACAGGTGTCAGACACAGGCCGCAGGTGAGCCACTGTTTGAGTAAGGAGCCCTTCACTGAGCCCTAAAAAACACAGGAAACAAGCACAGGAGAAATCAGTCCCATGAAACAGCACATATTGCCACAGACAGTAAATACGGACTTTTCCTTGCGTGTTTGATTTTACCAGATATTGCAGTGCTGAGATTTGCCCTTAAAAACTGCATGAGTGCACACAAGTGACTGCGTGTGGGAAGCCGGGGAGACCTGAACAGGATGGGCGGATCATGTCAACGTGTGACATTCTGCCACACAGTGTAAAGTGTCGCCATTGGGGAATGCGGGCCGCGTACACAGGATCTCTGCGTGATCTCCAGCAACTGCGGCCATCTCAACAAAACCCCACCCAGCAGAGCATGCCGGGCCAGCTCAGGGCTAAGGACCAGCACTCCCGCCTCTCAAGCCACTCTGGTCCTCTGTGAGCTCTGTGGTCACCGCGGCTGTGGCCTGAGGGCTACACTCAAGGCAGGAAGACTTCTCCAGAGCCTCTGTCTTCTGGGAAACTGACAAGCCAACAGCCTGATTCCTCATGTGTCCTAGTGGCCAGCCCTCACCCTGCCCACGACAGGCACACAGACTCCTGGGCTGTCTCTGCTCTGGGGCCGCCCCAGGGAGGGGGGGTGGGCAGCAGATCTGTGGGGGTGGGAGGTGTGGGGGGAGGGCATTCAGAGTCTGAAGGAGCAACGCCTTCAGCACAGCTCTGGTCACGCCCACTTGGAAAACCAAAGGGAGTCTGCATCTGCAGAACACGCACGGCAGAGAGCAAAGGTCAGTCACGGACAAGGGTCTGTGGGACGATGCCGGGGGCTAACTTTTCTGTGCTGCTCAAACAGGATGTGGATCTATGACAAAAGGGGTGAGGGGGTGAGGGGGGCACTGTGTCCGGGCCTCTGGGCGCTCAACGTGATTTCCTTAGGTGTCTTTCCCTGAGCCTGGCCGGTCACTGGGCAGCGAATTCTCCCCTTGACCTTGGCCCCGACCCTGCTTAACTCCCAAACAGCCTTAAGGGTTTATGCCACTTACCCCTCCTGCTGGGAAGGAGGGGAAGAACGAGAAGGGAGAAGGAAAATCCAATCTGGGCCGACCACTCATCAAGAACGTGCAGAGTCAAGGGAAAGAATCAACCACCCGATTTCCTACATTTTTGCGGAAGCCACAGAGACGGCGGGGGGGGGGGGGGGGAGGGCGAGGGGGGGCGCTGATTACAAAGCCCCAGTTGGGACTTGCCGTTCCTGCCTCAAGCCCACAGGAGCCGGAGGAGGACTCCTCGCCAAACCTCCCGGCACCAAGCCCACGAGCCTCTAAAGGGAGGGCCTGGAAGCATGACCGCGGCCATATTTGTGTAACTAGAGGGGAACATTTTTACTGGGTAATCGCTGGGAGCTGAAATCACTCAGGTGTGTCTCAGAGGGGCAGCCTCAGACACACAGCTAGGCCAGGGCAAGATGACATCATCCCTCACAATGAGGCCACATGCCTCGAACTGCAGCAACACGCCCCTGCCCACTCAGCCGGTGCAGGGAAATTCCTTCCCCCGCCAGGGCTGTGCCCTGGCCCCCCAACACCACTGCAGCGGGCGGACGGGAGTGGAGTCCCCCAACGAAGCCACGCTTCCCCTCCCCTGCCCTGGAGCCTCCTCCTGCCCCTGAGCCTCCCTGCATGCAGTCTCAGCTGCTGGGCTGGCCGCGCTTCTGGCGTCACCCAGATCCAAGGGGGAAAGGCCAGTCAGCAGCTGGGAGTGGGGCCTGTGCCGGCCGTGGGACAGCCAGCAGACGGGCACGGGTGCCCCCAGGGCTTGGGGCTTGGCACAGCCGCTTCACCCCCAAGGCTGCACCTTCTCATTGGATAAGTGAGTGCTGGGGCAGAGAACAATGCTAGGGCTTACCCCGAATAGTCCACGGCTACCCCTGAAGCCTGGTGGTCATCGCTACCATGGGGAGTGCCGTCCCATGAGAGCAAATGATTGGGGCAACACAGATCCCAAACGATCCTACTGATCGCACCCGTCGGTTAGGGGTGAGGCTCTAACACGGATGCTCCCATGGTCTGCGACCTGTGAAGCTGTGCCAAAGCCTCCGATGTGCAGGCGGGTTTCCTGGCAGCCAGCTAAGGACTCTGGGAGAGACTGATGAGACAGCAGCAGTAGGTGGGGGCCTGGCTGGCAGAGCTGCGCCCACCGGGCCCCCTCCCTGTGGACGGAGGCAGAAGTCTGACCAGACTGCGCGCTGTGACTCTGGCAGGGTCCAAAGTCGTGTTCAAGACAAGGGACAGTCAAGTTTGGTGGCCCCAGAGTCAAGGCTCTGAGCCTGCTCTGCTCTGGGAGGTACAGTCCTGGGCAGACCTGCTGACCTGCTCCTGTGCAGGGAGGTTCCCGGTAGGGTGTGGGACAGGACAGTAGGCAGGGACGCTGGGCCCTCCTGACTGATCATGAACACGATCGTGGGCATCAGCCAGCCCCTGGTTGGGCCCAGGACTTGGTGTCCTTATCTCCTAAAGTTCCCCTGTGATGCTAACCTGCAGCAGAGCTGGAAACCACCCCAGGGGCTGGGGCATGCAAATGGCCCCTGGAAGTTTCCGGAAGGACCGGCTCATTTTTAAAACTCCTTGTCTTGGGGCGCCTGGGTGGCTCAGTCGGTTAAGTGTCTGACTTTGGCTCAGGTCATGATCTCACAGCTCGTGAGTTCGAGCCCCGCGTCGGGCTCTGCGCTGACAGCTTGGAGCCTGGAGCCTGCTTCCGATTCTCTGTCCCCCTCTCTCTCTGCCCCTCCCCATTCCCCCACTCATGCTATCTCTATCTCTGTCTCTCTCTCTCTCTCAAAAATAAGTAAACATTAAGAAAAACAACAACTATTTGTCTCTATGATGTCAGAGTGATGGGGTAGTCAGCATGGTGGGAACTCTTGATCTCTGTAAGAAGCAAGACTGGTCTAGCTCCAGCCTATTACGTCAGCACATGCTCCACATGCCTGAGAGCCAGGGGGGTCGGGGGCGGGGGGCTGGCCTTTCCTGGGGAAGCAAGACCCTCAGCCTGTAAGCCCAGCTCCTTCCTCATCACAGCACCGAAAAGGACACCCAGGGAACAGTCATGACTTACCCCAGAGGTTCCTGACCCCAAGGGACACGTGGTGTCATAACTGGGGGTGCTACTGGCATCACGTGGGAGGGGGCTGGGGTGCTGATAAGCACCCCACACACGCAGGATGCCCCCACAGCAGAGTTAGGCGGCTGGGGTGTCGGCAGTGCCGAGGTACAACCCCTGATGTGCACACATGTCCAGCACGTGGCAGGTGGCCCCCTGCAGAGTCTGGCTGCCCAGAGGCCTGAAACTGAGTAACAGTCACTGTGTGAAAACATGGGTCGAACGACAGAACCAGTGTGGCCTTGTGGTGTCTGTGTGTGGTTGGGCCACTGTGAGGGTGCAGTGCAGGTGGGCCCCTGACCTAAACCACATCTGGACAGCCCCCCTCCCTTACTCCCTGCAGCCACCTGTGCTCCTGTCTCCTGGCTGCAGCCTCAGGAGGGCTTGTCTGTCCACTGCCCAAGAGCCTGGCACTTGGGAGCCTTTCTCAGGCTTGGAAGGGATTGTGGGCCACACACAGGGAATGGGCCAGAAGACCAGGCTATGGTCAGCCAGGTCTTCCTGCCAGGAGAAACCAGGTCCTGGGGCGGGAGCAGGCATGACATCCCCACAATGGAGGAGCCCCGGGAGGGCAGGTGACGGGCATGTGGCTGTCCTTGCCCCAGCCGGGTCTCTGGGAGCCGCAGTGTGTACATGGGAACACATGGGGTGGTGTAGGAAGCAGCCTTCAGAACACCTGAGCCTGGGCCTCCGTAGGAACTCACCCCCAGCCATCCTGGGTTCTGACTCGGGACACGGAGCACCCACACAGCTGCCTGCAGAAGTGACCCTTCTCTTACCCCAGCGTCCACACAAGGCGTGTAGTCTGGGTCCGGGCCTATGGCAGGCTGGGATGGGAGGCTGGCAGGGGAGGGCTGGGCCATTCTCATGACAGTGTGGCCCCTACTGGGACCTGTCTTCTACTCCTGGCCTGATGGGGTCTGGTGTCGCCCCTCCCAGTGGAACCAAGCCAGCCCTGTGTGAGCCGCTGCAGGGTCTTGCTGTGCAGGCTGGTCTGTGAAGCTGCCCAGGGAGCGAGACGAGCAAAATCAGAGCTGGCCTGGCTCGATGGAACTTGCACCCTAACAAGATCCTGGGACCACGTGCGTATCGCCGGTGGGAAGCCCCTGTGAGCCAGAGCTCTCACACACCTGTATCTGCCTCTCTGCTCCTCACCTGTGCTAGGAGGGAAACTGAGGCTGGGTGTCCTGCCATCTGCTGGCCATGTCACCCAAAGTACTCGAGGTCCTCCTGCATCCACAGTGTGACATTGTCTTTGACCCTGAACTGCTGAGTCCCTCTCCTAAAACGCCTGGCCACTCTGCTGGGTGGCTCAGACAAGTAGCAGCCCTGCTTTCCGTTCCCAGTCGCACTCAAGGAAGGGCTGAAGGAGCCAGGACAGGTGCTGCGTGTGGCTCTGGGCTCTGGAACCATCTTAGAGAACTCAGCTTCTACTGACAATAAACACGTTTATTTGTTAATGGCCGAGGGATCAATCTTGACACATTTTGATACCTCAACTCTAAACTTATTTCTAATAATATCTGAAAATACATACTAAAAGTTAATTCACACTCTAAGGTATTAATGTTTTTGGCCAATGTGTTCTCAGAACGAACACAAACTGCATAAAGACAGCTTTCACTGGAAAAACGGGCGCTAATCCAACACTTTTCTCAATTACCCTGAAATCACCTGGGAGGTGATAAACAGACTTAGTCTATTGTGCAGTAGTCGAGGGCACCACATGCCAGAAAGCTGGAGCAGCACGCCAGCCATGGGTCAGAGATCCCCCGAGCCTGGGGGCCAGCCAGCGGCCATCAGCGCAGAGGGGAGGCTCAGAGGTCCTCCCTGGAGACCGGCCCACATGCCCGCATCCTCCCGCAAGTTCACTGTCGGAAGGAGGCATCGAAGAAATGAGAACCTCCAGACCCGAGGGGCTTCCGTGAAACTAGCCATGACTGAGCACTGGGCAAAGACACAAACAGCAGAGGGGGGAAAATATGCTGGTCTTCCCAATGGTTCTTGTAAAAACTAAAACAACCAACTGACAGACTGCCAGCACCCTTGAGACAATTCTCACTGGTCCCGAGGGCATACGCTGCAGGCCTGGCTCCCGCAGGGCCTCCAGTGTGGCTTTGAATGGTTTCATCCTTTGTTTCCATCCCTGTGCTATGAATAACGGGGAAAAACCTCCTTCCTTCTACAGACATTCCTTTGGCTTTAGCTCCCCACCAGCCCCCAGGCCACAAAAGCTGAATTTAGTAAACCAGTCAGTATGATCTTTCCATATCAAAACCAGCCTCAATGACTTCTTACACTTCTTTTAAGAAAGAAGGAAAAAAAAAAAAAAGAAAAAGTGGGGTGGGGAGAAAAGAGTATCTTGTACACAAGGCTGTGGCATGAAGTTAAAATTCTCCAAGTCAGGAGATCCACTCACACATCCTCGTCTGCACCGAGCAGTTAAAGAAGCCACATGTACAGACACAGACCTAAACTCTAACCCCAGGGATGCATGTTCAGTGAAGGCTGACGCTACAGAAAGAGCTTCAAACCCTGATTTTATAGATTTTTTTTTTTTTTTGGTAAATACGTTAGTGCTCAGTAGCTCTGTTTTCCTTGGTCTGTTTTATTTCTCAAACAAGATGAAATTAAGAACCCTCCCCCAGATGCATTTAACCCCTGATGTAAGAAAGAAACATTAGACCTTCAACCCAATAGAAAGCATTCACGAAGAGCCCACAGCAATAGTCATGGGGATGGTGAAAGGTGAAGCCTCCATCAGGAAGGTCAGGAGCAGGGCGAGGACGTCCGCTCCTGGACGGGATGCTGCACTGGAGGTTCTAGTCAGGGCAGTTAGCTGAGAAAAGGACGTGGGAGGTGCCCAGGTGGGAGACGACGAAGTAACAGTGACCCCCAAGGCGAGCTGCTGGGTCACGCGGTGACTCCCTGTTTACGCTTTCGAGGAACCCCCAGACTGAATGGAACCCCGCGTGCAGAGACTTGTACACAAATGTTCACAGCAGCCAAAAGGGGAAACAACTCAAGTGTCCATCAGTGAAGGAATGGAACAGACCGTGGCCCATCCACACGATGGAGTGTCATTCACGGTTACCCTTGAGGAACACGGTGTGGAGTGAAAGACGCCAGTCACGGACCACCACGTACTGCACGAGTTCACTTACGTGAAATGTCCAGGACAGGCAGATCCACAGAGATGGAGACCAGCCCAGTGGCTGGGGGAGAAAGAACTTAACAGGGGCAGACTTTCTTTTTGGGGTGACGAAAAGACTCCAAAGCTGATTTTGTTCATGGTGGCACAATTTTGTGAACACCCTAAAAACCACTGAACTGCACATTCGAAATGGGTGAATTATGTGATATATAAATTGTATCTCAATAAAGTCTTTGTTCAAAAAACTTTATTACAAAATAAAATGGTTCCTTCCAGGTTTGGAGGAAACAAGAAGTACTCGGTCTCACCGGCCAACAGCACACGCTTCCCTGGTGCTGCAGTCTCAGAACGCCTCCTAAGGGTAAGCGTTGTGAGAGATCCTAACCGTCTCCTGACTTTTAATCTATTCTCCTTCCCAACTGGGCTAAAATCACTGCTAGGGAATTAAACTTGCCTCGCTTTCTTGGATATGTTCGCATCTCCGTTTCCACGCCTGTCCCCAGGCTGCGGGTCTCATGGTGGGGGACAGGGGCTGCCACACCTGGGAAGCCCTGGCCGACTGCAGACCTCCCCCACCCACCCCCACCCACCCCCACTCCTCTGAGGTGCTGTGATCACAGCCGTGCTGGTTTGTAGTGCATCTCTGACCACGGCGGCCATCCACTGTGCGGAAGGCTCTTTTCCTCCTACTTTGTACAAACTTGGAACTTTTGGCCATTCCAGACAGTTCTATCCCAGCTTCTGTGAAGTTCTCGGAGGCGACAGCAGTGAAGTCTCGGGCTTTGCAGAAGAGGCAGCAGCATTCCCAGGGTGGTGACAAACATCTGCCGTTGGTTTCAGTCCGTGGAAGGGAGGAGAGTGGTGAAACGAAGCCCGTGTTCGCGTGGCTTCAGTGATGCTTCACACGAACCAAGGAGCCTCAGCACTTCACCAACATTGTTTCATTAGCTGTAATGGCACCTTTACCAGATAAGCAACTGAGAGGCAGGATGGAGGCAGAGATTCAGGTGCCACGGTGACAGATGACACCAGTCTGGAACGAGGAAAGCGCACCCTCAAGCCACCACTTTAGTGACGGCCACCACCTCGGGCAGCCCTGAGAGCCTGCGCCTTCCTCACTCGGCTGACGAGACCCTCCCTCCCTGCGACCTGTGGACAGGGGGCCTTGCTCCCCTGGGTGGGGAAGACCCCCGTCCAGTCCTCTGAGTTGGCAAAGGCACAACCAAGACCTCAGCAGACAAGCCATCTCCAGCACGGTGAGGAGAGAGGCTAAGCCGGGAGATAAACCTGGAGCAGGTGTCTGGGCTTGTTTTCTGGGGCTTCCCCTCATCATCTGTGCTTGGATCCGGTGCCTCCCAGTGCCCTGCCGACACTCAGGATCCAACACAGGGCTGAGCATGCATCTACATCAGGCCCTCTTATCCTCCCAGGTCCTGCTCTGGACTCAAGGAAACTGTTCTTTCTGGAGTACTATTAGAAAATCGTAGGGGCGCCTGGGGGGGCTCAGTTGGTTGAGCGTCCGACTTCGGCTCAGGTCATGATCTCACGGTTCGTGAGTTCAAGCCCCATGTCAGGCTCTGTGCTGACAGCTCCAAGCCTGGAGCCTGCTTCAGATTCTGTATCTCCTCCTCTCTCTGCTCCTCCCCTGCTTGCGCGTGCTCTCTCTCTCAAAAATAAATAAACATTAAAAAAAAATTTTTTTTAATGAAAGAAAAGAAAATCGTAGTCTATGATGATCTGGAAGGTCCTGTACACTTTAGGTGGGCAGCCTGGATATTTGCCAGTAATTTACCTCAACTAGTAAAAGTCTAGTGAGTGCTGATTCACTTGGCTGGTATGAGCAATGAATTCCCTGGTGCACACAGTTGCCTAAGCCACTGGGTATCTACTTACAAATCCATTTTGAATGGCCAATTATGTCCTCAGAAGGTGTTTTAACTTTTAACACATTAGGAAGAAGGGATTAAAAACTAACATTAATGAAAGTAAATTAACTTTGTCTTTCCTATCTCCCTAAATTTGGAGCCAAAGTTACCTGAACGTCATGCCATCCCGAAGCAAAATCACTCCAGGCACATAACCAAAGACTCTGGGTTATAGTAGGACACACACACTCATGCACACTCACCCTCTAACCCCAGGTAGCTGCTCAGTCTCATCTGTAATTGAGTGCTAACAAGCATTTCACCCCCAGTCCCTAAAATCTACCTCATGGTCAATGTCTTCTCATCTTTTCTGGTCTTAGAACCAACGTAAGAAATTGGGCAGGAATCCAATTAAGAGTTGTGCTCTAAACCTAAAGGAGCTAGAGAAGGAGCAGCAAATAATGCCTAAAGCCAGCAGAAGAAGGGAAATAATAAAGATTAGAGCAGAAATAAATGATATAGAAACAAAACACACAAACAAACAAAACCCAGTAGAACAGATCAATGAAACTGCGAGCTGGTTCTTTGAAAGAATTAACAAAATTAATAAACGCCTGGCCAGACTTATCAAAAAGAAAAGAGAAAGGACTCAAATAGATAAAATCATGAATGAAAGAAGAGAGATTATAACTACAGAAATACGATTACAAGAATATACTATGTAAAATTATGTGTCAACAAATTTGGCAATCAGGAAGAAATGGACAAATTCCTAGAAACATATAAACTACCAGAACTGAAACAGGAAGAAATAGAAAATTTGAACAGGCCTATAAGCAGCAAAGAAATGGAATCAGTTATCAAAAATCTCCCAAAAAACGGGAGTCCTGGGCCAGACCGCTTCCCAGGGGAATTCTACCAAACATTTAAAGAAGAGTTAATACCTATTCTTCTCAAACTGTCCCAAAAAAAGAAATGGAAGGAAAACCTCCAAACTCATTCTATGAGGCTAGCATTACCGTGATTCCAAAACCAGACAAATACCCCACTCAAAACGAGAACTATAGGCCAATACCCCTGGACGTGGATGCAAAATTTCTCAATGAGATTGGAGCAAATCGAATTGAACAGCACGTTAAAATAATAATTCTCCATGATTCAGTGGGATTTATTCCTGGGCTGCAGGGCTGGTTCACTATTCACAAATCAATCAATGTGATACACCACATTAATACAAGAAAGGATAAGACCCATCTGATCCTGTCAATAGATGCAGAAAAAGCATTTGGCAAAATACAGCATCGTTTCTTGATAAAAACTCTCAACAAAGCAGGGATAGATGGGACATACCTCAACATCATAAAGGTCATATCTGAAAGATCAACAGCTAGTATCATCCTTGATGGGGAAAAACTAAGAGCCTTTCCCTTATGGTCAGGAATAAGACAAGGATGTCCATTCTTACCATTACTATTTAACACAGTACTGGAAGGCTTAGCTTTAGCAATCAGACAACAAAAAGAAGTAAAAGGCATCCAAACTGGCTAGGAAGAAGTCAATCTTTCACCATTTGCAGGTGACATGATGCTCTATGTAGAAAACCTGAAAGACACCACCAAAAAATTGCTAGACCTAATACATGAATTCAGCAAAGTTGCAGGATATAAAATCAACCTGCAAAAATCTTGCGTTTCTATACACTAATAATGAAGCAGCAGAAAAAGATATTAAGGAATCAATCCTATTTGCAGTTGCACCAAAACCAGTAAGATACCTAGGAATAAATAAGCCTAACTAAAGAGGTAAAAGATCTATACTCTGAAAACTATAGAACACTTATACAAGAAATTGAAGAAGACACAAAGACATGGGAAAGCATTCTATACTTCAATACTATAAATTCTGTACATTCAATACTACCCAAAGCAATACACACATTTAATGCAATCCCTATCAAAATAGCACCAGCATTTTTTGCAGAGCTAGAACAATCTTAAACTTTGTATACAACCACAAAAAACCTTGAATAGCCAGAGCAATCTTCAAAAGAAAAACAACACTGGAGGCATCATGATTCCGGATTTCAAGCTATATTACAAGCTGTAGTTATCAAGACAGTATGGTACCTGCACAAAAAACAGACACATAGATCAATGGAACAGAATAGAAAACCCAGAAATGGACCCAAAACTGGATGGTCAACTAATTTTTGACAAAGCAAGAAAGAATATTCAATGGAAAAAAGTCTCTTCAATAAATGGTGTTGGGAAGACTGGATAGTGACGTGCAGAAGAATGACACCGGACCACTTTCTTACACCATACACAAAAATAAATTCAAAATGGATGAATTTTGTCTTAAAAATGGGACAGGAAACCATCAAAATCCTAGAGGAGAACACAGGCAAAAACCTGTTTGACCTCAGCCTGAGCAACTTCTTACTACACACATCGACAGAGGCAGGAGAAACCAAAGCAAAAATGAACTATTGGGACCTCACCAAGATAAAAAACTTCTGCACAGGAGCCTTTTATCTCCATGAAGGAGACATTAACGCAACTAAAAGGCAGCCTAAGAATGGGAGAAGATATTTGCAAATGACATATCTGACAAAGGGTTAGTATCCAAAACCTATAAAAACTTATTATACTCAACACCCAAAGAGCAAGTAACCCATTTAAGAAATGGGCAGAAGACACAAATAGACTTTTTTTCCCAAAGAAGACATCCAGATGGCTAACAGACACATGAAAAGATGCTCAACATCACTCATCATCTGGGAAATACAAATCAAAACCACATTGAGATACCACCTCACACCTGTCAGAATGGCTAAAATTAACGACACAAGGAACAACAGATGTTGGTGGGGATGAGGAGAAAGGGGAAACTTCCTCACTGTTGGTAGGAATGCAAACTGGGGCAGCCCCTCTGGAGAACAGCATGGAGGTTCCTCAAGAAACTAAAAATAGGACTACCCTATGATCCTGCAATTGCACTATAGGTATTTACCCAAAGGATACAAAAATACAGACTTAAAGGGATATATGCACCCCAATGTGTATAGCAGCATTATCAACAATAGCCAAACTACGGGGAGAGCCCAAATGTCCATTGACTGATGAACGGATAATGAAGATGTGGTGTGTACACACACACACAGACACACACACACACTGGAATACTACTCAGCCATAAAAAAGAATGAAATCTTGCTATTTGCAATGGCATGGATGGAGTTAGAATGTATTATACTATGTGAAATAAGTCAATCAGAGAAAGACCAATACCATATGATTTCACTCATGTGTGGAATTTAAGAAAGAAAAGAGATGAACATATGGGAAGGGAGGAAACAAGAGGAGAGAGAAACAAATTACAAGAGACTGCTAATGATAGAGAACAAACTGAGGGCTGATGGAGGGAGGTGGGTGGGGGATGGGCTAGATAGGTGACGGGTATTAAGGAGGGTACTTGTGATGAGCACTGGGTGCTGTATCCAAGTGATTAATCACTAAATTCTACTCCTGAAACCAATATTGCACTGTATGTTAGCTAACTTGAATTTAAATAATAATAAAAAAAGAGTTCTCATGGTATCCCCCATGGACGTAGGGCAGTCCCCACAGCTCTGCACAGCAGGTGTCTCCCACTGAGAGCTCAATATGGAACCGTTCTGTCTGCAGGACAACGTTCCTTCCATTCCGGAGCGAAACTTAAGAACAGTGAAGCCTGGTTCTTAAGTTTCGCTCCGGAGTGGAAGGAACGTTGTCCTGCAGACAGAACACATGTGATGGGCAGTGTGAGGACCATGCACACTGGGGGCCCAAAGACCAGCTTTGATGAGGGGTGCAGCTCATTCTCAGGGAGGTCCTGGGGCACCTGTGCCCCACCTCCTGCACCCAGAGCTCCGCGCACCTGCTCCAGGGGCCACAGGAAGGGGAAGGAGGGTGGCAGCAGCTGGAGCTGATATGCCAGGAACATTTCTGAGTCTGACAGGAAGGACGCTGGGTTACAAGAGAGATGAAGGGGACTGCCCAGGGTGGCGTGGCCGGTGAGCTGAGAAGCTGGGGCTCACTCTCCTTGTGGTTCCCTTGAAGGGCAAAGGCTAACCCAGGAAGTGGAGGACAGGGGTGGTTCCAAGGGAGCGAGACTAACAGAAACACAGAGCTGATCTCAGACAATAGACTTCACAAGCCAGAAGTGGACTCAGTCAACCCTTTGCACTCTAGAGGGTTCCTGCTCCTCCCAAGTCTTTGCTGTAGAGCAGTCAGACGCCGCTTCGTCCCGTGTCCCCGAACTGGACTGAGGAACCACTGGGAAGTGGGCACGAGTGCTCCCATGGCTCCAGGGGCCCAGCTATTACCGGCACAGTGAGGGGGCACCAGGACATGGAGCTGGTGTCCCCCAGGCCTCTGGGGCCACCTTCTGAGACCCAGAAGTGATGGTCTGTGCACCCTCCGTTCCAACCAGGGACAAAGAACACTGGCCTGTCTTGCTGGCCCGCGGTCTGCACTTGGCATCCCCAGGGGTGACTAACAACCAGGAGCAGGTCTCGCCTCAGCAGGCCCACCCAACCTTGCTGGTGGCCAAAGTGACTCGGGTCCTGTCCCCTCCCCTCTCCTTCCCAAGGAGAAGCGCCCTCTGTCTTCCACACCGGACACTGAAGCCTTGTTCGTGGCGCAGGAGAAAGGAGATGGAAAAGCAGAAACGAGAACCCCTCCCAATTCCCAACAAAATCGTCGACTGACTTCCTGTAGCTTCTCGGGAGCCTGTCTCAGAAGCAGGACGGCATCCATGCCAGTTGCTCTGTGCTGCAGTTGCCAGGGCACAATGGACAGTGGGTATTTCGGGAAAGCCAGCTTGCCTAACCTACGGTCGAGCCTGGTGGGGCCCGGAGAGCCTGGGCTGGGTGATCGGCTGCAGCTGCGCGTCCCCAGCTCACAGAGCAGTTTTAGGTGCCCACAGAGGGTGCATCGGTGACAGCATCCACCGAGTCACAGGCCATGGCTGCCACTCACCGGCTCGATCTCTGAGTCTCTACTTGAAGCCTCACAGGGTCGCTGTCACCTCCAGGAGGAACAGGACCATCCACGTGTCTGCCCGCCCAGCCCTGGCCCTGCAGCCACGTTGTGCTTCAGCCTGTGTTTATGGGACATCACGGCAGTTACCGGAGAGGACAGCTGTAATCGAAACGGCCGAAAATAACCGCTGGCAGGAAAGCCTGTACTTAGAGCAGACCTCCTTCAGTGGTTCTCATGCCGGCGTTAACAGCCCAGGCCTGGCCGGCGCGCTGGACTGACCACCCTCCTTCCTCTCCGAGGGGATGGCAGAAGCCCCAGAGAGGCCGTTCCTGACTCCACCTAGGCCCAGTCCCGCAGGAGCAGCCCGTCCTAAGGGGAGGGCCACTGGGCCAACGGCTCTGTTCCTCTGAGCCCACCAAGGAGACCGCCAACTTCTGCCGTCTTGGGTTCCTGCACTAACATCTCCTGAGCACGGACACCAGCGAGAGCTGTGGCAGCACACGCGAGGTGCCTCCTCACCATGCTCGGGGTGCAGCCCCTGCCCCCAGTCCTTCCTGGGGCCACGAGGGTTCAGGGGAGCCCCTCCCCACTCCATCTCCTTCTGGAGCGAAGGGGCGAAACGCCAAGAATTCAGCTAGTGGATGGAGGCTCCGAGCCAAACGCGGTGCTGCTTCAGGAAGATGTTTTAAGCAGCTGGACCGAGACATCACACGGTATGTGATTTATCTACCAGGGTTCACTGCTGAATGTGTGCAAATCAAGTTTCTGGTGCTTCACAGAGCCACGTAACTGATTCCGGAACATTTCATCACCCAAACAGAACCCCCAAACCCAGAGCCACTCTCCACCCCCACCCAACGTTGTGATTTTTTGCCAGTTTACTTAGCTTATTCATCTGCAGTCTCTTTATGCAAATGTAAGCAAATATGAACAGAGATTCTTACCGTCGCCTTCCATTACGGAGGGCAATGTAGCACACACAGTTTTGAACTCTGTGTTGTCCACTTAATATGTCTTGAGGCCCCTGGAACGCGTCATCTTCCTGGCATTTCTAAGAAGCTGCCCAGTGCGGCAACAACCATCTGGGCCAGGAAAGTCCTGGCTGGGGTCACGCCTGGTGGGCAGACAGAGAGCCACAATGCACGCTGGCTCACCCTCCAGATGCTGTCGTCCAAGGAATTTGCCATCCTAGGCCATTTCCTGACGTTCCCCCTCAGGCAAACGGAGACTCTAACCCATGTGCCAGGCAGTACGTGTGCCCAGGGCATGCCTTCTTCGCAACTACAGCCGTGGGCGGAGACACCAGAGCACAGGCTTTGGACAGGCAGATCCAGGCACAGGTTGGACCCTGGCAGCTCTCTGGGGCTCAGGTTCTCCTTTGTGAAAGAGACAGCCCAGCCCCACGTTATGGGCTGGGGGAGTGGTGGGCAGGGGGAAGGGTGCTGTGGGGTCTGTGGGCGAGGGTGCCCCGATTCGTCCGTGACAACCGCACAGCCCCTGGACCCTCACTGGCCCCTGCAGCCCACACAAGAAAATCACTGCCTGCGTGCAGAAAATAGGGCTCACGAGTGCCTGTCTGTAACACAGACTCAGAAACGCCTGTGAAACACACACCATGTGTGCAGCCTGTCACCCCCCTCCGCCCCACCCACACCCGTCCTAGGAATTCTCAGCAGTCACTGGCCAGGCCAGGCAAAGCATCTGGAGAACAACCCTGGCAGCAGGGGGGCACGGGAGCACTAGCTGGGTCTCAGCACCGGGCATGAAGACTGAAAAGCAGTGAGGGTTTAGGGCAGATTTAACTTCAGAGGCACCTGGCAGTCAGCAGGAACCCCAGCAACGCCTCCTGTGGAATCGGCAGCACCACGTGCAGGGCCTGTGTCCTCACCTGTAGGTCATGGGGCCGGACTACACACCCCTTAGCGTTACAGCAACCTCAAGTTCCTGTGATCCCGACGGAGCAGGAGGCTCTGTTAGCGTTTGCTACCCTTCGTGCCTGCGCACTGGGCAATGGGGGGGGGGGCCCGAAGACTCGTTCCTTAGAGACACAGTCCAGGTTACACTTTCCCCACGTGGGGGTTCCCCTCTTCACGCGACAACTTGTCTCCCAGACCCCGAATCTTCTGACTCCGCCCACTGGCGATCCTGAACATCGAAAATGTGTGCTTTATATTCTCCGTGTTAACCACACAAAGAACCTCTGTGCAACCACCGAGGGAAGCTGGAAAACCCTGGGTGGTGCTCAGGTCAAAGGTGAGAGGGCACTCTACAGGAGACCCCGACACACAAAGTGCCCTGTGGCAGGGCACGTGCTCCTGCAGATAAGCGGCATCGATAATTATTCTCTTGGGGTCACTGAGGCCGACCTCTCCACTGAAGTCACATGGGGATGGGCAGGGATGCCCCCCCCGCCGAGAGGCCTCAACCAAATGTCCACCCCAACTGCAGCCCAGGGCAGGCCAAGGCTGAGGGGAGACTGCTCTGAGGGCCGGCTGTTGGGATGCACTGAAGGGTAGGCTGTGCCGGGGGCCCTGCATGCGGTCCAGCGACGCTGGGGGGGGTGGGGTGCTGCACTCAGTCTGGCAACACCTGGGGGCCTGCATGCGTTCCGGCGACACCGGGGGCCCCACACGAGGTCCAGCGACACCCGGGGAGGGGGCCCCACACACAGCCTGGCGACACCTGGGGGCCCTGCACACAGTCCAGCGACACCCAGGGAGGGGGTGCCGCACGCGGTCCAGTGACACCAGGGGCCCCGCACGTGGTCCAGCGACACCCAGGGAGGGGGTGCCGCACGCAGTCCGGCGACACCAGGGGCCCCGCACGCGGTCCAGCGACACCCAGGTAGGGGGTGCCGCACGCGGTCCGGCGACACCCAGGGAGGGGGTGCCACAGGCGGTCTGGTGACGCCGGGGAAGGCAGGGCGGAGGCAGGATGGTTAGAGCAGCAGCACTTGGGTCTGGAAAAGCAGCAGCTCTGCCCCAAACCTCACCATCTTCCTGCTCTTAGGTCTGTCAGTGGAGCCTCCAGGCTTATCAGCCACAGGGAGGGAGGGAGCTGTGTAGCTGGGCTGTCACGATGCCCCCCCGCCCCCCCCCCCCCCCCCCCCCAGTGTCTGGGACACGGAATGAGAGATGTCCAGGAGAAAGCACATCCGCAGCTCTTTGTTGCTGGACTGACAGAGAAGCCCCAGGCCATCGGCGGTCTCCTGTCCCAGCACATAAAGGCAGCACAGAGGCTGCCATCGCGGGATGACTTCCCAACCTGGACTCCCCACAGGTCAGAGGGTCCCCAGCAAGCGGAAGACAGGGATGGGGTGACCGACTCTTCTGAGTCATGGCTCATGCCCTGCTATGTCCAGAGTGTCTGGAAGGCGCTTCCTCCTGGGGTAATTTAACTTGAGACTTACGACATGCACGGCCGTCCCTGCCAGCCCCGGGTCCCAGTGCGGTCACCAGCAGCCAGAGGGAGAAGGGTTGGGCCACAGACACAGCCCCCAGGGAAGGCCTGGTTCTCTGCAGGGATGTGGTGACTCCCATCAGCAAGTGACAATGTGCTTTTGGAAAAAGTATAATTCCTTACCCTCTGATTTGAAATTTCTAACAAGATGACAGACGTATATCAGATATACATAGATATGTTCTGGGAAAGTATCCGACCAGAGCTTGACCTGAACTCACCCAACACGGCAGGCTTTAATGGGTACAATTTCAGTGTAGAGGATGTGAAAGTTCAGGAGATGGCTGGTGACCGTGCACCAGTGGGAATGCACTTGACCCTACCGAACTGTACACTTAAAATTGTTAAAATGGTAAGTTTTATGTTACGGAGGTTTTTCCACTATCAGTGGTTAATACACACTGTAGTGACGCTCCCCTGCACAGTCTCCCAGCCTAGTGGTGGGCAGGGGTGGGGCTGGCAGGCCAGGGGCCGCATCCTGCCTGCGTTCCCCAGGCCAGCTGTCAGCCTCGTCCCAGTTCTGTCTGCATGTGTTGGCTGCTACGAAACGGCTCGGGAGAAGACCTGGGGTGCCAGGGGATGTGCTGTGGCCGGTGGCCTCCGTGCTGAATCATTTTCCCACAGGACAGGGTGGAAAATAGAGATACCGGCAAAAACAGGAAGACAGACCACTGTGCAGGAGGAAATCCAAATCTTGCTTACGCTTCTGGGAGAGAAAAGTTCACAGTGGAAATTTTTATATCTCTGGACTCCAAGCTAGTGCAGGTAAATCATCTGTGTTCTCTCCAGCACGGCCACCCAGTGGAGTCACACAGACACAGAGAAGGGGGTGAGGCTGGCATAACGGTGCTGGAAGTTTGGGAAGTGATGGAGAAAGAAAAGTGAAAAAGGAACAAATGAATAGGCAAACATCTCCAGAGCTGTGAGTCCAAGGGCCTGGGACGGAGGGGCACCACAGTAATTTCACACAGGGCTTTGGAAACCATTTTTCTAAAACAGACCATCCCCTTTCCTGTCCAGCTGCCCATGTGGGATGACTCCCTTCTGTTCCCTGTGAATTCTGCTGAGGCCAGATTCAGCTGGAGCGTGGGCTTTTGAGAGTCCACCTGGACTTCAACCGGCTCCTGGCCTCCCACACCTGCCCTCTGGAACAAGAAAACCTTTTAAACAGACATGGCTACACAGAGTGGGTAGAGCCTGTCCCAGGGGCGTCCTTGCCTCTTGGGGCCCTCCAGGGTCGAAGGTAACTGTAGGCTCTCTTAAGTAACTTCACTCCTTCCTAAAAAGATTTTCCTCCAGATGGAATGACATTCAATGGGTTCAACATGGGCATAAATAGCACCCCCAGCTTTGTTACACTAAAACCACAACTTAGGTGTAGACTCAGTGGGCTAGCCTGTGGCTAAGAGGAAGAATTTCAATGTGTTCAGATCCTGGTGCCCTTTTCCAGCAAAGATGGTTTGAACCCAAGATGCTTAAGAGAGCACAATTTAAGATTAATACCTATCAACTACCCCTTACCTACGGCAGATGTTTTAATCAGCCACATGCTAAGACCCATCTCAACTTGAGGTCATCTGAGAACAGATTCCCACGAGACGTGCAACTGGTCACAGAGCTTGTACATCACTCTAGGCGTTTTCCCCACGTGTCTTCTCCTGTCTGCCGGTCCTGTGGGGTCTCTCAGCCGACGGCGTCCTCTGCCAGGGGCTTCCTACTCTAGTCCCAGCTCATCGGTGCACGCCCACTGTTGGCAGGCAAGGGAACAATCACCAGACCGTCTTGGTGCTCGCTGGGCCCCGGTCCTCTCCTACCATCTCTTCCCATGCTCACTTCAGCCTGGTGCTTCGAGACTGAGCCCCACAACCTGTTGCTTCTCCCATGAACTCACACACGCTTTTCAGTCTGCCCATTGTGCTTAGCCTGGTGCCATCTCCTCATGAAAAACCTCCGGGACCTTCTGTTCTGGCTCCCACAGCACGCTCACCTGGGTGGTCACTGTTTTCCCCGGTCCCTCGAGGGCAGGAGCCCGTATGTGAGGTGAGCCTGTAACTGTCCAACCTGTGGGTGCTCAGTAACGGGGTGCTAAATGGAGGAGCAGAAGCACAACCACAAACTGGGATGAGGCCTATTGAGACATCGTCTTAGCTGAACGAGGAAACTAGCAAAGAGCTGGTAATTCTGTAGCCATTATGAGCGAATCCTCAGGGGAGGGCTCCATAATTTATGGTGCCAAGTTAGGGCTGGCTGACTTCCCCAGGTACCATCAATAGGGTCAAAAGGGACTGGCAAGGACCTGACTTTCAGAAGGTACTAGAAGCTAGATCATCCCTCTAAAATCCCCATGCTGACACCTGTGTCTGCCCATCCCCAACAAGGGCCAGAAAGCTCAACCCCAAAGGGGGCTGGCATTTCTCATTCTGCCTGCCTTTGGCAATGTTGAACAAAACAGTAGCATCCACTCCAGACAACCAGGTCCTGACTGAACCTGGGTCCTGACTGTGGGAGACGCTTCCAAAGATGAACAGGTGGGGCCCTGCCTCCCAGAGCACGTGGTCCAGGACACGCAGGAGTGCGTGGTTCCAGCCAGGCTTCAGGGAAGGCAGCGCGGCGGGCTTCCCACGAACCGACCCCTGCAGCGACACTTCCGTCAGGTCCCACAGAGACCCTGCTAACCCTGCCCATGGCTCTCCATCAGCCAACTCCATCTGCATGGCCCTGCGGGGCCAGGCCCGTCTCTGGGGCTCTGCTACGTACCCCCACACGCCCCCAGGAGACACCGGACTCAAATGGCAGGAACGGTGTCCAGTTTGCTCGCCGCAGTGCTTGAGGAAGGCGTGGGGTTCAGAGAATCCAGGAAGGAATGACCAGTCTGCAGGCCTGTGTGGTCAGGTGGGCACCAGGGCTCCACCTCCCACGGGAAGTACCTGATCGCCCAGCTCTGAGCAGCTTCTAAACAGTCAGGCACTCGCAGGAGGCTCAGGCTGTAGGGTGTGGGGCTTACCAGGCAGGCCGTCCAAAGGGCCGACGAATCCCTTTCTTCTAAAAATAGGCGAAGGTACACAACCTAACCCACCCTGGAAACAGAAACACAGCCCTGTTACATTATCTGAGGAGTATGCTGCTTTTTGTTTAAAAAGATTTGTTTCAAAGAGAAATCCTGCTAACGCAGGCAGCCTGACAACCAATCACTTGGCTCAGGACCGTCGGCTTCAATGTTGAAAGACAGCCCCATGCTGTGCCTCCATGCTTGGCCTTATTTCCCATCAAACTGGAATCCTTGACCTTGTCCTCTTTGAGAACTGGCTTAAATAAACATGTTACTCATCATATGACCAGCAACTCTGCCCTGACAGAAAAGAAACAGTGAGACGGTCACCTCCAGACAAACAGTACTCTGTGGCCTCTGTGGAAGCTTCGGCAGGAACCATGTCCCCATGCAAAAACCACGGCCTCTACTCTAAACTTTAGCCCTGGGGTCTGCAGCTTGCACCCAGCAAGGCCAGGCTGAGAGGAGCTCCCTACACACAGGACGTAAGATATCAGCTGTTTAGAGCAGGATAAGACGCCCATAAGGCGGCAGCTGAGGTCCCAGACTTGCAGGGTCCAAAGCTGGCTGCTGTCCTAACAGGAGAGCAGCCCACAGCCCACTTCTGGGGAGACCCTCACCGGCCTTCACTGCAGCATTCAGGAGGGCAAATTCAAGGCTCATGAGTCTTCCTGCCACACAAGGACAGTCTTCAAAGATGTGTTTAAGAAGATTCCATTCAAATGTCATTCTAATGCCCTCCTAAAAAGAATTCCACTGGCAGTGTCTTAGCTCAAAATACATATGCTTTTTAACCTAGCAAGACATTTCGGCTAATTTACCCAGAAGAGACAGATGGACACATAGGTAAAAATGCATAACACAGTTTGTAAGAATGAAAATTTGGAAAAGTTTTAAATATAAAATAAGTGGTTGGTTACATTTTGTTACATTGATATAACATTTATATATACATTTATATATCTCCATTAAAAGATAGTTTGTGTCTACATACATCTACAAAAAGTAAAAAAATACAATACTAGCTTAAAACAATGTCTGTGAGTTAAAACTAATTTAAAAGTGTATGTTTATTATGATCCTATTTATGTAAAACTATGTCCAGCTTATTTACCTATACCACGTGATCTGGGAGGGGTCACCAAAATGCTAACGGTGGTTACCTTGGGGGTGGTGGAGTTGTTTATTTCCACATTGTTTGAATTTTCTTTTACAAATATGTTATAAGCAGAAAAGACTTTTAAAAACAGTCTTACACGGGTGCCCGGGCGGCTCAGTCCGACTCTTGATTATGGTTCAGGTCATGATCTCACGGTTTCGTGAGATTGAACCCCACATCGGGCTCTGCACAGTCAGCACAGAGCCTGCTCGGGATTCTCCCTTTCCCTGTCTCTCTCAAAGTAAATAAAAAGAAAAGGGAAAAAATAAGTTAAAAAAATAAATAAAAACAAAAAGTCTTGCAAAGAGTTTAATGACAGGATATATTTATGATATATTAGGACTTTAAACAGCACGAGTCCAAATTATAAACACACCCTGGGCTTGAATATGTAAAAAAACATGTGACCAGGAAACAAACAAGAAAAGAGTCAAACCCACCTCCATGTCACCACCATGTACAAGGTGCTCACTGGGCTGGGGCACTTTCCCGCCCTCCCACAGGCTCAGCTGGGGGGCAGGGGCAGCCCCGGGGCACAGGTGCACCAAGCTGTGTCCAGGAGATGCCGATGACCTCGTGGTTTCTGACTGCCTGCACAGATGGCTAGTTTGCCCAGGACCAGCCCCTGGATTCTTCTGGATGGTGGGTGGCTCTGGCTTTGTTTTCTTTTTAATGAGCTACATCAGCACATTCTCTCCCCCCTTCCACTCCCACTCCAGGGGTGAATGCGGGCTTCAGGCATTTTGTTTTCTGAATGTTCCCACGGTGGAGCCACGGGAGAGTGTTTGCCTTTTCTTTCAATTAAAAAAAAAAAAAAAAAAAGGAAATTCTCCAAATATGCAAACTTCCAGGAATCAGTGGCAGTTAAAGAAGCAAATATGTCTCATGAAAAAGCTCCCACAGCAGAGGGTGTTACATCTGTTCCTACAAGCACAGGGACACAGACAAGGTTACTTCAGCACAACTAGGCTTTTCCCTGCCCTCAACACACACAGCCTCCAACCCGGGGCAGTGTCCCAGGAAAGAGAATTGTAGGACCCTAAAACGTCAGAGACCCTGAGTGCTTCCTGCTAAGCAGTGAACCCCCAACCTAAAAACCGAACACAACTTCTGGGACTTAATGAAGTATCTGAGAAAAGCAATTATAAGCAGGATTTACACAGCCTGACACTTTAAGATTCTTCCAGTGCATGTAACCAAATTGCCAGCGATTCTATATGTTTTACTTTGAAGAACATCCCGTAATTACTTTTTCTGGTAACTCCCTCCCTCCCCCTCCCCAATCATGCAACTTGTGATAAATCAGACATATGTCTCTTGTTCATTCGAGGCACTGAGAAGGACACCACGACACCAAGAACAGCGAAAAGATACGGGGAAGCACACAGTATTTATGTTTCTTTTACAAGTAAACACTTCAGAGCATTCTAATTGTGCTGAAAATCTTGTGGTATAATTAAGTCTTCTCAAGCCCCCTGTGACACCCTGAGGCCACCCACCCTGGGGACAGAAGAGCCACGGATACTCAATCAGGATTCCACCTCCAGTTCTGGGCTGGGGCCTGGGAGGCAAAAAGGCCCATCTCTTAAATAACAAGAGGGCTGGGAAGCTGGTGTTGGAGGGATTTATTGAAGGATATGTGGTGAAAAGTTAGTGTTTGCATTTCCTGTTTATTCTGCTAAAAATAGAAAGAGATACTTTGAGTATCTTTGCTGGTCTTGTCCTGCATTCTCTCTGGTTTGGGCCAGCTTTCTGAAATGTTCCTGCATCCTTGGGGATGACCAGGGGAGTGAGCAGGAGACAGGGAAGATTGGCTCCCCAGCACTGGCTGGGTGTGTGGCCCACGTACGCAAATCCTGGGACAATTCGATTCCAGCAACTTACTTAAGTGGGCACAGTATTCAAGTGAAAGGCATGATGATGTCTGTTGTGCATACATGGGGAGACCCCGCAGTGTTTAGCAGGGGTCCGGCGCTGGACAGAGGACTACAGAAGTCTACTAAATGTGGAAGGAGAGAAGCCTGTATGTGTGAAGGCCAAAGGCGTGGTCCTTCGTCCCCCTGGGCAGAAATGCCATCTAACATCCTAAGGAAGATGTCCCCGGCTGGGTCCCAGGAGGACAAAATCCAAGTCATTCCTGGCCTGTCATCTGAGCTCTCAAATGCAGACTCTCCATAACTGGCTTCCTAACCCTGCACGCTCCAAGGGCCCTCAGCGAGATGGTGCTGGGAAATGGCTGCTCAGAATAATGTTCTTAAAGGCATCAAGTAAAATACGTGTATTTATAAAGGAAATCAGTTACTTTGAAGACAGTGATCAAAATACTACAGCCAATATGTGATATAACACTGTATGTGCTTTCTTACTAACACAATGAATAACAATCCATACCAGTGTTTTCAAATAACGATTACAAGGGCACCTGGGTAGCTCAGTCAGTTGAGTGCCCAACTCTTGGTTTTGGCTCAGATCATGATCTCGAGGTTTGTGGGATCGAGCCCTGCCTTGGACTCTGTGGTGACAGCCCAGAGCCTGCTTGGGATTCTCTCTTTCTCTCTCTCTCTCTCTCTCTCTCTCTCTCTCTGCTACTCCCTCCCTCTCTCTCTCAAAATGAGTGAATAAACTTAAAAAAAAAATAATAAAATAGTGCTTACAGTAAATAGCATTCAAAATATCTGGCTACAATAAGCACATGAACATACAATATGAGAATATCCATGATTTCTTTTTTTTTTTTTTTTTTTTTTTTTTTTTTTTTTTTTTTTTTTCAACATTTTTTTTTTTTTTTTTTTTTTATTTTTTTGGGACAGAGAGAGACAGAGCATGAACGGGGGAGGGGCAGAGAGAGAGGGAGACACAGAATCCGAAACAGGCTCCAGGCTCCGAGCCATCAGCCCAGAGCCTGACGCGGGGCTCGAACTCACGGACCGCGAGATCGTGACCTGGCTGAAGTCGGACGCTTAACCGACTGCGCCACCCAGGCGCCCCGAGAATATCCATGATTTCTATTGTAACAAAGTTGCAGGCCCTGCTACCCCTGCTGTGCAGGACCAGTTACATACCTCATAAGTTTACCAATGGACCCCAAATAGAGGCCAGCTGCAGGTTCCTGAGCACTACCTGGAGTTTTGATGCTAAATAAATTAATTAAAAACTCCAAGTTTTTACACATATTGAAAATGGCTGAATTTTGGAAATAAAGCCTAAAGATGAGCCCAGATGATGTCACCCAAGGTCAAGGCTCAGATTCAGGAGACTCTGGTTTGAATCTCATACTTTTTAATTTTGTAAGAGAGATACTGAGATATAATTTATTGAAAAATAACTTACATACCATAATGTTCACCCATTTAAGGAGTATAATTCAATGGTTATGAGTATATTTACAAAGGCCTGCAATCAACACCACTATTGAATTACAGAATATTTCAGTGCCCAGTTAAGAAACCCTAACCTCCCAATACTCCCTCTCCCTAGCAACCACGAATCTGTTTCTGTCTCTTTGGACTTCTCATACACAGTTGACTCTCATTATACATTGTAGTTATATTCTATAAAGTCTCCGTGAACATTGAATTATTGAATACTGAAACACGGCTATTTGGAAAATACACGGTTAGGTTCCTGTGAGCCTCTGACCAACGTTTTCATCCACTGAGCAACATAAAACCTTCTGCTATATGTGTTTCTATTTAAAGATATATATTTAGTGGGGTGCTTGAGGGGCTCAGTCAGTTAAGCATCTGACTTTGGCTCAGGTCATGATCTCATGGCTCGTGACTCAGTCCCACAGAGACTGTCAGTAGAGGGCCCACTTCAGATCCCGACTCCCTCTCTCTCTGTCCCCCCCGCCCCACCCTCTCTCTCAAAAATAAATAAACATTAAAAAAAGACATGTATTTAGTATATATTATTGATTCTTAATGTTGAACTCACAGCTAAGAGCACTTTCTATGTACAGCACATCACATCCCTCTTGCACTTAGGAAAACTCAGTAGCACTCCTGCACTAGGCATGGAGTCATTTTCAACAGTGAAATCACAAGAAAAGCACAGGAGGATTCTGGGAAGACGGCAGAGCAGGGGCCCCGGGAATCTCCCCCCTCCAGATGACAACAGCAGGGGCGGAACCTGTGTGATGGGACTGCTTTGGAACTGTGGACTCTGCCCGAGGCCTGCCACGTGTCCGGGAGAAGTCGTTGATTTTGGTCCACTCCAGCTCGCAGCACAGCAGCACCTGCCCGTCCCGCGCCCCAGCCACGTGGCAGGCAGCCGGGCACGTGTTTCTGGAGCAGCCCGCAGAAGCCAGGTGGACGAAAAGGACCCCGTCCCCCAAACGCCAGGAGGCCATGCTCTGACCACACAGGTGCGGACTCAGAGGCTGGCGGCCATTGCTGTCACCCCTCCGGCTCCAGCTCGAGTGACTTCAAGGGGATAAGTGCCCTCTTATCCCCCTTTTGTTTTCCACTTTTCCCCTTTCGGGAGCCACACGTTAAAGACTAGGACATTGAAAAACAGCTGCCTATTTGGGGGAAATTAGGAAGTGACGGCACATGTCCAAGGAAAGGCTCAGAAAAGGCCGAGGAAGACATTAAATGGACACCTCAGGCTGACCCCCGGCACAGAGCCTGCAACCATGAAAAGAGCGACGACAACAAAACAGCAAACCCTGGGGAAGGGGGAGAATCTGATTTCCAGAGTAACCGCATCATGAGATTCGAATGTCCAGCGCTCAGCAAATCACAAGGCACACAAAGAAACAGGGGACTTTGGCCCATTGAAAGGAAAAAGATAATTCAACAGAATCTGTCCCTAAAAAGGACCCGATGTCAGATCTACTAGAGAGACTTTAAAGCAACTGTCTTAAAGATGCTGAAAGAACTAGAAGATGTGGATAAAATCATGAAAAAAAAGTATGAACAAAATGGAAATATCAGTAAAGAAGGAGAAAACCATCAAAGAAACCCCAAAGAAATTCTGGAGCTGAAAAGTACAATAACTGAAATGAAAAATTGACTAGAGGGATTCAAAACAGATTTGAACAAACAGAGAAATACCAGTGAACCTGAAGACACGACGGTGGAAATCATCAACACTGTGGAATAGAAAGTAAATGAAGGGGCGCCTGGGTGGCGCAGTCGGTTAAGCGTCCGACTTCAGCCAGGTCACGATCTCGCGGTCCGGTCCGTGAGTTCGAGCCCCGCGTCAGGCTCTGGGCTGATGGCTCGGAGCCTGGAGCCTGTTTCCGATTCTGTGTCTCCCTCTCTCTCTGCCCCTCCCCCGTTCATGCTCTGTCTCTCTCTGTCCCAAAAATAAATAAAAAATGTTGAAAAAAAAAATTAAAAAAAAAAAAAAAAAAAAAGAAAGTAAATGAAGAAAACGGAGACTGAGGGACCCATAGGACATCGTCAAGAGGACCGACACACACACTGTGGGAGTCTCAAAAGGAAAAGAGAGGGGCAGAGAGAATATTTGAAGAAACAATGGTTATAAATCTTCCTAACTTTAAGAAAGACATGAATATAAAATCCAAGATGCTCAGCAAATTCCAAATAAGATGAACTCAGACAGACCCACTCTGAGACAAGTTGTAACCAAACTTTCAAAAGACCAAGAATCTTGAAAGCACCAAGAGAGAGGGGAATCATCACACCCAAGGGGCCCTCAGTAAGCTTATCTGCAGATTTTTCACCAGGAACTTTGGGTTTCAGAGAAAGTGCACAACACATTCAAAACAGTGTACGAAGACAGGCCCGTCACGTGTGACTCCTATATCCGGCAAGACTGTGCTGCAAAGCGAGAGGGAGATCAAGACGTTCCCAGACAGACAAACGCTGTGGGAGGTGGGGACCACCGACCTTTTCTGCAAGAACTGCTTGTTCCTGGGAGTAGGGCAGACGCAAGGACAGGACAGGAGACAGTTACTAGAGGCCGTGCGAGAACTAAGGTCTCGGGGCAGGCCAGCACACGGCCAGTTATAAAAGGCACAGTTCACGGGCGCCTGGGTGGCGCAGTCGGTTAAGCGTCCGACTTCAGCCAGGTCACGATCTCGCGGTCCGTGAGTTCGAGTCCCGCGTCAGGCTCTGGGCTGATGGCTCGGAGCCTGGAGCCTGTTTCCGATTCTGTGTCTCCCTCTCTCTCTGCCCTCCCCCGTTCATGCTCTGTCTCTCTCTGTCCCAAAAATAAATAAAAAATGTTGAAAAAAAAATTAAAAAAAAAAATAAACAAAATAAAAGGCACAGTTCACAAAAGAAAAAATAGACAAATTTGACTTTGTTCCAAATTAGAAATTTTGTACATCAAAAGACAATGTGCAGAGTATAAAGGCAACCTACAGAACGAGAGAAAATATTTGCGAGTCCATATCTGACAAGGGATTAACATCCACAACAAAAAGAGCCCCTGAAACTCAACAACCAAAGGCAACCTTGTGCAAAAATGGGCAAAGGACCTGAACAGATGTCTCTCCAAAGAAGACGTACAAGTGCCCATGAAGCACTGCAAACACCAACATCCCTAAGGATTAGGGACTTGCAAATCAAGAGTAGGAGATCCCACCTCACACCCATTGTGATGGCTACTTTTAAAGAACCAGAAAACAGGTGCTGGTGAGGGTGTGGAAAAACTGGGACCCTGTGCGCTGTTGGTGGGAATGCAAAATGGTGCGGCTGCTGTGGAAAACAGTATGACGGTTTCTCAAACACTTAAGAGTAGAACTACCATGTGAAGCAGCAATATTTACACTACAGAGTCTATACCCAAAAGAATTGAAAACAGGGTCTCAAAGAGATATTTGTCTCATGTTCACAGCAGCTAAAACATGGAAGAAACCCAGATGTCCACTGATGGGTGAATGATGAACAAAATGTGGCCTATTCAAATGGAATATCACTCAACCTGGAAAAGGAAGGAAATGCTGGCAGTCTCTCCCCTGAGAAGAACCTTGAGGACATAATGCTCAGTGAAACGAACCAGTCACAAACACTGCAGGAATCCACTTCCAGGAGGCTCCTAGAGGGGTCACAATCACACAGGTAGAAAGTAGGGTGGTGGGCACCAGGGGCTGGAGGGAGGGCAGAACGGGGAGACAGGGTTTAAAAGACAGAATGACTCGGTTTTTCAGGATGAGAAGCATCATGGAGACGGATGGGTATACAGCGGTGGCAAGCTTCGTTGTATGTATTTTGCCACAATTATTAAAAAAGAATAAGCACAAAAAAGTGGGAAACATGGCAGTAAATAGACTGTGGCAAGGAAACGTGTGTGCCGGAAGACCTGATGCGAGAAGGCGGACCCCGCTGCACTGGCGGCCGACCCTCCACTGCCCCGCGCGTCTGCAAGTGGCCGCCGAGCATTGAGCATTGCTTTGGGGCAACAAATAAGTTTTAGCGACTCCGCAGACACAGACTCTGCACCTCAGAGCACAGACTGAACGCACCCCTCCGACAGCGGCCCGCACACCTGGCTACTCTCACCTGCCCCTCCTTCCAGGGTTCCCGCGAGCTGCGTCCCCTCAGTCCCGTCTACGACTGAGCCCTGTCCCACCGCACGTCTTGTGTGCACTCGCCGGTCTGCGCACACTGGGGCGTTTCCACCTTTTGGCCATCATGGACACCGCGGCAGTCAACAGTCACGCATAAGTTCCTGTGTGGGAATAGGATTCCCACATCCTGGTATTTTGTCGAAGGGTTTCCACATCTGTATTCACAAGGGAGGTTGGCCTGAAGTTTCACTGTGATGTGCATGTGTGTTTTGGGGTAAGAGATTAATGAGTGGCAGACAAAGTATGTTTCCTAAACATAACTGTGGGTTTACTTCAACATCTGTTAGGCGGCTGATGGCTCTTCACTTGTGATAGGAGTACAGTTTTCTCCTAAAATATACACCACGGTATAGAAAGTTATTAGGTAAGTGACTGAGTGAGGGTGGCTGCAGTAAAATCATGAAAACAGTATTACTGTGACCGACATCTCGGAACACCTGCTGTAGGAAAAGAACGTGGGACCTGAGTGTCACCTCCCAGGGTAGCCTCAGCGATGGCCTGCCTGCAGATGGGCACTGCCTTTCTCACAGTTAGCAAGTCTGTCCTGAACATGGAGGGTGTCAGGACGGCTCCTGCTTCCTACCATCCACAGCAACACAGTTGTCCCGCCTCTCCCACCTGCACACAGTATTTACAGCAAGAGTCCACTGAGCATGGCAAGAGCAGAGTCCGTTTCCCTGGAGATGGAATCGAGGCGCTGAGCTTTGTGAATATTACGAGTACCTTTTTTCTTTTACTTATGTAAGAGGGACACTTTTACTGTGTCCCTGCACACAGCAGGGACAGAGAGAGAGGGAGAGAGAATGAGTCCCAGGCAGGCTCTGAGCTGTCAGCGCAGAGCCCACCGTGGGGCTCGAACTCACAAACTGTGAGATCATGACCTGAGCTGAAATAGAGTTGGATGCTTAGCTGACTGAGCCACCCAGGCACCCCAGGAGCCCTTTCCTATTTAAGTATGGCAACTATTGTTTGTTTTTTAAAAATTTTTTATGTTTATTTATTTTTGAAAGAGAGAGAGACAGACAGACAGACAGACAGAGTGTGAGTTGGGGAGGGGCAGAGAGAGAGGGAGACACAGAATCCGAAGCAGGCTCCAGGCTCCGAGCTGTCAGCACAGAGCCGGACGCAGGGCTCGAACCCATGAACTGTGAGATGTCGATCCGAGCTGAAGTCAAATGTTTAACCGAAGGAGCCACCCGGGTGCCCCAAGTATGACAACTATCTGAGGTAGGCGCTGTTCTCCCATTTTATAGACCAGAACATTAGGGATCAGCTGGTCAGAGTCAGCGAGAAGGTGCTAGAGGCAGGGTCTGAACTGGGGTCCCTGACAGAGGTCTCTGTCATGTGACAGAGAAAGGCACGGGTTGCAGGTGACACACTACGGGGCGGGGGAAGAAACCCTGAGCCAGCCAATTAAACTTTGAGCTATTTCTCTCAGGGCAGTGCCAGAGGGAAAGTAAACAATGAAGACAGGACACAGGGCCTCAGCCAGCAAGCTGAAAAGAGGCAGAGCCGCCAGAGTCGCCCCTGGGAAGTGGACACACTCGTGAGCACACAGACCTCGGAGCTTCCTGTGTCACCTCAGCTTCAGAGGGTCCACAGCACGGGGTGCCAGGTGTCAGCAGCACTTTGAGGGAAAGGCACGCCCTCGGTGGCACCTCCAGTTCAGCTCCGCACAGACAGCACTCGTTCCCTCTGTGACCGATGGATGACAAAGCCCGCGTGCAGATCTCCGGTTTACACGGTGCTCCGCACCCACTGCTCACCCTCCCGCACCCTGAGAGCAAGCACTGTGACCCGGGATGGCCAGGGCGGAGCGGCGGGACGTGGCCCCGATGGCCAGCAAGGAGCCCTGAGAACGGCCGCTAAGTAAGGCACAGAGAAGCAGAGTGACAGGACAGAGAACGGGCCGAGGGGACACGAAGTGACCGGGTAGCGCGGTCTGAGAGAGGGCGGGCCTCTCTCAGAGGGCGGCTCCAGGCGGGGGGCAGCCGGGCGCAGGTGCGGCCAGAGCAGCCGGCAGGAGGACGCGGCAGAGCCCGGGGTCACGTGGAGGCAGCGGAGCAACGCTGCAGCTGGGGACGAAGCAAAAGCCACTGCGCGGAAGGGACGGTGCCATCAGCGGGACAGCCAGGCTCAGCAGGGACTGAAGACGCAGAGCTGTCTGATCTCGTGCCAGAGAACCAGGCAGAAGGTGAGGTCAGCGGGTCTCCCGCTGTTCCCTTCCAGCAGCACAAACAAGAAGAGAGAATGTTCGCGGAACCGCGGCCAGCACGCCCTGAGCTCTCCGCACGTGCGCCTTCTCCCCTCGGGACAACGTGATGCCGCAGCAGGGACTGAGGCACCGCCTGCCCTCAGAACCAGGCGCCCGGCTATACGCCTCGGCCTCCAGCGTCCCGGCCTCCTTCTGTTCCGAACACTGTGGCTGCTGCTCCCGGTCTCTGCTCAGCTCTCCTGCCCCCACTGAGGCCACTGCAGCCAACACAGCGAGCCACGGCGGTCACCCTGCAAGTGTCCCCTGCGGGCGGTCTGTGCGCTCGCTGTGGGCACAGAAGTTCCAGTCACGACCAAGTCAGCCAGGAAACGCCTCCCTGCAGGCGGCTCTTTCCTTCAGTATTTTATTTGGAAATGGGAAGTTTCTCCCAAGTGTAGAGATGAGACCAGCACGAGGCCCAGCTTTGACTCAACAGCGGGGCACACGCCCTCCCAACCATTAACCTACGTTAGCAGCCGGTTTTCCCATAAAATGATACTGTTACAGCAAAGCTAGACCCTCAGAGCTAAAAGTTAGCCAAAGTTATAATTTAAAGCTAGCATAAGTTTCCAATCCTAAAAAGACAGTGGAAAACACACACTAGCAACCACAAGTTTCATTCCTGGGTTACTGGCTAATGCCGTTTTGTTAGCGAACTCGCATCCAGTTAAAATATGAAAGCATCAATAGTATTTCTTCCTCAGTCTTTAAAAATCAGAAGTCAACACTCTTTAAGATTGAAAATGCATTTAAAATGTTGAAGACTTTCTAATAAACTGGTGTTGACCAAACACACGTTACCTTCTTTTCTACCACAGGCTAGAAAAGAGAACGCATGGCTCTGTAGCAACAGACAAAACCGAAAACTGCATGTTTGAAATGCGTGCAGTGGCCCCCGGTACCTCGTTTCTGGATGAAGACCCTGAGCAGGGGGTTGGCACTCGAGACCGCCTTGCAGAAGTTGTCATCGTTGTTGATGGGCAGCAGGTCGCCGTGCACATCTGCATAGCCAATGGTCACGTCTGTGTTGGAGATGTGGTGCGTGTGAACCACCAGGTTGTAGAAGTCTTCAAACTTCCCTGGCTTTTGACGGTCTAAGGAAAATCTCCGGAACTCAGCCCCAAACTACAACGCAAGAGACAGGGGGGACATAAGTAGCAGGGAAAGGACGGGAAATAAGGCTTGTTCACGTCATGCCAAGCACGTCCTGAGCCTCCGTGAGGCCCGGACACAGCGGCGAACTGTGTCCCTGTCCTCATAGAGCTTCTGCAAACATACAAGGAAAGGGGAGACAGGAGTGTGGGGGATCAGTTCACTCAACGCTGACCTGTGTCCTGGACAGGACAGGTGCTGGAGCTGAGGCTACTGAAGAAAAAGCAAGGTCAAAAAGTATTATGAGTATGGTGGACGAGATTGAAACAGGAGCCTGTGCTTAGTGAGGGCCTTCACCTGGGGTGGCTGTCCAGGCTCAGCTTGCGGTGTCCGCACAGCCCCGAGATAGGGGCAAACACTCATGGGCAGGAGGGAAGCAAGGCCAGCTGAACACTCTGTATTTTTCCTGAGGGCAATGGGTGATCCTGGAACAATTTCAATTTTAAGCAAGGAACTGATTTGATATGATTTGCATTTGATTTTTAAAAACATTTTATGTATTTACTGAGAGACAGAGGGAATGAGAGAAAGCAAACGTAGGAGCGACAGGGGGGCAGACAGAGAGAGCGCAAGAGAGAGGGAATCCCAGGCAGGCTCTGTGCTGTCAGTGCAGAGCCCCACGCGAGATCATGACCTGAGCAAATATCAAGAGTCAGATGCTTAACGGACTGAGCCACCTAGGGGCCTCTGATTTGTATTTTTAAAAGACCAAAGGATCAAAAGTGGAAGGAAAAGTGAAAGAAGGAAGGACTGTGGTAAAAAGAAGGCTTCACAAATCTCAGGGAGACACGAACGTGGGCCCTGGTCCCGCCCAAAACACAGAGCAGGTTCCTCTCTCAACAGACGGTACTCACTCCGCCTGCTCTGGGAGATACCCAGGGCCCAACTTTCCTGACAGTCCCTGGCCCTGGCTCAGGTGCCCATACAGTTCTCTGCCAGGAAAGGACCCTAGGTCACCTCCCATGGGCTGAACCATCCTGGGATCCGAGGACACCACCTCTGTTTGGCCTAAGGGTTTCTGGATTAGGACATGCTGTTGTCCCTCGCTTGGCAATACAGACCTTTATTCATCAGGCAGCACAGATTCAGTGCTCTTCAACACAACTGAAAACTAATTATAGTGGTTCCAAAATACACAAAAATGAAATGTCTAATGTTTACACAATACGAGTCATTACATCATCTAGACATTATGTCAACTAGTCAAGGGCAAATCAACTCAAACCATATGGGTTTGTGTGGTTCTCAAAGTGGGCAGGCATCAGAATCACCTGGAGGCCCCTAGAGGTCTGGACTGGGCTGATCTGGAGAGCGGGCCCCATAATTTGCATTTTTAACAAGTTCCCAGGAGAAGCTGATGCCCTTGGGCTGGGGACCACACCATAAAACCACTGGTTTTAAGGGAATCAGTCTCCAAATCTCCGTGGCCACAGATCTCTGAGAACCAGAGTCTGCTGTTCCATTTCCCTTTTTAAAAAACAAAACAAACCTCTCACCCATCCTGCATTGCCCCAGGAATAAAATACTTCAGCACGCAGGACAGTGGGACTTTCCGAAATACTGGTTCAAGAAAAGCCACCTTCGATGGGCAAGCACAACCCCTAAGGCCTCCTCCCACGTACTGGGTCAGGGGAGGAGGGGCTCCGGGCTCAGCACAGAGGGCCACGCGGCAAGGCTCTTCCCCGCCGCTCTGCCGCTGTCAGAGGTGCCCACCTTGAGATGGGGCCTGTGAACACAGCACAGCAAACCGAGAAATCCTTCCCGCATTGCTGAAAGGTCAGCATTCCTCCTCTTCTCCATATTTATCCCAGCATGCACCATTGGCTGGCCCAGGGTGAGCAGTACACAATCTCTCACACACATCCTGGGGCCACAAAACTTTTGAAGACACAAGAGTTCAAGCCTACATTAGTTTAATGTGATCTTTTTTCAGATTCGGTTATGTCGTCACATCACGAATATTTATTTCAACAATAGCCGTCATCTCTCCCATCTCAGATCTAATACAAGCTAACTTCCAGAGCAATTAGTTCTTATCAGTATGCACCCTCTTTTCATTAAGCACATAAGGAGAGTTCAATGGTGTCCAATGAAATCAGCGTATGCCTCTGAGTTTCATGTGCGGTTCTTGATTCTTCCCCCAAACCGGACACCACGCACTCACTCTGATTTCAGGGACACCGGCTGCCTCTCCTGACTCACTCCCCCTGGATTAGGCCACATCCTAGGTGAGCAGTGAGAAACAGCCCATGCTGGGCCAAGTCCCTCCTGCATTTGGCAGTCAATCTAAGGTTAATCTAATTTGTTTCTCCAATCTTTTAGTGGTTTTCTTCAAAATACATCTTTATAATTTTTTTTAAACTTTTTTTTAGAGAGAGAGAAAGAGTGAGTGAGCAGAGGAGAGGGCAGAGGGAGACTGAGAGAGAATCTTAAGCAGGCTCCACATGGAGCCCGACACGGGGCTCACGAACAGGACCCTGGGATCATGACCTGAGCCACCCAGGTGCCCCTTCTTCAAAATACGTCTTAACGTGTGGATTGGAAATGAAAATGAATGCAGACTGCTTCCTGACAGAAAGCAAGTCTGATTTGTATTTGATAATGAGGCTGACTTTGTTAATCCATCCAGCAGTATGGTGAACAATGCTTCTTACGTTGAATGAGTCCCAAAGTTTGGCAAAAAGAGGTATGAAATGGCATATTAGCATTTTTCCTAATTTTTTTTATTATGGCAAAATACACATAACATAAAGTTTACCATTAAAAAAATTTTTTTTAAATTTTTTTTATTTTTGAGAGAGAGAGAGAGACAGAGTGCAAGCAGGGGAAGGGCAGACAACAAGAGAGACACAGAATCCGAAGCAGACTCCAGGCTCTGAGCTGCCAGCACAGAGCTGGATGTGGGGCTCCACCTCACAAACCGTGAGATCGTGACCTGAGTCGAAGTCAGATGCTTGACGGACTCAGCCACCCAGGTGCCCCTAAAGTTTACCATCTTCACCATTGCTTAAGTGTAGAGTTCAGTGGCAGTAATACATTCACACTGCTGAGCAGCTGTCCCCATCCATGTGTCTTCGTATCTTGTGCAACTGAGTCCGTCCCCATTAAACACGGACTCCCAGCCCCTCCCCCAGACCCTGGTGACACCACCTACCTGCCGGTCTGTATGAATATGACTCCTCTAAGTACTTCATATGAGTGGAATCATCCGTTTTTGTCTTTCTGTAACTGGCTCATTCCCCTGATCAAATATATAATTTGAAACACTCTCATTCTGTGGGTTGCTTTACTCTGTGGATCTGGGTCCTTCTAAGGGGAAATGTTACGGCTGTGAGCAGGGCACAGGAGGAAAAGGTGGATTGAGGCCGCTGTCTAACTTGCTTGCCAACCTAGGGCAGGTGCCATAATGTCAGTTTTTCTTAAAACTTTCCTTAGTGAGCACTTAGCTTTGAAGTTGTACCTGTTCTGGACTGAGGAGACGGCCTCCCAAACAGACACCTCCCTTTGTGGAGTTCTGCAGGTTTGAATGTGGGACAGCAGGCGAGTGTCTGACGCTCAGCTGTCACTACCTTGTCATGAGCCTTGCCGCGGGAACAAACTCCTATAGCGAGGCTCGGCATTTCAGGGTGGTCTCCAGAAAACTTTAAAGTTGGTTCAGGCATTTGCATAGGGATCCCTATGTACTAATGCAGTGGTCTTCAAATGTCACATACCTCCTAAGGAATTCTGAAAAACTACCACTATAAAAAGGATAACATATTTTTAAGTTAGCATCTAAATTTTTCATAACAAAAATAAATGGTTGCAAGGGATATAATTTCCAGCATACTGTAAGTATTTCTTTTAAAAATAAATATTTTATCAGATGATCTTTTAAATACAGTCAATGAAAGCTAAATGCCATAGTGATATGATATTACCATCATGCATTTTAAAATAGAATAACCAACTCTTTTGTAACAATCAGAAATTCCACATGGGCTTTTTTTCTGTTTGGTCCCTTGTTTCTATCACACTGCTCCAAGAGGACTGAAGCCTAGTATTTTATCATAATAATTTATGCTGGAGTACCCTACCACTCTTCTATGCAAGAAAATCAGATAAATTGAATTAAACATTCTTTTTCACATGGCCACAAGGCTCTATTTGTGGAGAATATTTCTATATTTGTGTCAGTGGTATGGAGTTTTAATTTTGCAAGATGGAAAGAGTACTGGACGGTATGCACAACGGTGTGAATGTAAACTGTATACTGTGAACTGTGTGCTCAGAAACTGGCTATGATGGTGACCTTAATGTCTGGGTTATGGACCAAAACTATACAGTAACATAAAATAAATAGATTTTTTACAGTAAAAAGTTTGTAGCCTAAGTCATTACAATGATTAAATCATGATTGAAACAGAGTTACACATTTTCATAAATAATTATTAACCATCCAAAGTAAACACCTAAAAAATCTTTCATGAGGAGTGTTTTTGCTAAATGAGGTCAGAGTAACATTGGCTCTTTTGCTCCTTCTCCTCCCTGTGAATGTAAGTTGATGGGACTGAGGGCTCAGAAGGCATGCCAGACCTCAGCTCTGTGACTCTTACCAAGTAATGTGCCAAAAATAAATAATCATAGAGTGGTCTATCATTAACAATATTTTTAATAATCTATTAGCTGACAATTAGGACAACTTTCAATGCTGTTGAAAGCAAAGTCTTGGAAACCACTGGACTTGCAAGATTTACTGCCCAATCCTTGGAACCACTTTTTCAATTTCTGGTAAGTACACCAAGAATTATATGCCAATGAATCGTGTCTGCATTTAGAGGAAACTTGTTTAATCTGATATAAAGGGAAGTAAAAATATAAAGTCAGTACCCCATGCTAATATATATATTTAAATAAAATGCTTTTATCATACTGAAGTTGGATTCTTATGTAACAACACCATTACCAAAAGTCACTCAAAATGGATAAATGACCTAAATGTAAAACCCGAAACTATAGAATTCTTAAATAAAAACATAGTGCAAAAGCTTCAGGACACTGGGTTTGGTAGTGATTTACTGGATATGACACCAAAGGCACAGGTAACAAAAGAAAAAACAGACATCGGACTTAATGAAAACTACCTTTTGTGCATCAGAAGACACTATCCACAGAGTACAACAGCCTGCAAAAAGGGATAATACTCAGAATATACAGAGAACTCCTAAGTACAACTGGTATATATCCATACAACGGAGTGTCATTCAGCCTTAAAACGGAAGGGTGTTCTTTCGCCTGCCGCAACAGGCACGAAGCTGGAGCACCGTGCTGTGTGAAACGAGGCAGCAGCAGAAGGGTGAACGCCGTGTGGTCCCACGTGTAGGAGGTCCCGGGAGCCATCAGATCATGGAGACCGAAAGCAGGCGGTAGTTGCAAGGAACTGGGAAGTTATTGCTTAACTGACAGACTTTTGGTTTTACAAGACGAAAAGAGTTCTGGATATGGAGGTGGGGGGGGGGGGCGGCAGCTGCACAACCGTGTGAATGTACTTAGTGACACTGAACAGCACGCGTAAAATGGTTAAGTGGCAAATTTTACGTCATGTGTATTTTACCCCAGTGAAAGAAATGGAGGGGAATAAGATACCCACAGGAGGCTGGGAAAAGCTCTGAAATTCCTACAAACACAGGCCACACACACATGCAGTGCTGTGTGCGTGATCAGGAGAGACCCAAGAAGGCTATATAATCTCTATCTGGTTGACCTGGGATTCTGTGAGTCAGGAAGTGAAGGCTAAAGTGGAGTGTAAGCAGCTGGAACTGACACACACATAGAGCCTCGAGCAGAGGCTGGGGGACCTACTGGTTGAGCTCATGTAAGGAAATCTCTGTGCAATTACCAGATGACCATGAAGTTAACAGTGGTCGCACATAACAAATAATACACTTTACAGAATTTGTCCAGGAAAGTCACTAAACAAACAAAAAGCAGCAAAGAAATAAACATTAAAAAAAATTAAAATGTCTAGTTTTCAGCAAATTTATGAGATATATCAAGAAACAGAAAAAAAATGGCCTCCATGCAGAGGAAAATAAGCAGCCAATGAAGGGCCCAGATGCTGCACTTACGAGACAAAGATTTTAGATCAGCTATTATAATTATGTTCAAACAAGTGAAGGAAACCAAGTCTAAAGATCTGAAGGAAATCATGAAAGCAATGTCTAACCAAACACAGAATAAAAACAAAGAGATGGAAATTAAAAAAATTTTTTTTAATGTTTACTTATTTTTGAGATAGAGGGAGATAGAGCGTGAGTGGGGGAGGGGCAGAGAGAGAGGGAGACACAGAATCCGAAGCAGGTTTTAGGCTCCGAGCTGTTAGCACAGAGCCTGATGTGGGGCTCGAACCCAGGAACCGTGAGATCGTGACCTGAGCTGAAGTCGGACACTCAACTGACTGAGCCACCCAGGCGCCCTGGAAATCATTTTTAAAAAAAGAACCAGATTGAGATTCTAGAGTTGAAGAATATAATAACTACAGTAAAAATGTCCTAGAGGGACTCAACAGAAAATCAGAGGTGGTCAAAGAAAGAATCGGAAAATACGAGGATAGGTCAATTGAGACTGTATAGTCTAAGCAGCAGAAAGAAAAAAGAATGAAGAAAAATGAGCAGAGCCTCAGAGACCTGTGGCGTATTACCATGCATCCAAAGAAACACAGCTGGAAGTCCCAGAGCAGGAGAGAGAAAAAAGCAGAAAGTATATTTGGAGAAACAATGTGTATAAACTTCCCAAATGTAATGAATTTAACTACATATCCAAAAGTTCAACAAACTACAATTAACATAAACTCAATGAGATACACAACTAGATGCATCCTAGTCAAACTGTAAAACCCAAAGCCAAAGAGAGAATCTTAAAAGAAGAAAAACAATTCATCCTATATAAAAGATCTGCAATGATATGAATAACTGACTTCTTATCTGAAATCACGGAGGCTAAAATGCTGTGGGGTAACATGTTTGGGGGCACAATGTCAACTGAAAATTCTATATCCAGCACAACTATCCTTCAAAAAATGAAGGAGAAACAAGACAGTCCAAAATAAACAAAAACTGGGAGAACTGTTACCAGCAGGCCTGCCTTACAAGAAATATTAAAGCTATCCTTGAGGCTGAAATAAAAGACCACTATATATTAACTGGAATAAATAGTACTGTTAAATATAACTACAGAGGTATATGTAAATGGCAGAAAAGTATACTTTTGCCTGTTTGTAATTTGTTTCTTCTGATTAAGAGACAACTACAGAGGCAGCTTATTTTCCTGCTTCCAACATTTGTAGTTGCTGGCAGCGTGTACTTGGTCTCCATCAGGCACACTGACCCCATAGGCAGACTAAGGTCCAAAGTGGCAACACTGTGTGTGGGGCCTCTGGCTTTCCCTGGATAGTGCCAAGCTCTTGTGAGTGGAACGGGCCTGTGTTGTCCCCCAGAATGAAGTATTGATACATGCTACAACAAAGATGAACCTTGAAAACATGCTAAGTGAAGGATGCCAGATACACAAGACCACGTACTGTATGATGTATTTGTATGAAATGTATGGAATAGGCAGATTCACAGAGAAAACAGACTAGTGGTTACCAGGGACTGGGGACAGGAAGGAATTGAGAACGGCTGCTAAGAGGTAGGAGGTTTATTTTTGGGGTGAAGAAAATACTTTAAAATTAGGTAGTGGTAATGATTGCACAAGTCTGTGAATATACTAAAAACCACTGAATGTGTACTTTAAAGTTGTGAATTTTATTTCACATGAATTATAGCTTACAGAGCTGTTATTTTTTAAAAAGGTTTCACCTCAAAGAATAATTTTCTAAAATAGCCGACTGAAGACTGATTGGAAGCTGTATTCAGAAACTTGGAAACCCCAGAGAGTGACACTGGCCAAATACAATGGAGGCTCTGCTTTTGCTCTAGACATACAGGAAATGCTAAAGGACCAAGTGTCCAAGCATCTGTTGTCAGCACACATCAATTTATAAGATAAAGACTTAAGAACTCAGGGAACCCCCCAGGGACTCCCCCTGGCCCCCCCCCCCCCCCCCCGGGCCTGTCATTACTGCTGGGTCGTGAGACTTAGTCCAAGCTGGTAGGGCAAGCTTTTCCAGTTCAAGTTGGTCCACAGTGTTGAACTGGTAAGGACAGAGGGCAGGCACTCTGAGCAGGGTAGAACTTGCCTTCCCTCACACCCATCTCCACCCTGGCCCCAAACTGCAAAAGGCTCTCAGTCCCTCTTGTCCAATTCAGAAACTAAAACTTTATATGAATGATATTTCTGGAGTCCCAAGGCTCTGGCAATACAAATCTATTTTCATCAATCAATGTCATGTGACTCCAAGGATAATCTGTTACCACTAACATGATTATTTCTTATTTTCCAGGTTAAAAATATTAAAAATGTAAAAAATTTTTTCTTGATACATAATGAGGTCTTTCTACACTTACCCATATGTTTAAAAAAAAATCTATTTTGTGTAGGACACTGCAGGGCACAAAAGGCTTGTTTGGGTTAGCTGTCTTCATGCACACAATTAAGTCCTAAGCTTCCCCATGGGAAGTGCCCTTCCAAGAGTTCACACTGAGGGTTCTCAGAGAAGGTGAGAGATTTGCCCAAGGCCACACAAATCCTTGATTCCACGTTGGAAATAAGACTCCATTTCTTGACTGTGATCCTTTTCTACATGGGCAGCGCTAAGCTGCTGCCACTCCAAGCTAACCGAAAAAACCATTCTTCCTACCACTGAAAACATGGTTCCCAGATTTCCTCTTATACTCACTCAGGTAACATTTACTTAAAAACTCTAAAATGTCACATTAAAAAAATGTTTTTTAAGTTTATTTATTTATTTTCAGAGAGAGAGAGGAAGACAGAGGAGACTGTGAGCAGGGGAGAGGCAGAGACAGAGGGAAAGAGAGAGAACCCTAAGTAGGCTCTGCACTCTCAGTGCACTTGAACTCACAAAGGCGTGAGAACATGACCTGAGCTGAAACCCAAGAGTCTGACACTTAACCGACTGAGCCCCCCAGGTGCCCCTAAGATGGCACATTTCTGATGATTAAGAAGCAGCTCTGGCACAAGGTGGCACAAGGTCATCCCCTCTGTGAGGGCTAAAGTCAAAGAGAAGAGAAGGAAATCAAACCTAGCACTTTCTTCTCATCTAGGCCGCTTCACACAGTGTCTTTCTAGCTAGAGAGGGAACTCAGGGCTTAAACCCCACGTGATGTCCCCACATGCTGCGAAGATTGTCGGGGAGGCAATTAATCACTGTTTCTATCACTTGAGGATTAAAAGCTCACACGTTTGTATTTCTAACAGTTTTGTGGGGGCAGGAGATGCACATACACCATTTTTAATCTCAGGCCTAGAAAAGAGGAAAATCGAGGTCTAGTATCTGGTATGACAGTTGAGGTGCCATGTGGAGCCCAGAGTTCTGGGGTCAGTTCAGTACCTGGGCTGGCTCATGAGGGTCACATGCAGGGACATTGCACTGAGACATCTGTGCAGTGTGTGACAGGATGTTCGTGGAGGCCTCTCCAACATGTATGCTTAAAAAACAAAACAAAACAAAACAAAACTGGAACTACACACTGTTTGGTGTGTTTTTCTTTATGGTTTGAATAGGGGTAGAATCACACAGCTGAAAAGTCAAAAGGTATTCAGTAAAAAGTCTCCCAGCCACCCTGCCCCTTCCCCACTGGAGCTGGTGATTTCAGTTGTATGCACCCTTCAAAAGGTGTTTTCTGCATGTGAAGGCACATGTGAACTGTATCTATATTCCTTCTTTTCTAAATAAATGGTAGCATGCTATCCACACTGGTCAACTCTGGAGGGCTTTTTTTTTTTCCCCCACTTATCTTCTATATTTTGAAAACATTCTTTTTCTGGATGCTCATGGTCTTGTAAGGGAGGAATCTCTAACTCTCAGATGCCCCTGAACTGAGAAAGGTTAAGTCACTTGGCTCCTGGTTTGTAAGGTACCCACAGACAGGGACGTGACAGGGTATCGTCAGACTCACCAGGGAAGGTCACAGGAGCCAGGTGTTAAGGTAGAGTTTTTACCAGTTAAAATTTGCTTAGTAACTGGGTCACTTTTAAGGCACCTCCCAAACCTCAGGGAGCCACAAATTTGGTTCTTTATTTATTTTACAAATTTGCAATTACCATATGAGTTAGGGCAGCAAATTGCCATAGCTCTCACTAGAGTGCGAGCCCAGGAGCATGGGGTCTGCTTGTTCTAGACTAGTAGAGTCCCTAATATACAGTAGACACACAAATTTTTGTTGAATTAATGAATTAAACTTCTGTCAACTGGTTTTAAAATAAAATTCTAGAATTTTAATTAAGTGGACATTGACTGACAGTCTCAAAACAGGAACGCAGTAGGAGATAGAAGCATGAAGTCACAAACCATGTCCCATGTCACACATCAGCCCTGTCCCATGTATGTTAGATTTGAAGATAAATGCCAGTCCCCTCCACCCCCCCCACACAAGGGTGAGGTTTTCACCGTCAAAACCGAGGAGACAATGTCCCAGTGACTATTTGCAAACAGGTGAGCAAACAGGCAAACCGAGGGGTCTTTAGCCACGTAAAACACACTCTCTGTGGTAATCAGGTTGTGACCCTGCTTCAGATGGCTCAATGATAACGGCCAGTTTTAAAGGCAGGAAAGGTCATGGGGTCTCAATCACACCCAAGGGCTGCCTGAAGCTGTTTCTTAAAGAAAGGCCTGGTTTCCAAATTACTTTCCCAGGAAGGAAGGGTAGTCAGTTTCTCTGACCACATGCCCTCTGCTCTGGATAAACCTGGGTGGGAGCCCTTGGTTCACGGACACCAGGCTGTGCCTTCCGCTAGTGACCATGCATCACCCACCACACACTTGCTGCAGGCAGACGCACTCTCCCAAGAGCCTCTGCGGCCATGTCCCACCTGCTTCCCAGCTCATATCCCTTCCTTGGGCAGAACTGACTCTAAAAGAGAAGTACGTCTGAGAAGCATCATTAGCTTTCACTGCTTCCTTTCACCAGACAGCGACCCCAAGAACCACCAAATCACCAGGATACTTCTCCAAAAGTGTCATACTAAGGGACATGTGTCTTTTATTTGAACTCACTCCTCCAAAATACCAAATAGGAACTTATTCACCAAGCAAATATTTTCCTGTGCTGGTCTTTACAGTTGTAAAAGAAAAATATGGTCTCCATTTCATCCCCTGCCCCACCCCCCATCCTGGCATACAGTAGTCGTACAAAATACATTTACTGAATAACTAGTGTAATGTATGGCCCCTGCTTTTATCATCCAGTGAAAATGTGTGGAGTGGTTCTACGCAACAGGCACTTCTACACACTGGGGAAGGGAGTGAACCAAACAGAAAAAATGCCTGTCCTTATGAAACTTAAATTCCAGCAGGGAAGACAGGTAGCAAACTAAAAATAACGAGCGCCTAAGTAATAGAATATGTTAGAAGTTGGTAAGTGCCACGGGCAAAAGGCCAGAACATGCCAAGGAGGCCACATGTGCTCTCCAATTTGCTGGGAGTTATGTAGGAGTGCAGACCATCAGGGCACAAGGGCCACCTGGGTCTCTTCCCCAAGTCCGGGATGGGTTGGCCCCTGCCCCTCCTGCCCTGGACTAGAGGACTTGGGACAAGCCCCCCATCCTCTCTGAGCTCCAGCCCCACCTGCAGGTTTTATGAAAGGGTGCGGGTGAAGGCTCCAGCACAGAGCAGGTTCCCTCCTGCCGCTGCCGCTTCTACTCCTGGTCACTGTATTAATACAACTACCACAGAGCAGTATTTTACTTAAAAAAAATTCTTCAGGGCTAGACTTCTCAGTTATCTTGAAGCTGCCCTAATCTTGAGGGGCCAAGGAGGGTCCTAGCCACTAAATCTCATTCGGACACGCACGGAACCGGGGCGTGGGGCCGACCCACCCGGGACTCCTAGTGTAAGATGTTACTTATCTTGGATAAAAGATACTCCCGAGGGGCATCCAGGGGGGCTACTCTGTCCTTTCACGCACGACAAACCCAGACCTAAAATGCCACACTCACTTTACCCTGGTTATCGCTGCAGCTCCCGGAACCTCCCCCACCCCGCTGGGCACCACCCGGCCCAGCGTCCCAGGCCCGCTCCCTCCGAGGCGTCACTGCAGGGCTCCGCCGAGGCCCCGCCTCCAGCTCGGGTCCCGCCCACCCAGGCTCTGAGACCGCACCCCCTGAACACCTCCCAGTGAGACCCCGCCTCCAGGCCTCTCAGGTGAGAGCAATCGCGGTAAGTCATCAGAAACAGAGATTTTCAAGGAAAACGTTCATCAAAATACGGTAGTTTTGGGGCACCTGGGTGGCTCAGTCGGTTGGGCATCCGACTTGGGCTCAGCTCATGATCTCACGGCTCGTGGGTTCGAGCCCCACTGGGGCTCTGTGCTGACAGCTACTTCAGATTCTGTCTCTGTCTCTCCCTCTCTCTCTCCCTGTTCGCACTCTGTCTCTCAAAAATAAATAAACATTTAAAAATATTTACAGCAGTATAAAATGTTAACTGTAAAAGTTCACCAAAGTACATCCCCAGGATGAAATATAATGAAGCCAACAGATACACGCTGTATTAGTGGGTTTAATGACTCAAGGAAGCCTTTACCACGTGGGCAGTGAAAGAAAACGATGCAAAGCCAAATCCAGTGTGATCCTTGGGGCGCAGCACAAACAAGGCAGCAAGGCCCAGCCCAGGGCTGTGAACAGAAGAGCCTAGGGAGCTGTGCACGTCTGGCACACCTGAGGCCAGGAAGCCAGCACCTCTGCGGCTGGGCCCAGGGATCCGCAGCTCAGAAACTCCTCAAAGTGTGTTCCTTGAAGGAGCAGCATCACTGTCACCTGGGACCTTCAACTCAGGCCCCAGGCTTAGGGAGTCACAACCTGAATTCTAACTAGACCCCCAGTGACTCCTGTGCACACGAGTGTGAAAAGCACGGTTGTAAACATCCCAGTAACCATCTTGCTAGTCACTGCTATGTGCTGGGTTTTGGTATCTGTTTACATATTCGTTCACTGAACAAAATTTTGCTGAATGCCGGACGTGGGTGGCGCCCCGTGCTGGTGTTGAGCGTCTTCATTGGGTTGATGGCTGTTTGAAAGCCTGATGTTGGACAGTAATCACACATGCAAATGTGTAATTACAAACTGGGAAATGCAAACAAAGAAACTGTAGGACACAGGCCCTGATTTAAACTCTGTGTTTGAGGAAAGGAAATATTCAGGTAAAGAGAGGATGGGAACAGGTCACCTACAGCACAGACTGAAGGAGCCAGGCAGCCCAGGTGTGAAAGATCTCAGCAGCATACTTTCATAAGGTAATGCCAACACCTTGGACCATTTGGGGACAGGGCCAAGGAGCACGAATGCACGTGCAGGCCATGTGGAAATCTGTGGGAAGACCCCCCCTTTTGGAAATGATCAGGAAGCACGGGTCATTATCCTCATGTGGCATCTGTCAGAATGTGGGACCCCACCATGGGATGACTTCCTGGGCTGGCATGTTAGGGCAGTTTAAAATCAGGCCACAGACCTGTGAGTCAGACGGGGTGGAGCCGGCAGCGGAGCAAGGCCCCTTCCTGTGCCCATGCACCCATCTTGATCCAGAGCAATGACGTCCCAGCCACCAGTAGCTGCAGAACTGCTCAGACAGGCACCACATCCTGTGTGAGGCTGCTGGGGACCAAGAGCCCAGTGTACCTGGGTCACCTCAGTGAGTGTGTGTGTGTGTGCGCTGCAGGTGTTGCATGCACTCCTCTGCTCACATACTCTCCAGGTCACACGTGCCATCTGCATCCAGGGATCCGGCACTGGTAAATGTAGGTGTAGGGTGGGCCTGGGAGTGGAGAACACAGAAATTTAGGAACGTGGTCTATGGTTTCTGTCTGGCAGGGATTTCCAGTACGGTAGACGAGGTATGATCAGTGCCACGCTTTGTGTGCAAGCTCTTTTTAATCCTAACAGAAATCCAGAGGTGTCACTAGTCCCATTTTAAAGGCCAGGACACTGAGACCTGGAAGGACTCAATCCCTGCCCTTAGTCATGAGCCCAGTAAACGGAGAAACTGAGGCTAATACCAGAGGGAATGCAGAAAAGAGCCAGAGAGCTCCAGTGGCATGGTGAGAACCCCATGTGGAAGCTCGGGCACTGGGAGCAGACCCCCAAGTGGGAAGGGATGCCTGAACCACTGAGTGTGTGGATGAGGAGGGGCTCTTGCAGGCGGAGCAGCACGATAGAGAGCCGGGCTGCCCCGGCTGCTATGGGAGGGGGAGCCCGCCGACTGGAAGGTCTGCCTAGGCCACAGCATGCAGGATGTGGAGGCCATCTGACCCTGCCTTTCTGGGACCAGAAGCAGAGAGCCACCCAGGCAGAGACCTGGGTCCCTGGCCCCCTAGGGAAGCAGAGTCATAGCCCAACATGAACTCACGATGTACAAAAAAGGGGCAGTTTCCAGGGAGGGGGATGGGTTGCGATGGCACCAGATCTGGGCCACGGTGTCCAACAACAGACAGGAGGGCAGAGTCATTAAGTTCAAGGCTCTGCAGGTTCATATTCCCAACTCACCTTTCCTGGCTGTGTGACTCTGGATAATTTAAACTTCCCTGAGCATATTTCCTCCTTTGTAAAAAAGGGACAAAAATATATTCTTCATAGGGTTTTCGTGAGACTCAAATACAAATACATGGGCTGTCCTGAGAGTGTGATCCCAGCCAACGGCCGCTATTGGCCAGGTTGCCTGGAGAAGGTGCACAGCGTTCCCGCACAGCTGATCCTGGGGAGCCCTTCTCAGAGACCCAAACATGCTGTGGGCCACTGAAAGCAATACATCCTTCCTCAGCTGAGCCACCTTCCCGGTTCCTGAGGAGCCACCTTCCTCAGCCCCGTCCCTTCAATCCCTGGCTGGCACTTATCTCTCAGGTCCATGTTTCAGATGAAACACCCTCCTTATAATTCTGTATGAGAAAAGCTGTGCTCATGAGCATGACCCGAACCCTGCAGCTCCAGGTGGAGGCTCAGAGCCCAGTGGGCACTGTGCACCCTTAGCCATGCAATTCAAGGGGCATCCGCTTTGTGGCACTTCAAGTGCGCCAGGGACAGGGGTGGTCACCAACTACTCTGACCACAGCTGCGAAGATCCCATGGGGTACCAGAGGAGGAAGTGGGATCAGGTTCATCCCTGCACCAAACAGACGATGCACAAGCTGGAGCTCATGGGGCTGTTGGGAAAGGGGGTTTCGCAGGACCCGTGAGGGACACACAGGAAGCAGTACAGCCCTGAGCCAGGGTCCAGGAGGTGCTGGGGGCGGGGGGAGGAGGTGGAGAGATAGAGGATGTGACTTCAGACCACATCCAGGCAGGTAGCTGTTGTCTATTTTCCAGCAGGTAGAATCAGGAAACAACGTGAAACAGATGGGAAGCAACTGAGGGTTTAGGATCTGTTTTTGCCACTTATACCTGGGCCTTGCTTAGTTGACTTAATAGGTTGGTCAAGCCCCAAGGGTGCTTCCCACCACAGTTCATGCACACTGTGTCACGAGCTTTGAGGAAAACATCTATGTCGAAGACCTGGCGGGAGCCCTGGCAGAAAGCACAGCACACAGCACACAGCTGATGCTTCAAGAAAGGAAGCCACAACTGAACAGAGAGGGTCATAGCCACCTAGACTCTCCAGGTGATGTGACCTGAGCAGCAGATGCCCCCACCAGGCTGGCCAGGCTCCTGGTGCAGGGAGGGGGCCCAGAGACTGTGTGCCTCCCAGAAACCCAGTTGAGGGGACATGCACGGTACCCTCAACGGCACAGCCTTGGCCACTCTCATGGCCACGTGCTCATCTCTGGCAATGCCATGACGAGAGTCCTCGGCCACCTTGGCTGGGAAGAGGCACCACTGACAGACTGGCAATGGGGCCACGCCCCTGGGAGATGGGGGATGGGACAGGTGCCTCCAAGCATGGTGAGGGGGAACCCAGGGCAGCTCACCGCACCTTGTGAACAGCGAAGGGTGTTCCTCAACACGCTGTTTCACCCGGGAGTGTCTCCCTGACGGTGCTGCCAACATCTGCCCAGAGAAGCAGAGCCCCTGCCTCACCTGCCGTCAACAGGAGTATATTCCTATGAGGTTTGGGCCTGTGCCCCTGGGACAGCTGCTGATGGGCCTGAGGCTGGGGCCACCTGTGGCCCCACATGAGGGAACATCCTACAGGCACAGAAGTTTGTTTTGTCCCATAGCAACACCCCATCATTATCTCAGGACAACAGGGGAAGTCAGGTCAGGACTTGTGGGTGGGGAGCCAGTGGCTCAGGCCCCCGTGCCGTGGAAAACAGGATATGGATGTTACTTTATTCTCCACATCCTTCCAGCATGGCACCTTTCTCAGCTGTCCCTCACAATTCTCTCTTCCACAGCCCTTACCCAGGGACCTTGGGGTCCTTCCACAAAGCACACGTCCCCCAAAAGGGGTGCCCTGTCTGTCCTCGCCTTGTCTCAGAAGCAAAGATACCAAGAGAGGTCTGCCTGGTAGACTGATGCCTAACCCAGCTTTCGGCAAGCACACCGATGTGATAACATGGAGAACAGATACACCTGCTCACTGGGCAGGACTTTACGGAGGAGCAGACAAAGCCCCACCGGTGGCTGCACTGTGATCTGTTGACATCCACAGGTGTGTATCAGGGAGAGCTTCCGGGTAACACAGCAAACCTCCCAGGGTGAAGGTGGCTGAAAGCTCTGACCTGCACAGGTGTCCACAGCCCACCAAGCTGAGGCTGCTTGTGGGGTTTTCATTCTACACATGAAGATCAGACACTATTCAAAAAGGAGACAACGCATCTCACTCAACGCATGAGATGCCCTGTGACCTGTCGAGCAGCCCGCAGGCCCATCCTTGTTCGTCCAGGATCTCAGCTTCTTGCACAACGCCAGGTCCACCAGAGGGGCCCATGGAAGCTGGTGTGGACTGAAGGAAAGGAACCACAGAATCACATGGAGAAGTATCAGAGTCCCTTCACCCGTCAGCGGTGGAAACATAAATTCTGCGACAAAGAATCTCTTCCTGATTTATTTTAATTTATTAATCAACACACACTTAATAAGTTGTGGTTCAAGGCCTTTGGGACTCTCAAATGCTCAGACGTCCCACAGCAGCCACTCCCCTAAATCCAGTCTAGTCCAGGGCCAGAGCTGAGAACAGTCGCACTGCGTGGTGGGTTAGACTCAGCAGGACCACCAGGGCAGCTCAGTGTCCCACCGCACCGAGCACAGCAGTATCACGAAGGCCAGTGGAGAGCACGAGTGCACTGAAGAGGCACTCATGCACACAGCCACCAAAGGACATGCACGTGGCTCTGGGCACCATCAACACAGGCAGAAGCACAACACGTGGCACCCATAAAAAATCTCCACTGATGCACACAACATACCCTATGGACACAGGAGTGTATCGTTACATCACATCCGAGGACCAGAACACTCATCTTTAGTGACCGCGCCCCTGATGGTGGCTACACTGGGGGTGGGTGCTGACTAGACAGGGTATGAGGGAAGCTTCCTGGATACTGGAATGTTCCACATTGTGATCTGCATAGTGGTCACCTGGGTGTGTAAGCATGCAAGCTTTCATTAAGCTGCACGCCTGAGATTAGTGTACTTTAGTGTCACAAGGAGAGGGCCTGCCGCATTAAGTAGGTCCGGAACAGCCAACTGAAAAGGCAGCTATTGCAGCCTCAAGCCTGGGCAAGAGTGGGAAGGGGTCGGGTTGTAAGAAGGTCAGCCTGTGGAGCAGGGGGAGGAGACAAACCAAGAATTTAACAAGGCTGGGCCATGCATGAGGCTCTGGGTGGTTTTCAAACTCTGTGAGCAGCAAAAGCTTTTTTTCTACCCCCAAGTAAAATGCAACACACATACCCCAAAATACAGAGCAGGTGCTCTGGTTGGGGATATGGCGAGCATCTGCTCAGAGCCCCAATGAGGAACACGGCCTTGGGAGGAGATAGAGCGATGGGTGATGGGGTGTGGGACACACATCCCTGGACCCTGAGAACCTGGGAAGAACTGAAATGAGGGGACAGGAAAAAAGGCATCAAAGGTAACTGATGTCACAGCTGTAACAGTGAGTGTCCTGGGCCTGTTACCCCTACCTGTAGGTAACTCGGGGCTGCCTGCGGCAGCTCCGGAGGAGGAAGCATGTAGGGCCAATGGAGCTTGCAAGGAAGGGCTATGAGCTTGGCTCCTGGAGACGCACACAGAGCTGGCTCTGAAAAGGGGCCCACGGGCTGCACCCCCTGGGGCTCTCGGCCTGTGATCAAACACTAAGGAAATTAGCAGACACCAACACAGCAGAAATATCAACATGGACTTTTAAAACAATTTCCTTTCAACTCTCAAAGTTTCTCTTTTCTGTTTAGCTCATCCTCTCCCCGCTTCTGTCCATGCTGTCCCCTGCAGCACTGGCAGGGAGGGGACAAGGCTCCTCTCAGAGGTGCCCGGAGAATAATCCCATCAGTGAGCCAAGTTTTGGTCACCTTCCTCAAAAAGTAGTTCTTTTCTAAAGTATCCTAACAACTTCTGGACTAGTAGCCAACAGGAAAATCCAGCTGTTCCTTATCTGAATTCAACTCAGCCAACATTTTTTGGGCACCTCCTGTGTGCAAAACACTGCTTTTCACACTTTAGATGCCGAGTTTCTCCTTGGAGCAGATCACTGAGAAATGTAGCTAGTTTTCAGAGCTGGCCTCCTGGTCTAGTGCAGAGGAGAGCCCCCAGATGAGGAAAAGTGGAGGCCAGAGCCCAGCTGCTTCTGGAAGCAATGAAGGGAGAAGGTGGTCTGACTTATCTCAAAGCAACCATAGCAGACTTTGACTCTGCTGCTGCTAGAAAGCAGGCGGGTGGTTCCTGGAGGCTGACCACCATGACTGGTCTTGCTGGGCTGACAGGCCAGCTGGGATGTGCCAGAAGCCTCTGAGCTCAAGGAAATGGGAAGTGGTGATTTGGTGACACTTGGGATATCAGAATGAAGGACCTCCACCCCACCCCCACCCCCACCCTAATCTTCCCACGTGCCAGACCAAACCTTCATTGGACCATAGTTTTCTATCTTTCTTTCTTTTTTAATCTTTATTTTTGGGAGAGACAGAGTGCAAGTGGGGGAGGAACAGAGAGAGAGGGAGACAGAATCTGAAGCAGGCTCCAGGCTCTGAGCTGTCAGCACAGAGCCCAACGCAGGGCTCGAACTCCCGAACTGTGAGATCATGACCTGAGCCGAAGTCGGACGCTCAACCTACTGAGCCACCCAGGCGTCCCTGGACCATAGTTTTATAAGGAGGAGATGACATTTGTCTTAGCTATCTTTGTACGCCCACCATGAGCCCTATGCTTGGCACATAGTGGTTGCTCAGTAAATACAATACAATACAATACAATACAATACAATACAATACAATACAATACAATACAATACATCAACGCATTGTGGAATCAGACTTTCCAGAACAACTACTGAGTAGAAAACTTCCCTTGAGACCATCCCATAAGAACCTGTAATGGTGATGTAAGAAAAATAGAACTTCTTGCCCCAAAAGCACAAGAGCTTACCCTTACAAGCTCTAGATCCAGACAGCCGAAGGGGGTCTGTCTCATTCTGCACAGGGCACGCTAAGAACACCTGCATCAATACCCAGACCTGGATTTCAGGGCTTGTCAGAGGAAGAGAAATCAGGAGCCCTCTTCCCCCAGTGGCCACTGACAGTTCATGGCAAAGAGCATGCACTCTGGAGCCAGACTGCTGGGGGTCTCTGACCTTGGGCAGCTTCGTGGAACTCCCTGGGCCTCAGTGTTCTCTCTTATATACTGGTGGTGATAATGGAACCCATCTTGCAGGGCTGTGATGGGACTTAAGGAACTATTATTTGCAATTGCTGTGTATTTAGAACAGTGTCTGGCGTGTGTATCTGCAGTTAAACAAATTTGAAGAAATACTTCTGAGTGCACCCTGTACACAGAGGGGAGTGTCCAGCCTGGACCATCTGTATAGCCCTACTGTGTCCAGGGGTAGCTTCAGAGGAAAGCTGCAGGGTCTAAAAAGGCTCACAGTATCTCCCATCACTCCCCAGGTTCACAGAAGACTAGAGATTTGCCAAGAGGAAGTGGTGAGCCAGTAAACACGTACTTAGCCAGCTGAACAAGTCTTACACTAACTCTTGATGCTCCCTTGTTAAATGACTACCGTCATGGTGGCTTCTGCTGCCATCGTTCCTAGCTCATTCCTTGCTTGCCTCTAAAGGTCCGGGAGGCACCTTCATGGGAAAGGGTCGGGGTGCCTCTCCTTTTTCACTGATTTTAAACATGACCCAGAAACCTTTGAGCTTCTGATACCCTGAATAGCTGCACCTTCCAATTCTTGACACTCCTTCCCTGAAACTGGGAGAACCCTCCATCTGAAATGCCATGGGTCCTAGAAAAAGGCTCGAACTCCTGACTAGTTGGAGTACCCTCTGGGAGAGTTCACAGGGCTCTGAGACCCACAAAAGGTTGGCATGGACACCACTGGCACCCACTAGACTGACATTTGCTACCTGGGTTCCTGGTGAGAGTCTCCTCCAGATGCAGCTTCCCACATCAAGTCACCGAACCTGTTTGAACACAGACGTGCACACATACAAAGCTGGAATCTTAAAAGGGTGTAGCTGACACACACAGGTGAGTCAAACTGTGTCAGGCAGTTCTTAACTGGCTCGCTGCAGGCAAGTGCCCAATCACCCCATGGGGAGGGCCTGGCCCAGCCCCCAGCCCACCAGATGGAAAGACATGTTCCTGCAGCACCAGGCAGCCAACAACCTCAGCCAGAGATAAGGTCTGGGGACCAGGGAACATGTGGGCCGAAACACTGTTACCTCAGCACAGGTGGGAAAATCTGTTGTCAAGCAGCTCCCATAATTCAATAAAAAATAAGGACTAACAGGGAAAAAAAAAAAAGCATGTAGGAAAGAAAGAGTCAGCTAAAAATAGACAAATAGCCCACAAATATAAAACCGTCAATTCACCAATAATTCAAAGATACCAATTAAAACAATGGGATGGGGTTCCACTTATCTACCTGGGAAAGAATAATGCCCAGTGCTAGGGGCAGGGGCACCTGGGTGGCTTAGTCGGCTAAGTATCCAACTCTGGATTTCAGCTCTCTGTCTCCCTCTCCCACTCGTGCTCTCTCTCTCTCTCAAAATAAATAAATCAACTAAAAGAAAGAAAGAAAGAAAGAAAGAAAGAAAGAAAGAAAGAAAGAAAGAAAGAAAAGAGGAAATACCAGTGCTAGAGGGAGGGAGGGGTGACAGAGATGGATGGGCAGATGTGAAACAGTATATAAATCTGCAGAAGAGACTTTCTGCAAGAAAATTTAGCAATATATACATATATATATATTCAAAGTCTTATAAATGTGCATATTTTTAACATAACAGCTGCACTCTAGGAATCTTCCTGAAGAAACAATAAGACTTAATAAATCAGCAGTTCTTTATACCTTTTATGTAGCATATCTATACATACTCTGTAGGTAATGTTTATTTAGACTTTAAATATAAATGTTATTCACGGCATTGTTTATTACAGAAAACAACTGGAAATGACCCAAATAGGATACTGGTTAAATTAATTATGGTTTACACATAAAATAAATACTAAGTAGTAATTTTAAAATATGTTTTAAGAATGTTTTTAAGGAAGTTCTAATGACACGAGAAAATACACTGTTAAACTGATGGGGGAAAGCAGGCTATAGAATAACATGCCTGTAAAATATGATCCTGATTCTGTAGCATAAAGATGCTACATATGCTTATAAAGGGTCAAGAAGACACACGGCAACACTGAACAGTGGTCATTTCTGGATGGGAGACTGATCCCATTTTGTGCCTGATAGTTTTTAAATTTTCTATAATGACAACATATTTGTTTACAATCCAGAAAAGCCTCCAACATGATTTTTTAAAAAATTTTTTATTTGTTTAAAAAAAAATTTTTTTAACGTTTATTTATTTTTGAGACAGAGAGAGACAGAGCATGAATGGGGGAGGGGCAGAGAGAGAGGGAGACACAGAATCGGAAGCAGGCTCCAGGCTCTGAGCCATCAGCCCAGAGCCCGATGCGGGGCTCGAACTCACAGACTGCAAGATCGTGACCTGAGCTGAAGTCGGACGCTTAACCGACTGAGCCACCCAGGCGCCCCATCTCCAACATGATTTAAACAAAGCAGCAAACACTGGATTAAAACCCTTAGCAGTGAATCTCCGCCAAACACAATGGACATGACATGCCCCTGAGTTGTAAACACAGTCTTTGGTCTCTGTTGTGAACAGCCGCCTTGTGCCACACTGTGACAAGGGCCATAAGATGAGAAGGGGTCAGGAGTTGGAGGGGGCTTGGCCCGGTGAAGGCATCGGATGGGCTTTGTAGGAGAGGGCTGGTGCACAGGGTGGATTCTCAGAGAGCACTTCAGGTGGGGGAAAGCTACATAACCATGGCAGACAGGCCACCAGGTTAAGAGAATGTGAATGAGGCCCGACTGGGACTGGGTATCTGGACAATGACGGGCCTCCTTTAGCACCAGGGTCTTCAACTAGAAGGTAGGGGCTTGTGCGGGGGGAGCACACTGCTGACAGAGGGTGACTGTGCTCCTTCAGACATCCTTTAACTCCTCTGCCCCTTGCAGACACCTCCCCTAGACACTGGCCTTCTTGCTACCCCTACGAGGCTCCAAGATGTGCTTCCTTGGGCCTGAACATGCTCCCCCAGACCTGTGCACAGTTCCTCCCTCCATACTGCAGGTCTCATAGGAGGAGAGGCAAAAGTCAAAGCAAGTGACAAAAAGGCAGTCCCACTCCCAGGGCTGGGGAGTAGGAAGTACATTCTGTTGGTTTGGGGAGGAACAGATCAATCACAAGTATGTGGAAATGTTTGTGATGGGGGAGAGCCACCAGGTCAAGGCTTCGGGAATTGACTAGCTGTAGCACATGGCCCAAAATTCTGAGAGGGTGAGAGGTGAATTTCAGACCCAATATCCTGAAATGCCACACGATTTCAGACCCAATATTCTGAACTGCAGGAACTGACATTTACAACTGCAGGAACTCCTCAAGTCTTCAAAGTGCTTTCACATTCATTACCTCATTCTTGTCCTGGGAAGTAAGCAGAACAGGAACAATGCCCATTTTACAGATGAAATAACCAAGGCTCTGAAAGTTTAAATGACTTTCCTGAAAGTTCAAAAGAGAAGTACGTAGCAGACCTAGCTGGACTCAGGCCCCGGCACCATTTTCCCCACACGCAAACCGAGATGCTATGGCGCTACGTTTAACCTGAATAAAGACATCATTGTCATCAAGTTTTGCTTCCTGTATTTTGACAAGAGCAGCTGGAGTAAAGGCTCCCTGCGGAGATGGGCGCCATGGTATCAAGTATTAACCATTAAGGGGGGCAGTGGGAGGGTGTACGCGGAAGGAAGAGCCAGGTGTACTCTCTGGACAGACAAGAAGGCAAGCCCCGTCATCCAAAATGGAACGTGTGTGTGTCCAACAGCCAGCTCAGCAGGCACTCCCTGCACCCAGGTTGGTGTGGCCCTTTCAGGGGTGCTCCCAAATCCAACCCAAACTCCAGCTCTGCCACTCACCACCAGGGGAACATGCACTGCATCTGAGCCTGAACCCAAGCTTGGAACACGGGCCAGCAACTGGGGAGCTAGAAGGGGTAGGGCAGTCTGACACAGCTGGCTGGGCAGCCAGAACCCCCACAGCCTCTCACTCCTGTCCTGGAGGAGAGGCAAAGGCAGGCCCCCAGTAGCCTGCCCTGTACCAGCAGTCCAGAACTGTGTGATAAGGCCTGGTGAGGGCCTCTCCTCCAGATCTGTCCTTCTAGATCGGTCCTCTGGAGCTGTGCTTGTCATCAGGCAGCTGTGAGGCGCACATGGCTACTGAGCATGAGAAATGTGGCTCGTGTGATTTAGCAAAAGCATTTAGTGTTAGTCAGTTTACACCTGAAATCAAACACCCTAAAAGGGCAGCCGGAGGGACCCTTGATGGAAGTGTTCTGTGGCTTGTCTGTGCTTGCTGGTAATCCCAGGGACGTGCACACAGCAGAGGTACATGACCAGGTCCTGGATAAGACACTGTGCCACTACAAGTGACCTTCTTGGGAGTCTGTATTCTCTCCCACAACTGCCTGTGAATCCAAAATAATCTCAAAATAAAAAGTTAAAAAAAAAAAAAAAAAAAAAAAAAGGAACCACTACATGTGCTCAATGCCTATGGTAGTGGTCCAGGAGCTCCAATCAGCTGTCTCCACCCAGTTAAAGAAACCCACAACTGTTTGGAGCTCCCACTCATGCCTGTGGGTTCTTCTCTCACACAACCCGCAGCGGGCACACTTGATTTGGGAGGCTGGGGGCACTCCTGGGCTAAAGAGGGGATGAGTTCCGGGCGAGGGTCACAGAGTTAGCATTCGGGGGAAGGGTGCGACCTTAACAGAAGTGAGGGGTTCATAAAAAGACTGTCTCCTCAAGATGAAAACGAAATCCCGAAACTCCATTGGCTCACTGCGGAGAAGCCGCCCCCCATCCTCGGCGGACGCCCTGTAAACCCTTTACCAAAGGACCCCCTCCGCCCTTGGCGGGCAGGGGCGGCCTGGACAGTGGGGGCACTGGACTCGGCTCCTTAGACACGAACGCCCGGCGCCCAAGTGCGTGTGGAGATGGGGGTCCGAGCCCACCCTCTGGCCCTGCCCCTCTCCCACCGGTCAAGCTGCTCCGCCTCGCTTTACAGGACGGGGGAGGCGTGGAGGAAGGGCGAGAGGGCCAACCCCCAGGCGGCGGCTGCTTAGGACCCGAGGAGCCCCCTCCTCCGGGACCCTGAGCAACTGCAACAGGACCCTCGCAGACAAAAGCGTCAGCCGCGAATGAGCCGCCCCCGCAGAGGGCAGAAGCGCCAGATCCTATCAGCCAATTACCCGAACGCGCACAGCAGCTCTCAAGTTGGGGCACGCTCGGGCCGGGGCGCGGACAGCGGGAGGGGCCACCGGCCGGGCGCGCCCAGAGAGCCTGGGCCAGGGGCGGGGGGTGGGGGGTGGGGGGTGGTCCCGGCCCGCTGCCGCTCTCCCCTCGCTAGACCCGAGCCTCCTCCGCAGCGAAGGAGGCGGCGCGGCCAGGCCCTCCCCCGGCCCGGGCCCCCCAGCACCTCCCCCCCCCACGACCCCACTCCGAGCAGCCCCCGGGTCGCCCCGGAAACGCCGCCCCTCCACCGTGTGGCGCGCCGGGTCGCCTCCCGCTCGTGGAACAAAAGAGCCGCTCCCGCGGGGGTCCGGAGCCCGCGCGGCCCTCCTACCGCCGTGCTCCAGCTGCACCCGCCGGGCGGCCGGGCTTTGTGTCCTTGCAGCGGCGGGAAAGGCGGCTGGACCCCCGCACTCCAAAGTTGTCGCCTGCCCCGGTACCTCCCGCAGCGTCCAGTCCCCCCGGGGGCGCCCATTCATTCGCAGGGGGGCCCGGCTTACCTTGCTCTTGACTTCCACGGCGCTGCAGTCGTAGAAGCGCAGGGTCTGAGACTTGTGGAAGCTCCGGTTCATGGTTCCGGCCCCACTCAGCCTCGTCCTCGCCTCGGCTCCTCGCTCCCGGGGCTGCAGAGGACGCTGGGGGCGGCGCCCCCCGCCCCGGCCCCGGCCCCGGCCCCGGCCCCGGCCCCGGCCCGCGCGCGCTCGGCCGCCCCGCCGCTCTCAGTGCGGCGGCCGGAGCTGGGCTGGCCGCGCGCCTCGGGACTCCAGGGGCCGCGCGCGGGAGGAGCGGGGGGACGCCGGCGCGCGCCGCCCCGAGGACCCGCCCCCAATCTCCGCCCCGCGAGCCCCGAGGGCCCGCCCCGCTTCCCGTGGAGCCGCCAACTCCCCCCCACCCCACGCCCACCCAGGGCCCGCCCCCAAAGCTCCGGGGGCCCCAGTCTCACCCGCGCCCAGAGGACCCGCCTCCGAGGGCCCGTTCCGCGAGTCCCGAGGACCCACGACCCGCCACGCGCCGCGAGGACCCGCCCCCCCGTGTCCACCCCGCGCCCCGAAGACCCGCCCCACGACTCTCAAGGACCCTAGTGCCGCCCCGTGCCCCGAGGGCCCGCCCCCCAATCCCCGCCCCATTCCCCGAGGACCCGCCCCACGAGTCCGGAGGAACCTGGTCCCGCCCGGCGCCCCGAGAACCTGCCCCCGCGGCCAGCCCCAAAGCCGCTGCTCCGCGGGAGGTGGCAGCGACCGGAGGCAGGGAAAAGAAGCTTGGACCAGCTCGGGGCGCCTCACTCCCACCTGGGCGCCCGCAACTTCTCCCTCATCTCCCCTCCACCATGATTCTGTTTACCTCCACTGGGCGGCCAGGGAAAGGGGCTGATTTGGGTTGGTTTTTGTCATTTTCTTGGGTGATGCGCGAACCAGTGGAGGCTTGACTGACTCCCTCGGGCCACACCTGTCGGTACTAGCTGCCAGGTAGTAGATGGGTCCAGGCGAAAGTTCTGCAAGGAGGCAAACTCCTAAGGCGTACTTAGCACAGGTAGAAGCAAGGAGAGGGTCAGAAGCACCTCTAGGCCTATCCGATGGAAAGGAAGTCTTCCGTAAGGCCAGTGGAAAAAAGGGTATCTTAGGAGAAAGACGGAATCGGTTGTTAGCACCGTCACTGTGTACTTATTTTCTAGAGGGCTCTGGAAGAGGAGCTGGAAGCTTCCCTCTGGAAGCGGGAAACCAAAATCCTCATCCTTCAGGAATTTGTGATGGAGCTAAGAAGACGGGACAAGTAAGGTTAAATATTATTATATTATGGTATACCATAAATAATCGTAGTTTATAAGTTATGCAATTATGAAATTACTATAAATTACTATAAAAGAAATCTGGAGAATACAAAGAATTGAAAGAAAAAAAATACGGTCACCTACAATTATACTGGTCAGCAATCAATTCTATTAACCTTTTGGTATATATTATTTATGGGTTTTTTTCTGAATATATATTTATATATTTTATAAAATTGTGATCATGCTGTTTAACCAGTTTTGCAACCTTTTTTTTCACCTCATGTTATGTAAGAAACACATTCATTAAATGTTCTTAAATAAGGTTTTTAAGAGCTGCGTATATAAACATAGACATAATTTTTAAAAAATGTTTATTTCTTTTGAGAGAGAGAGAGAGAGCTCGAGCAGGGGAGGGACAGAGCGAGGGGGAGAGAGAGAATCCCAAGCAAGCTCAGTGCTGCCAACACAGAGCCCGAAGTGGGGCTCGATCCCATAAACTGGGAGATAATACCTGAGCCGAAATCAAGATTCAGATGCTTAACCAACTGAGCCTTCCAGGCGCCCCTATAGACATAATTTTTAATCATTGCATTATTGGATATTCAAGATGTTCTCAATGTTTAGCTTTTATAACGTACTGTGTTTCTTGAATTCACTTACTTCTAATTATTTCATTAGAATTGACTACAAAAAAATGGAATGAGTATGTCACGGAGCACACATATATCTAAATCCTTTAACACAGATTGGCAAACTGTATCACTTAGAATTTAATTTTTACTTCCTTTCACTAAGATCTCCTGTTACATACATGCCAGGGGCATTGCAGAGGCATAGAGTTATAGTTCCTGCTTTTTAAAAAAGACACCAATCTGGCCAGGGGTCCAGTCATGTAGACAGGATTCCAAATCAAGGCAGAAATGCCAAGAGGAAAAGACTATTCCAGAAAAAAGTTTGAGGCTGTCCACTGGTGTGAAAACTACAAAGGACCTGATATAATGGTTTGTTATCAATTCAAATTTTAATAAATTCCAAGTTGAATTCCAAAGAGATACACACTCTGCCAGCTGAGAGAGCAAACTGTGCACAGAGGTGCTGACTTTTGAAGAGAAATCCCCTAAATGGCAATGTGGGTCTGTGGCTATTGCTGATTGTTGAGAATGGTCATCACTGTCAGCAAACAGTGATCATGCTGGGGGGAGAGCACCCCGTAGATTTCTTAAGAAGTGGGGACAAGGGGTGAAGGAGTTGGGCAGCATTCTAGGTGATGTGGGCAGGTGCAGGGCACCAACTGGCTTACTCAGGGCTCGGAGATGGGGAGAGGGCTGGAAGCTACAAAATTCCATCCTTGATGGAAGTGAGATCATTTTTGTCATGCCTGTGGCCCAGCTACATTTGTCCCATCTGGTGCTTCTCATCAATACCCCCCTCAGCCCCACTGAAGCAGAATCTGCACTTGAACAAGATCCCCTGCTGGTTTGTGTGTCCTTGTTTGTAGTTTTCTATTGCTCTGTCAGTTCTTGAGGGGCATGGTCAGCAGGAGGACATGTATGTGGACGGAGCCTGAGTCTCCAGGGGGGACTTGAAGGTGATTCTTTTGGGCTTCAAGCCTGTGCGTGGGTTGGGTATAGTCAAAACCAAGTGGCTGGGCCGAACCTTCAGATGGAAAAGCTTCTTAATCCAGCAGCATGATTGCAAATCTCCCCACAGGTCCTGGCCTGACACACAACCACAGGAGCCCAGGAGCAGCGGGCAGCCCTATTGTTGGGCTCTCTCTAGCTGGGGCAGGTGGGCTCCAAACGGTTCGTGCTATGCCCCAGTCACAGGCCGGACGCACACTCCTAATTGCTGTTCTGTTTGTGATCGTGGAGCTAGCTGCCTCAGTAAAGTGTTCAGAGAGTTAGGTGAAGTTAATTGAGACTCTCAGCAAAGGTGTTGGAAATTTCGGTAGGCGTTGTCTTTATGCTGTGTGTTGTGCAGGCATCTCACAAAGGACCTGAACTTGAGCATGTCACTTTCCTGGGCCTCAGGTTTCTTTATATGTGAAGCAGGTGCATTGGCAGCTTCCTGGCAGTATCCTGGTATCATAATGGGGCAGATGGGTCCCACTGTGAAATCTCGAAAAGTGCTCTGCCAATAGAAGTGCTCCGAGGGGTCTCCCGCCTGGCCTGGAGCAGAGTCGGTGCCAGGAGTGAGTGTATCAGCCTTGAGAGAAGCTCATGGCCGAGGCAGAGGCCTGGATCACAGAGATACACCCTTACCATTTGTACAGGGTGAGCAGCTGGTTTCAGACAGAGGCTGAGAAAGAAAAGTGGGAGAGCTAGGGGCCTAATCCTCCTCATGTGTTTGGCTTCAGACAATCCATCCAAAATGGTGACCAAGTCCCCCAGTATCAAAAAGGAAACATTGTAGACCCAGGAAAATATGTTCCCCAAAGCCCTAGGCCTGACCTTGCAGGCATTAGCATCCACAATGGAATGAGTAATAAAGTTAAAAAATCTCAAATTTCTTCCTTTTTTTTTTTTTTTTTAGAGAGAGAGAGGGAGACACCAGCCAGGGAGAAGGGGGGGGGGGAGAGAAAATTTTTTTTTCTTAAGATTTATTTATTTTTGAGAGAGAGAGTGCAAGCAGGGGAGGGGCAGAGTGAGAGAGGGGGACAGAAGATCCGAAGCAGGCTCTGTACTGACAGCAGCGACCTCGATGTGGGGCTTAAACTCAGGGGCCGTGAGATCATGACCTGAACTGAAGTTGGACACCTAACCCACTGAGCCACCCAGGTGCCCCAGGAGAGAGAGAATCTTAAGTAGACTCTACACTCAGCACAGAGCCTGATGCGGGGCTCGATCTCATAACCCTGAGATCATGACCTGAGCCGAAATCAAGAGTTGGATGCTCAAACAACTGAGCCTCTCAGGTGGCCCTCAAATCTCAAACTTCTAAATACTTGAGGACTAAAGGTACCATCATCAGAAAAATCATCAGTATTTAATAATGGAACACACAGTGATAAATTATTTTTAAGGCCCTGATAACAAAGAGAGAAATGTCAACCTTGTGTGAGTCACTGAATCAGCTGTCCACACATCTTGTCAATTCCAAGTGTGATGGAGAAGAGTCTGTGAAGCAGTAGAGAACCAGCCAGGGCCACCCACCCTGCTTTACCTCCTGGAGTGCCAGGCTAGGAGGGGAGTCCTGCATGCATGGCTGGCGTAAGAGCTGCCCAGAGCCTGCGTTTGTGCAGCAGGATAAGTTCAGGGGTTTCTAAACAGAATTCCTACCCTCTCTCTCTGCAAGGGTACTTGGCAGTGTCTGGAGGGTGTGCTGATGGCAGGTAGAGGCCAGGATGCAGCTAAATACCCTACAACGCATAGAACAGCCCCCACTGCAAATCCCTCACTGTGATCCTGTGATCCTTCCCAGAATGTCAATGGTGCCAAAGTGACAAACATGGGTGTGTGGTAATGCTGGCCTCCAGGAGAAGGTCAGGATCCTGGACCATCCCTTTTCTATTCCCCAACCCAGGCCATCCTCTCCTTTAGCTTGGTCAAGTTTGAGGACCTTCTGTTGTCCACCAATGATGGGTGATCTGGTGCCCCATCCTTAGAAGTCAGGAATAGAGGGCTCATTAGTTCCCTAACTCTCTGAGTGACCACCCCAGTACCTCCACCCCACCCCTTCCTTCTCTGCCCTGGGGCAGGGTCTAAAAAGCTGGGGCAGGTGGTGTTGACTTTAGTGTTGGTAGCTTTGGTGTCAGTCCCACTGGTAATGCGGGCTGTGGTGTTTGGGCTAGAAAGAGACAAATCAGGCCAATTAGCGGGGAGGCAGCAGCTGCTCTGTGGACCATCCTTGAGCAGCGAGGCTGATGAGTAGCAGAGGTCTGATGAAGACACACACACCCATGCTCCAAGCCCAGGACCTTTCCCAGTCAACACCCTCAGAAGGCTCTCCCAGCCACAGGCACCCACCCTTAGGCTCTCAGCGTGTTGTTCAGCTATGCACCGAGAGATCCAGGAATAGTGTGTGGTGTGTGGCATCCACTCCAGACCAAACTCCAGGTCAGAGCAGCTCAGCCTGAGGCTGAAGGAGGCCCATCAGTAGATTAATGGTGGGGTATATCTTGGGATGGAATCACAGGGGAGTTTTATTTTCTCTCTTTTGCACTTTTGAAGCGTCTGCCATGAGTATGCATATCTGTAATAAGTCACCTAATAGAGTGGCAGCCCAGTGCAGGTTCGCAGCTTTGCAAAAGGATCCTGTCTGGCTCTTGACCAGCATGTTCAGCCATGGCTCCATCAGTAATGGGGACCTCCCAGAACACTGGTGTTTCCCACGTTCTGTCTGCAGACTGCATGTGATCCTGATCCAGAGACTTGAGTTCTGTGAGTCTCAGTTTCCTCGGCTTGGGGAAGAGCAGATACTGTCCACAAATCTCTGAAATGATTTGTGGAGAACCTACCTCTGGGCATGTGCATGTGCTGGACAGAGTGCAGGTGATGCTTGTGTCTGCCTCTCATAGCTCAGTCTCAGTGACTCACAACAGAACTATGCATTTTGTTTCTTTTCTTACGCAGACATTTGTTGAGGAGAGTCCTGATGCAGCCTTGGACTTGGTAAGAGTCTGTGCTTGAGTGGAGGCAGGGCAGCGAGAGGGTCCACAAGCTCTTCCTTCCTGGCTACATGTGTCCCACTTCCCCAAGCCCTCCCCCTTCTCCAGCTGGGTGGCTGCTTCCTCCTCTTCTGTGTCCTGGGCTCTCCCAATCTGTCTTCAGTGTTTCAGATTTGTAGCCTGAGGTTGAAGTAACTTGGCAGCGTAGATTATTTGAGAGCCTGTTGATCTTGAGGGGATTTAAGACGAGGATCCAGCAGTGTCTCCTAAAACCTGAGGTGGGATGTGGCTACATTTCATGGGGGGCTGGAACCAGAACCTTCCTTTTAGGTGAGGCCCAGGTTAAAAACATCTGGGTTGTATTGCATCTCTGACCACTCATCGTGTGTGGGGCTGGGTACTTTAGTCCAGCACTCTGCCTCGGCTCTCTCATGTGTGAAATGAAGGCAATAGCGACCCTTGCTTACCTGAGGTTGTTGTGAGGAATAAATAAATGTGTGAAGTAGTAAGCACTCTCAACAGCCCTCCTTGAAGCAGGAGGCCCCACATGTGTGTCGTTATTAGCATAGCCTGACTTCACCTTTTCTCCACCAGCTCTTTCTTTCTTTCTAAATTTAATTAATTAAATAATTTTAAATAATTTATTGTCAAGTTAGCTAACATACCGTGTGTACAGTGTAGTCTTGGCTTCAGGAGTAGATTCCTGTCATTCATCACTGACATACAACACTCAGTGCTCATCCCAACAGGTGCCCTCCTCAATGCCCATCTCCTATTTTCCCTACCTCCCTGCCCCCATCCCACCAACCCTCAGTTTGTTCTCTGTATTTAGGAGTCTCTTACGGTTTGCCTCCCTCTCTGTAATTTATGTTTCCTTCCCTTCCCCTATGGTCTTCTGTTAAGTATCTCAAATTCCACATACTAGTGAAAACATATGATATATGTCTTCTTCTGACTGACTTAGTTCACTTAGCATAATACCCTCCAGTTCCATCCACGTTGTTGCAAATCGTAACATTTCATTCTTTTTCATCACCAAGTAGTATTCTGTTGTGTGTGTGTGTGTGTGTGTGTGTGTGTACACATACACATATACCACATCTTCTTGATCCATTAATCAGTTGATGGACATTTGGGCTGTTTCCATAATTTGGCTATTGTTGATAGCACTGCTATAAACATTGGGGTACATGTGCCCCTACACATCGTCACTCCTGTATCCTTTGGATAGATTCCTAGTAGTGCTATTGCTGGATAGCAGGGTGCTATTTTTAATTTTTTGAGGAAGCTCCACACTGTTTTCCAGAGTGGCTGCACCAGTTGCTTTCCCACCAACAGTGTGAGAGGGTTCCCCTTTCTCCACATCCTCACCAACATCTGTTATTCCCTGAGTTGTTAATGGACCCACAAATGTATGGCCAACTAATCTTTGACAAAGCAGGAAAGAGTATCCAGTGGAAAAAAAGACAGTCTCTTTAGCAAATGGTGCTGGGATAACTGGACAGCAACATATAAAAGAATGAAACTGGACCATTTTCTTACACCATACACAAAAATAAATTCAAAATGGATGGAAGACCTAAATATGAGACAGGAAACCATCAAAATCCTTGAGGAGAGCATAGGCAACAAACTCTTTGACTTCAGCTGCAACAACTTCTTACTTGACATGTCTCCAAAGGCAAGGGAAATAAAAGCAAAAATGAACTATTGGGATCTCATCAAGATAAAAAGCTTCTGTATAGCAAAGGAAATAATCAACAAAACTAAAAGGCAACCGACGGAATGGGAGAAGATATTTGCAAATGACATCGGATAAAGCATTAGTATAAAAAATCTGTAAAGAACTTGCCAAACTTAACACCCGAAAAAAAAAATCCAGTGAAGAAACGGGCAAAAGACATGAAGAGACACTTTTCAAAAGAAGACATCCAGATGGCCAACAGACACATGAAAAGATGCTCAACATCACTCATCAACAGGGAAATACAAATCAAAATCACATTGAGATACCACCTCACACTGGTCAGAGTGGCTAAAATTAACAACTCAGGAAACAACAGATGTTGGCAAGGATATGGAGAAGGGGGAGCCCAGTACAGTATTGGCACAAAAACAGACACATAGATGAATGAAACAGAATAGAGAACCCAGAAATGGATCCACCAGCTCTTTTTCAGTGGGGAAGCAAGGAGGGTCATTGGAAGAAGGGAGAAGAGAATATGTAGGGTATTCTTAGGTCCATGAAATAAGGTTTTCTGCAACCCATGGGTGGGCCTGGGGGACAGGCTGAGATTTAGGGTGTGTGATCAAGGGGGCGTGGCCAGGTGCAGAGGATCTGTACAGACTAGGAAGACACCAACCCTCTGCTACATCAGACCTGTAAAGACCTGAAACAGTATTCCCTGCCTCACCCCCAACCCCCAGTCCCCGACTCCCACAGAAAGGGAGAGGTGCCTGTCAAAGTTGTCAGGTGTGCAAGATGAATGAGTTCTGGAGATCTGTACCGCATGGTTGCTGTAGTTAACGAGGATGTGTTGCAAAATTAAAATTTTCTCAGAGGATGGATCATATGTTAAGTGTTCATACCACATACACAAATGATGAAGATGATGGTGGAGACGATGATGATAAATAAATAGTGCAAGAGGAAACTTTTGGAGGTGATGGATATGTTTATGGTATTTGTCTATTGCATACATTTGTTACGTAGCGCTTTTTGTATGTCAGTCATACCTCCATAAAGTGGCTTAGAAAATCAAATAAGAGAGAATATAACAAAGCACTGAGCACATGACTGGTCACAGTAAAAACACAAATAATTGTAACTATTGTTAAACCACAGGTGAGGGCTGGGAGTTGGTCCCACAGGTACTTGGCAGGTGTTGCCCATGGGTGGCTGCTCCCTCTCCCCTTGACTCAGTACTGGCTCAGCACTGCTTCTGCTATGCCTAAGCACAGCCCAAAGAGAGGAGCCAGGCTCACTGTGTCTTCCTCCTATCAGCTGTGGCTCACTCTGAACAGGTAGAGAAGGTTGCAGACACCGTGACACTTTGTTTTGGTTACTTGCTATCTTCCCCCCATTTTGGTCACCCAGGTCCCTAAACTTTATTTAGCTCCCTTCTGTGGGAACCTGGGTTTTCAGATTCCTGCAGACATTTCAAAGTGTGCAGATTCATCCGGCCTTTTTTCGCTCCTTGGGTCTGGAGATAAAGGCGGGAAAAGTCAGCATTCTGTGAAAGCAACAATAATAACTATCAGGCGTGCTCTGCCCTTGGTGCCTCAAACTTGAAAGAAATGGCAAACTACACACCTCATTTTATGTACAACCTGCTTTAAGGACTCATCTAAGGAGTCATGTAAAAGGAAATTGTGCTGAAAGAAGTCTCATTACAGAACTTTTGACTTACTGAAGACACCTTGGGATAAAAGTCTCTAGGAAAATGTTTCTTAAAGAATATAAATCTAAGTGTGCATCGCGGGTAGAGCCCTTCTCAGTGAAGGTGAGATGAACAGACTCTACAGCTCAGACACCAGCTGCATCTCTGTCAATACCATCAGGGGTGTGTTGGGGGCCCCAGAGGGCTGGCCAGCTCTGGGAGCAGATTGTAGCCTTTGGTCCCCTGACTGCAAAGACTCCTCTGGGCTTCTCTGGTGCTCTGGGTCCAGCAAGGTCTGAGGTGGGTGAGGTGAGGAGGAGGGTCGGATGAGGAGACAGTTTTCCCAGAGCCATCACGGCAGATGGTAGGACGGGGGAACAGAGGGCCAGTACAGGCCTGGGTGAGCCTGAGGTGCTGGCTGAATGTCTTGGGCTGGGGCAGCACCTGCTTTTTCCTGGTGCCTGGTCATCCCCTCAGCCCACCACCCCAGCCTGGTCATCTTCTGGTGAATGCGCAGTCACAGTGCCACATGTAGCCATGCATTGCCCATCCTCCTGGAACATTCCCAATCTCCACCCCTGGTCTGGCCGACCCTGCACGCCCTGGTCCTCCTGAGTGTCCCCTGTAGTAACACATGCCACACCATGCTGTCATTTGTTGTCTCTCTGTTCTTTCTGGTACAGGTAGATATCCTTCATGGCTGCCTGGCTGGATGATGGGTGGATGAATGGATTCTTGATCTGTTGTTCCTGAATAGCAGGTGTACTTGGAAACCCTGCTGGGCAGGGTGAGCCTCTGTCCCACTGTGTGTCCTCAGCCTCAGTGCCCTGGACACTGGGTCTTGGATTTGGGAGTTCTTCCAGATGAAGTTTGTTCTGTGAAAGTGGATTCCTTCTGATGTTCATTATGTAGCCACATAACGTGGCCATAACTGTGAGACACAAGTTGTTCTATTGTGTTGTATTCTATGTGAATACTGTGGCTAACAAAGAGTAAACACATGTTCACACTCACACATTCACATTTACAGCTCCATTTCTAAGCATCATCGCTGTGTAAGCAAGTGAATTCCCATTGGGTTGCAGACATGTGGACGTGCCATTACAAGGCAAGTCAGAGTTGAAATACCACTAAAAACCCTTTCCTTGAGAACTGTCAGGAGAATCTGGGAGTAGCATTTTTCCTTTGCACTACACAGAGCGCACCTTCACAGGGCTCTTGTTCAGAGGAACCTTTGCCGGTGGGGATGGCATTTCCCATTGCCATGGTGATAATGGCTTGGGGATACATCACAGTTGATGAAATGCATATTAATTTGTGGTATTGAGTAGGTCCAAGGTGCTGGCTTAGTATTAACTATTCTATAGAGATAATGGCTGAGAATGAAAAAGTGGAAACCCATCTGGAACACACAGGTAGAGGGTTGTGCAGAATAGGGGGTGGGGTTCACAGCCCTGGCCAACCTGGATCTCTAATTTACCTAGATTCAGAAGGTGTGAGGGGTTGGTGGTGTTTCACTGTCAACAATTTCACGGATGATGGATAAATAAAATGTGATACACACACACACACACACACACACACACACACACACACACACACACACACTGGAGTATTACTCAGCAATCGAAAAGAATGAAGTCTTGCCATTTGCAACAGCATGGCTGTAACTAGAACATATAGAACATATTATGCTAAATGAAATTAGTCAGAGAAAGACAAATACCATATGACTTCACTCATGAGGAACTTAAGATACAAAACAAATGAACAGAAGGAAGGGAAGTGAAAATTATATAAAAAGAGGGAGGGGGACAAACATAAGAGACTCTTAAACATAGAGAACAAGCTGAGGGTTGCTGGAGGGTTTGTAGGTGGAGGGATGAGCTAAATAGGGCATTAAGGAAGACACTTGTTGGGATGAGCCCTGGGTGTTATATGTAGGGGATGAATCCCTGGATTCTACTCCTGGAATCATGATTGCACTATATGCTAACCAACTTGGATGTAAATTTAAAAAAATAAATAAATATATTATAAAAAATAATTTCACAGATGAAGAATATGCCTCTTGAGTGGAGTATGGCCAGATTTGTTCCAAGTATTTTGTTGCTGGTAGAGAAGTCAGGGAGAGGGCACCATCCATCTGAAAGGATCTGCGAACCTCAATAGACATGACAGGCTGAGTGCTCTCAAGAAGGTGCCTGGCTTTTGCAGGGCTCACTTTTTGAGCCTGCAAGCAGGACTGACTAGGACAATAAAAGGAATTGTTCTAAGGATGGAGTATTGGACTATGGTGTACCTTGCAACCTTGGGAAGAGGACAGATCTAGTGTCCACTGTTTGAGTTACTTCTTGAGAGTGGTAGTTATCTGCACCATCTGACTGATGAGATGTCTGCCCTTTTTATTAAGCATGGGCATGGTTTCTGTGACTTTGTTTTAAGGGTTGTTAATTTCCTAGGATCCTGATTGTAAGACATAGGTCCCTGTTCAGCCCTGGGGAGTGGGCAAATCCCTTTCTGTTTCTGGGAAGTGTGTCTCTAGCGGTTGGAATGTGTATTACAAGCCTCTAGGTAAGAGGGTGGTTACAGGGGCCAGCAGACTGTTGTCACTGATGATTTTAAAATTTTAAAGTTTATTTCTTTATTTTAAGAGAGAGAAAAGGGGAGAGCATGAGCAGGGGAGGGGCAGAGAGAGAGGGAGAGAGAATCCTAAGCAGGCTTCAAGCTGTCTGCACAGAGCCAGATGTGGGGTTTGATCCCATCAACTATGGGATCATGACCTGAGCTGAGATCAAGATTGGGATCCTCAACCAACTGAGCCACCCAGGTGCCCTGTCACTGAAGATTTTAATGCGTAGATTCCTTATGGTGAGATGTTAGGTCTTATGGATAGGTATCCTCATAAAGTGCCCATAAAGGGTGCTTTGTTGAGTTTAATGGTAGATATATTATTATTACTTCTATTAACCTTCCTTGTAGTTGGTGTTCCAATGAGAGGTATTCCAAAGTGTTACAATGTTGCCTGCATTTTATCAGCATATTAATGAGTATTTGCATATGAAGAAGGTTGGCAACTCCCCCACAAACTGTACATTGGCATATGCAATTAATTATCAATGAAATTTTATGCTTGACAACAAAATAAAAGTGATCATTTAAACCAGGGGAGGGGGCCCTCTTTTGCTACCTGTAGTGAGTTCCATAGTCCTTCCTGGGGAACATTACCAGATTCTATTGGGAGACAGACTTAGTTTTGTTACTGTGGAAGAATATGGAGTCCATGAATTGTCTCTTGTTTCATATTTCATGAGTCCTGGTTTTTGTTTCACACCTTCACGAATCACACAATGATCCTGAATTTGCCACTGGTTCATCCCTCTCTGCAAAGGGTGTGTTTGAGACAAAGGGTAGCCTCTGTGCAGCTGGCTGACTCTAGCATCAGAACACTGTCAGGGGGGCAGTTATTGGGACCCTAACTCTGAACCAGTTCATGACACACAGAGTAAACAGATTTCAGATTTAGACCCTAACCTGAACCCTGGATCCAGAACCCAAACCCCAATCTGAACCCCTAGCCCTGAACCTTGAACCAGAAACCAGAACCCCCAATGCCACCCTTGAACCCAAGCCTCAAGCTTTGAGCACTTAACAATGTTAATAACAGCCAAAATGTAGAAACTGTGTAAAATCCCATCAATGGTGAATGCATAAACAAAATGTGGTTAAGGGTTAGGGATAGGGAATCCTAGCTTTCTTCTAAGAGACACCTGGGGTCCTTGATTGCTGTAGCAGCTGGGAACCCCATCAGGCAGCCAGTCCAAATTGGGTCTGACTGTTGTCTAAAGTTGCTGCCTGAGAAAAATATTCTGGGGTGTATACCTTTAGCCGGGAGGCTCTGCAGGTGGTTCAAGACTAGCCTTGGTTCCACACACCTACAGGGTTATGACTGCCCTTAGTGGGCTGAGGCAGTTTATAGTGTGCATATGAAAGGTGGGCAGATCCAAAGAGCTAGGGACCTGGGACAGGGCAGCTGTAGGGAGAGGCTGTGTTCCAGTAGTCTATTTGGGGCACCTGCTATCTGCCCAGTTCCTAGACTTATCCTACTCAAATGCACATATTCCCCCTGAAGGCAGAGCTGGAGGAAGCTACACTGCCTTGTGAGTGTCAGGCTCCACAGACTTGCTGGGGTTTCTGATAAAACACTGGGAGCACTGATTGCTGTGGAAGTCAGAATCCCCAGCATGCAGTCAGTCTGGATATGGACTGACTGATGTCAGTTTAAATCTGCCACTGTGGAATGATTTTGGGGGGTGAACTCCCTCCTTTCAAATGTTTATACACTTTGTTGGGGACAGCCTGAACTCCACTGGCTTGTTGGGCCCTGGATGCACAAGGCTGGCTGATCAGTGTGTACTGTGCACGCACGCCCCACACAGTTGGATTTACCCAGGGAATCCGTACAGAGAAAAGTTCAGGAGAAGACTGGTCTCAGAAGAAGGCTGTTGTGGATACATGGAATCTACCCATTTCCAAGCCTGAACCAACACAAATATATACATGTTTCCCTTAAAGGCTGAGTTGGAGGACAGAGGAGAGCCTTGCCAGGATACAGCTTGATTGACTGGCCTTATGATCCTTTTATAAGAGACACTTGGGAGCCTTGAGGATTGAAGAAGTGTGATGTAGGTTTAGGGCAAGGGTTAGGGCTAGGGATTAGGGTTTAAGGTTAGAGTTAGACTAAGAGGTGAGGGGTTAAGATTAAAGATTCGATTGGGGTTAGGAATAGAGTTGGGGCTAGGTAGGGTTTAGGGGTTAGGAGTTAGGGGTTAGGGTTAGGGTTCAGGGTGATGGTGTGTTCCAGGGTGAGGTTTTGACTCAGGATCCCCTTCAGCAGCTCCAGTCCAAACCTGGAAATGTCATGTCAACCTCCTGGCTTCCTTGCTGAATAAGGCGGGGTTGGCCACCGGCTCCACATCCATTCTTTTCTCAGACCTAGGAGGTGGGTCCCGTTAGGGCCAGAGCCAAGGTGAGGATTAGGGCTAGGTTCTAGAAGGTGTCAGCGGTGGAACAACCAGTACTGCAGTGATCTCCTTGGAGTGCTGAGTTGAGGTAGGTTTCAGTGTGCAGGTCAAGCTTATGGTTTGTGTTCAGGAGCCAGATAATCCTGTGGGCTAGGGTTGGGTTTTGGCTCAGAATTCACTACTGTAGCTCCATCCTGGCCTTCAAAGTGTCATGGTTAAATCCTGCGTTCCTTGCTGAAGTATTCTGTGCCTGTAATTGGCCCCAAATCACTTCTTAGATCTATAAGATGGGCCTCTGTAGGACAAGAGCCATGGCTAGGGTTAGGGCTAGTTCCCAGGAGGTGGCCAGGGCCTAATCACCAGTAGTGCCATGGTCTCCCTGGAGGGTTAAGTTTAGAACTTGGTGTTAAGGCGGGGGTCGGGCTTAGGCATTGGGTTCAGGGGCCGGTCACTTCTGTGGACCAGGGTTTGGTTTTGGTTCAGGATGCCCTTCTGCACCTCCATTTTGGCCATTAAAATGATATGTTAAACTTCTGAGTTCCTCACTGAATAATTTTGTGCAGGTCATGGTCCCCAAATCTATTCTTTCCCCAGACCTAGGAGGTGGAACTCCCTTAGGGCCAAGCCTTGGCTGGGGTTAGGGTTAGGTCCCGGAAGGCAGCAGGGGCCAATGGCCAAGTGTGCCGTGATCTCCTCAAAGGGTTGTGTTGAGGGCGCCTGTTAGGGTGCAGGTCATGCTTAGGCTTTGGGTTCAAGGGCCGGCTGATGGTGTGGGCCTGGATTAGGTTTTGGCTCAGGATCCCCTTGTGCATCTCCATCCCTGCTGTGGAAATGCATGGCGATTTTCTGGGTTGCTTGCTGAATACTTCTGTACCAGTCATGGACCACAAATCTGGTCCTTCCTCAGATCTAGGAGGTGGGCTGTCTTAGGGCCAGGATCATGGCTAGGGTTAAGGGTAAGTCCCGGGCGGTGGCAGGAACAGAACCACCAGCAGTGCAGTGATCTCCCTGGAGAGCTGAGTTGTGGGCGCATGGTAGGGTACAGGTCATGCTTAGGGTTTGGGTTCAGGAGCCAAAAGATTGTGTGGGCCAGGGTTAGGTTTTGGCTCAGGATCACCCTTGTGCAGCCCCATCCCCGCTGTGGAAATGTTTTGGCAACTTTCTGGATTCCACGCTGAGTAATTCTGTGACATTCTTGGGTCCCAAATCTGTTCTTTTCTCAGATCCAGGAGGTGGGCCTCCCTAGGGCCTGAGCCATGGTCAGGGTTAGGGTTAGGTCCCAGGAGATGTCAGGGGCTGAACCACCAGCAGTGCAGTGATCTCCCTGGAGGGTTGAGTTGATGGTACAGGTCAGGCTTAAGGTTTGGATTCAGGAGTCAGATGATGGGTAGGCCAGGGTTAGGTTTGGGCTCAGGATCCCCCTTGTGCAGCTCTATCTCTACTGTGGAAAGGTCATGGTGATTTTCTGGGTTCCATGCTGAATAATCCTTGGCCACTCATGGTCCACCTATCCATTCTTTTTTCAGACCTAGGAGATGGGTCTCCTGAGGGCCAGAGCTATGTGTAGCTAGGGTTAAGCTTAGGTCTCAGGAGGTTTCAGGAGCCAAATTCCCAGCACTGCAGTGATTTCCCTGGTGGGTTGAGTTGAGGGTGGGTGTTAGGGTGTGGGTCAGGCTTAGGGTTTGGGTTCAGGAGCCAGATGATAGGATGGACCAGGGTAGTTTTGGGCTCAGGATCCACTACTTCAGCTCCATCCAGTCTCTGAAAATGTCATGGTGAAATTCTGGGTTCCTGGCTGAAATGTCCTGCACTGGTCTTTGTCCCCACTTTCATTCTTATCTCAGACCTCAGACTGATCCCCCTTAGGGCAATAGCCGTGGCTGGGGTTTGGGTTAGGTCCCAGGAGGCAGCAGGTACTCAACTGCCAGCAGTGCAATGATCTCCCTGGAGGGCTGAATTGAGAGTGATGATTCAGCGTGTGTCAGGCTTAGGGTTTGGGTTCAGGGGCCAGATGACTGTGTGGGCCAGGGTTAGGTTTGTCCTCAGGATCCACTTCTGCAGGACCATCCCAGCCCTGAAAATATCACGGTGAACTACTGAGTTCCTCATAAATTATTCTGCACAGGTCATGGGCCCCAAATCCATTCTTTCCTCAGACCTAAGAGGTGGAAAAGTCCTAAATAAGGAGACAGGTTCTGCCTCTTGGTGGGGGGTTCAGATGGGACAGCAGCCCCAGCTCACGTCTTTGTCTCAGGGTACCCAGCTCAGCCTCACCAGGACTCCCACCCATGGACACTGTGAGATAGTAAAGGTGCCTTTTTCCCAGCTGCCCAGTCCCCTTAATGTTGTCATGTGCCAGGATCACTGACGCCAGCGTCTTCCTGTGTCTGGGCACATTTGCACTGTTCTCCTTGAAAGGCTTGTGTGCCCCTGGGAGGTGGTGCCACACTGCGGACTGGTCCCTGTGGACCACATGAAGATGTCCGCTGTTATTTATTTCTCCGTGGCTCACAGTGGCTGTGCACATTCTGTGAGGATCCTTGCATGTGTTTTCAGGGATGATTCAACACAGGCTCAGTCACGGGCCTGCACCTGCACAATTCAGGTACACAAACTGCCACACTGCCTTCCCAAAGGGGCATCATGGTGGGCAGAGTGTCAACAGTGAAGATGCCAAGAAGAACAGAGAGGATTTTATTGCCTCCACTCTGACTGGGGTCTGTACTCTAATTGACTCATTGTTTGTCCCAGCCACCTCTGAACTCTGGCAAGAGACCCCACAGGCAAAGCATCCCCTGCTGGAACCCACACTACACCCTCAAGCAGCAAGGACTGCCCTGAGCCAGCAAGACCCCACCTGGGACAGACCCCAGGACAATGATGGGCCTGACCTCAGTGCCCCCCTACACACACCCACCAGCCTTCACTCCCCAATACATGCACCCACCAGCCTCACTGGCCCCCTGCACGCACCCGGTGCCCCCTGTACACACACACACACATCTTCCCGTGCATGCACCCACTGATGCCCTGCATGCACCTCCCTATCCCCCTGCACATACCCACCTGACCCTGTGCATGCACTCACCTGCCTTCACTCCACCGGCACGCACACCCCTGCCCCCTGCCCCCCTGCACGCACCTAAATGCCCCTCTGCACACACCCACGGGCCCCCTGCCTCCCTGCATTCACCCACTTGCCCCCCACCGTACACCCACCTATCTCCCAGCACACACCCATCCACCTTCACTCTTCATGTAGGAACCCACCTTCCCTCATTCCCCCTGCATGCACTCACCTGCCTTCACTCCACCTGCACACAGCCACATGCCCCTGCACCCCTGCACACAATCATCTGCCCCCTGCCTCCCTATACATGTCCACTGGCCCCCTGCATGAACTGACTTGCCCCCTGCCCCTCTGCCTTCATCCACCTGCCCCCTGAATGCACCCACTTGACCCCTGCCCACCTGCACACACCCACCTGCTCCCCTGACCCTATGCACACACCCACCTGCCACCTGCGCGCAGCCCCCTGAGTTTCTGCATGCACCTACTTGTCCCCCTGCATGCATCCATTTGCTCCACTGTCCCTTTGCATGTACACACTCACCCCTCTGCCTGCATCCCCCAGCCAGCCCCCTTGCCACCCTGCATGCCCTCACCTGCCCTCTTGCATGCACCCCCTGCCCCCTTGCATGGACCCACCCACCCCCTGTCTTCCTGATGCCCCCCTTACTCCCTGCATGCACTCTGCTGCCTTTACTCCACCTACATGCACCCCCCTGTCCTCCTGCATGCACCCAACTGCCCCACTGCACACACCCCCCTGCCCTCCTGCACACACCCATGGGCTTCCCTGCACGCACTCACTTGTCCCTCTGCATGTTCCCACTGCTTCCTTGCACATACCCACCTGCCTTCACTACCCCCTGCGTGCACCCTGGGGCCTCTGTTTCATATTTTCCTTACATCAACCTGGATGTGCTTTCAGCTCTTGGGAAATAGTCTCTGAGATGTTGGTCTGCTATCTTCCTGGTGTTGTCATCACTGAAATGGATTACTTTCTTGTGTCACTTCCACTCCTCTCTCTGCCTTTGGATTCTGTCATCATTGAGTGGCCCCACCCGGTCTGTTGGGGGCCCTTAGAGATGGGTGGTCTTGCACCCCCTTGTCCTCAGTCACAGGGTGCTGCAGTTGGAGGGAAGAGACAAGCCTAGTGCTCATGGGGAGACACAGTGCTCTTCCAGGGAAGGACCCCAGGCATCCCCTCCCAGGGAGGAAGAAGGGGCACCCAGGCCTGCAGCAGGTGCGGCTGCGGTCCTGACGTGCCTGAGAAGTTGCATTGCACGACAGAAGCCGGGGAAGCTCTCATCCAAGTTGAACATGAAGAGGAGAGTTTCCCTTGGGATCTTTCTGGATTCGGATCCTATGTTGCTGGAGGTTTATCTCAGGGAAGAGCCCATGAGTGGAACTTCTGACTTGTCCCTTAATGTCCCTGGAGGAATGGTCTGCATAGGTGACAAGATGATTCTTCCACATGGCTGTAGGCAGCTGTGGGGCTCCAGGCAGGCGCTGCTCTGCCCTCAGTGGTGTCCCTGATCTGATCCCCTCCTCCTTTCTCCTGGTGTCCATGAAACAAGCAGAGGGCTGCATCCCCTTATGTGCTCGGGACTGTCAGACCTGATGGACACGTGATTGCTACTGTGCATGTGGCCAGAGGAAATGCCAATGGACACCAAAAGTATGTTGGCATGAATCATTACTAACAATCACAGTGTCTGCAGTTTCAGGGCCTGGAGCGGATCCTCCTGAGACACTCCAACATGTCAGATGGCCCCACTGCCCATAAAGGTTCACAGTGATTGGGAAGGTGCTGCTCTTACCCAATGCACTGTGATAGCGTGTCTCTGACCCACTTTCTGGGGGCAGCCTAGCTTGCAGGGACCTATTTCCAGCCTGATTGTCCCCGCCTCCGCACAGCACCTGGTCTCCAGCAACTTCCTTGTCTCTGTGTCTCTCTTCCCTTTCCGTCGGCCTTTCCATCCCCTGTCCCTAACTTCCTGCTGAGTATTCCTACAAGCCAGCTCTTCAGTTCTGGGGAAAGCAGGTGGCCAAGAGAGGCTTGCCACACTCAATGAATTTCAGGACATTCTGGCTCCCCCCACCCCAGGCCTAAACACTACCCAGCTCCCTGGGTGCATCCTGACTCTTTGCTGGCAATGAGGGCACTGTTTAAATCTCCACTGTCTTAAAATAGCAAGTATTGGTGAGAATGTGGAGAAAAAGGAACCCCGCTGCGCTCTTGGCGGAAATGCAAACTGGTGCAGCCACTGTCGAAAACAGTATGGAGTTTCCTCAAAAAAGTTAAAAGTAGAACCACCCTATGGTCCAGTAATCCCACTCCTGGGGATTTACCTAAAGGAAAGGAAATCACTGTCTGGAAGAGATCTCTGCACATCCATGTTCATGGCAGCATTGTTCACAATGGCCAGTCATCGAAGCAGGTTAAGTGTCCATCCAATTAGTGATGCATATACAAAGGAATATTGCTCAGCTGTAAAAAAGAACGGGCAGATCTGGAGGATGTTATGCTGAGTGAAATAAGCCAGACACACAAAGAAAAGGCCGTGTGGTCTCACTTAAGTGTGGAATCTGAAGAACAGGCAGAAACCAAGCACAGAATGGTGTGGGGTGGGGACATGTGGATCTCAGGGTACACGGTGACAGTGATGTAGGAGGAAGCCCAAACACCTGGCACCTGGTATGGTAACCAGCTGACAGCCATATCCTGAGTGTGCATGACCTCAGGTGCTGTCACCCCACACAAAAGGTAGCCAAGTAGAGAGAAGGTAGGTCCGGAGCTTGACTCCAGCCATCACGTCACTGGTATGTGTGCCTCACATCACTGTGCCAGCACCCTAAATAAATGCATTTCTAACTAAAATGTTTTAGGTTTTAAAAGTAAAATAAGACAGGAGTGCCTGGATGGCTCAGTCGGTTAAACGTCTGACTTTGGCTCAGGTCATGATCTCTTAGTTTGTGGTTTTGAGCCCCGCATGGGGCTCTGTGCTGACAGCTCAGAGCCTGGAGCCTGCTTCAGATTCTGTGTCTTCCTCTCTCTCTGCCCCTCTTCTGCTTGCATTCTGTCTCTCTCTCTCTCTCAAAAATAAGTAAACATTAAAAAAATTAAAAACAAGTAAAATAAAACAACCATCTCTGTGGAGATTTTAGGGGCACAGGTGCCAAGTCCAAACATCAGGCCCATGAGAATGTGTCTCCAGTGCTCACTTCTATACTTAGGATGTCCTGTACAGAATGTGCTATTGCCTGCCCTCCAGGGACTTCAAGCCAGGTAGATGTTGGTCAACAGAAGGGGCAGGACTGTCACCTCCTAGGACTGAAGCCACCTGTGAGCCTCTGTCTGCTAAGCTGTGGGTGATGGGAAGGAAGGGGTACCCCCATCGCATCCATCCAGGAGATCTGCCTGTGGTAAACAAGATGTGAACCAGATGTGTTGCAGATTCTGCCTCAGCAGGTTCATCATTTGTGCTGGTCTCTACACTGACCTCCTCAGATGGGCTCCCAGGGGAACCTGCCTGAGACCCCAGTGGGTGGAGAAGCTTGGAATTCAAGACCCCTTGCAGGGGGAGCCTGGGGACATCCTGACATGTTCTGAGCCCCTGACATCCCCACTCAGGCCTGCTGGGGCCCAGGGAAATAAGCAGATCCCACTTACCACATATAAAATCATGCAAAACAATACATGCCTGTTGCTTTCATCTGGGCATTTTGGTGGTTTGGATGCAGCGGTGGGTGATTCCAGCTGAGTCCAGTTCAGTGGTTGAGCTCAGCTGCCCTTGGCAGCATCCATCCCTCTGGCTCTCTTGCCAGCCCTGCCCTCCCTAGAGAAGCTTCTAGATGCTGGGAAGTCAGACTGAGGGTGGAGGGCTGGGCAATGGGTCTGCTCTCTTTGCTGCACCAGCCCCTGGACCCCCAGCAATCTGAGATGATTCTCTGTGCAGCCACCCCAACAGACCCCCGAGACACAACACAATGTCCCTGGTCAGCAGGGGCAGCCACCCTACTCTGCAGGGATTCAGCTCAAGGCCCCTCAGCCCATAGGCCAAGACCAGGCTGCAGAGACTGGAACGTGGCCTCTGAATAACCTGCTGCACTCAGGTCAGGCCTTATCTCTGTTTCTCTCTCTCAGTCTCAGTCTCTGTCTCTATCTCCCTGTGTGGTCCCTCTGCTGGGTGCCTTCAGAGTCCAGCTTGTCACAGGGACACTACCTGAGCAGGTGTCCCAAGAGAAGTGGGCACAGCTGCATGGCCTCCTCCATGGGAGCCTTAGGAGTCCCATGGACCATAGAGTCCATCTGGGGAGCTGTGGGGGACCCAAGAAGAGGTTGGCCGTGTCAAAGCCCCACCCCTGTCCCAGGACACAGCTGCCTGGCCAGATCCTCTCCTGCTTGCAGGAAGCCTCCACAATCTGCAGGGCCCTTCATTTTTCTGCTGCTGAGTAGTATTCCACCATGTGAATGCACTGGGATTCCTTTGTCTTTCTACTGTTGTCCACTTGGATGGTTCTTAATTTGAGGTTACAATAAAGCTGCTACGAGCATTCTTGCACACGCCTTTTGGTGAACATGTGCCCTCAGTTTTGTGGGTAAACACCTGGAAGAGGGACTTCCAGGTTAGAGGGCATGGGCCTGTCTGCCTCGAATGGTGCTGCTGAAATGATTTCCAAAGCAGCCGTGCCGTTTCACGCCCCCACCAGCTGCTCCACATCCTCGCCAGCATGGGGTATTGTCAACTCTAGAATTCTAGTGGGCGATAGTTTTCCATGTACGTTTATTACAGCACTAATTACACTAAAGTGTGTATGGGGCAGTTCCTAATTGTGCACTCGGATCTATTTCCCCTTCCTTAGTGTAGTTACTTGTAGCTGGGCTCCCGGTCACTCAGCTAATGACTGAATGTCCCAGCTTCCTTGGCAGCTGCAAGTGGCCCCATGACTAACTTCTGGTCAATGGTATGTGGCAGAGCTGATGCGTGCCACTTCCTGTCCCACTGAATCTGTGAGCATGCCTTTATTCCCTGCAGATGCCATGCTTCCAACGGTCTGCCTGTCCACCTCTGGCAACGTTGTATTAGAAATAAATAGACGTCCAGCTTCATTAAGCCACTGTATTTCAGGTCTCTTTATTACCATGTCATTAAAAGAATGCACTGTGATTAAACATTCATCCTCTGGCTTTAACACCGTGGGACCTGTACTGGTTCTGTCAGCCTGGAACCATCTGTTCGCCAGGGTGCTGCTCCTACACCTTGCCACAGGCTTAGTTAGGTGGCCCAGTTCTGACTGTTTGTGGCTCCCCATCTTGTTCAGGGTTATAATTTCAAGGGTTGGGCATGAGACCCAACCGTCGTCCTTCCATGAGACTCTCAGCATGGTGAGAGAGAGTTTTTGTCATTATTGTGGATTGTGGCAGGAGTGGGAGACCAACACCCCAGCAGAACCAGAGGCGATCGGAGAGAGAGGGGAGGAAGAAGCCTGACAACGGCATCTCGCCCCTGGATCTAGCTGCACCCGCAGCACCTTTAGATGTGAGTGATCCACGATTGTGAGCTGAACTTCTGTCACCTGCAACTAAGAGTCCCATCTTCTTCAATAATAATAAAACAAACATGTTTGGGAGTGATTTTGTATAAGCATTGTGCTAAGTGGGTATATAAGGGCTGGAGATACCCTTTAAAATGGTAATTCCTTTTTTAAAAATGTGTATTTATTTATTTTGAGAAAGAGAGAGTGTGAGCCGGAGAGAGGTTCAGAGGGAGGGAAAGAATCCAAGCAGGTTCCATGCTCAGCACAGAGCTTGATGTGGGGCTTGATCCCATGATAAAGAGCCAATCTTGAGGCAAAATCAGGATTCAGATGCTTAACTGACTGAGCCACCAAGGCATCCCTAAAATAGTAATTCTTAATTTGGAGAGATTTTGGAGTGTCTATCCAGATATAATGGATGGGGGAGAAAGAGCTATATATTACCCTCCCTCCCCCACTAACCTCTAACTGAAATTAAGCATTTCCTTCAAGTGTCAGTGCAGGCAACAGAACCCAGTGACATTAGTAGGACCTGTGGCCTGCCCCTGGCAAGAATCACAGATGTCTTCATGTTGCATCTAAAAACACCGGGCAGCTCATTCCCACTGCACAATTTCTGGTTATCACAACCACTCACTGCTAGGGTGTGTTACTGAATGTGTAAAAATTGTGTATTCAATGGTGTACTCACTGTGTAAAAATTGTGGGTCTTGATCTCTCAAGCATTAGATCATGCCCTGAACCAAAATCGAGAATCACATATTTAACTGACTGAGCCACCCAGGCATCCCTGCATATTCTAATTCTAATCTCTGATCCCCTGTGAGCCCATTTCTATTGTTGGTTCTTTCTACTGGTTCTTGTTAATGTTATCTGGTCTCCTCCCATGTCAGGCTAGATCTGAATGTCAGGCTACACATTGCCTTAAAAATTACCTCTAGAAATAATCTGAAGCTCCTTGCTGACTAACAATGGAAATTACCTAATTCTATCTTCAGAAACTGTGAATCTCTAAGCCCCCAGATGTCTCAGCACCAGCTGCAGTCTGCCTGGTTGTCTTTGCTTTTCCCCCCCATTTACCTCTAATTCATGTTACTCCCAGGGTTCCAATCCAAATGCAGGAGATCACCATGGGTGCCCCTGGGTGATGGCACCCCACATTCTCCTCCTATATCCCCCAGGACGTCAAAGGCACTGCTAACCCACTTAGCATGTACGGGCCACAAGTGCCCCAATCCAAGCTCACTTACCTGCCAGTCTGTTTCCTCTTGAATCTGTCTCATAATTGCTCACTTCTCTGATACCTTCAGACAACCTTTAAAAATAATTGGCCCTGCTTTTCCACTTGTCTTCAGCAGAAAGATTGGATCGAATTTCCTAGTCCATTTCAAGTCCACAAATCAGATGTTACTATTTTGAATACTGGGAGTATGTCATGAGGGTTTAAAACACCAACGTGAAGAGATAATAAGGTTTGGGTAGTAATTTCTAATTAACAAATATGTTTAATTCGTAAATATAAATGGAAATTAGTAAATTTATGTCATCTGAACTGATGACCCAGGTAAATTGATCTAATAATTCATTCACCTATTCGACAAAATTCTTTAAGCCTTCACTGTGAGCCTGGTACTGCTCAAGGGGTTAGAAATTGCCAGGAAGCAAAAACAGTGGAGGACCCTGCCCACTTAGGGGTGTACCCTGCACCCTGCATTGTCTCCTTAACAATACTGACTGCCTCTGACATGAGGCACAGACTTGACTGGCCATACATTCTGTGCATGCCAGGGCAAGAGCCAGTACAGGTGTTACAGAGAGGGACTGAGAGATGGGACTGGGTTGGAGGGAGAAGGAAGCAGGAAGGGCAGGGGTCGTTGGAGGGAGAAGGAAGCAGGAAGGGCAGGCTGTGGCACCTGCTCCTGCATTGGCAAGGAGGGTCCCCCACCTCTTCTTCCCAGTAGTTAATATAGTAATGTGTCCTAGGTACTGTGAGCCTGGCTGACACTGGGCACAGCCTCAGTCCTGTCCCACAGCTCTAGAGACAGCTCACAGTCAGTGTGGTCAGCAGGAACTGACCACACTCACATGTGAGGTGTTTGCTCATCAATACACTGTCTTGAGGATTTGTAGGAACACAGCTATTGTTCTCACTGTAACCCTTGACTTTTCTCATCCTGAAGATGCTAATGCATTAGTGGACTAAAGTGGTTTCCTCTGGTCACCTGTACAGATGAAAGCAAGGGGCACGTGATTGACTAGGAGTTGGGAAGGAGGTTTTCCAGTCATTGGGAAGCTCTGGGCCAGCTAACCACCCTACATGACCCCCCACACTCCATAGCCCAGCGTGGAGAGTGTTCTCCTGTGAGTCCAGTGGGCACACAGCCTCACCTGGTGCTACAGCCCCTGCCCATTCCTTTGGGGACTTTCCCTCCCTCCCCCTGATGCCTACTGAGCCTGTGGCCTGAATTCTTTATTTGGAAACTCTATTTCCAACAAACTCAAAGAGAATGACACCAGTTTCCTGCAGAGAGGATGTATCTACTACTACTACGGGTGTAATTTCAGTTCCAGGGATCGGGATGATCTGTGGGGCTCTGAGATGTACTGGGAGCTGGGCTGCAGGTGTAGAGGGGCACCAGACAGGCCAGGAGGGTCCCACCCAAAATTTGGGCTATGCCGCTCCCCATCCATATTTGCCCACCTGGGATATGTTGCCTCCGGGGGCCACAGAGCCTAGTGGAAAAGCTGAGCCCAGCGCTGCAGGCAGTTTTCTAGAGGCCTAGCTCCATCCAGATGCTCCTCAACCTGTTTGTTTGTGCTGCCCGAGCCTACCTTTTATGTTTTCTCATCCTTTCTAGCTGTCCTCAGGAGGACAAGCAATCTAAATGCCTAGGCTTCGGACATCAGAGAAAAAGCGATATTCTTCATTTGAAAAAGAATTCAGATGATACAAAGCATACACAGTAAAATTAAAAGCAACAAGCTCACACCTGCTGTTGCCAAAACCCACTTCCACAGGTAATGACAGCTAATCAGTGCACCTTCTCTCAGAACATGTCCTCGTGTGTTAGGGTAAGGGTTAGGGTTAGGGTTAGGGTTAGGGGTTAGGGTTAGGGTTAGGGATGGGTCCCAGGAGGCTCCAGGAGCTGATCCCACAGCAGTGCAGTTGTATCCCCGAGGGGCTGAGTGACATGCACAAGGGAGTGTGCTGGTCTGGATTAGTCTTTGGGTTCCAAGGCGAGAGAAGTGTATGGGCCACTTTTCGTGTAGGCCTCAGGAATCCTCTCGTTCATTTGCAGCTGGAGTTGGAAATGACATAGTGATGTTCCAGGTTCTATGCTTAGTGATTCTGCATTGCTTCTGGACCCCATGTCCTTGGAGCTTTCAGATTTTAGTATTGGGTTTCCATGTGGAGACAGCTTTAGCTATGGTTGGGGTTCAGTCCAGTGCCATCACCAGGGCCAAAGCAACTCTAGTCTCACGATCTACCTCGAGGCCCGAAGTGAGGGCCCATGTGAGAGTGCTAGTCAAGTGTTAGTTTAGAGTTAGAGATAGGTTTAGGATTCAGTGGAATTTTATGGTTAGGGTTACGATTGGGGTAAGGGTTAGGGTTAGGGTTAGGGTTAGAGGTTAGGGTCAGGGTCAGGGTCAGGGTCAGATTTAGGGGTTGGGGTTAGGGTTAGGGCTCAAGGTTAAGGTTAGGTTTAGGTTTAGGGTTAGGGTTAGTTTGAGTGTTAGGGTTAGGGTTACGTCCAAGAAGGCTCCTGGCGCTGAACCCACAGCAGGGCAGTGGTCTCCTGGAAGGGCTGAGTTGAGCACATAATGACGGTGCCAATTAGGATTAGTCTTTTGGTTCCATGGGAAGACAAGTGTATGGGCAATTGGCACATACATGTCCTCATACTTAGGAATTGGGTCCCCATTAGGAGAAAGCTTTAGCCAAGGTTAAGTTTCAGTCCAGGGACGTTGCCTGGGCTGAAGCGACACCTTTGCCATGATCACCTGGGAAGGCTGTATGAGGGTCCATGCATGGGTGTGGGTCATGTGTAGGGTTAGGTTTAGAGTTGGGGTGAGGTTAAGTTTGAGCGGTATGTGAGTGTTGCAGTTAAGGTGAGGGATTAGGTCCCAGGAACCTCCAAGCACTGAAAATCTTGCAGGGTAGTGGTCTCCTCAGAGGATTGAGTGTAGGCCTCATTGGAGCAGGCTGTTCAGGCTTAATCTTTGTGAGTCAGGGCCAACCTTGTGTGTGTGCCATCTTCAGCTGGGCCTCATCAACCCCCTGTGCAGCTCCATGCGGGCATTGGAAATGTCATAATGATGTGCCGTGTTCTATGCCAAGTAATCCTGCATTGCTTTGGGCCCGTTGTTTGTGGTGTTCTCAGAGATAGGAATTGCGTCCCCATCCAGAGAGATCCTTAACTAGGGTTAATGCTCTGCCCAGGGACTTCACCAGTGCTGAGGTGACACCGTTCCTTGTGTTGTGTGCGTTGGGTTAGGGTTTGGGATTGGGTTTGGTGTTGGTGGTTAGGTTTATGGTTAGGGTTGGTGTTAGGGGTTAGTGTTAGGGGTTAGAGTTAGGTTTATGCATTAGGGTTGGGTTTAGGGTTATGGTTAGTGTTTAGGGTTATGGTTAGGGGTTAGGGTCTGGAGTTAGAGTTAGGTTTAGACGTTAGGTTTGGGCTTGGGTTAGGCTTAGGTATAGGGTTATGGTTTGGGTTTGAGAGTTAGGGTTATGGTTAGATGGTAGGGTTAGGGTTAGTTGTTAGCGTTAGTGTTAGGGTTTGTGTTAGGTTTAGGCATAAGGTGAGGTCTAGGTATAGTACTTTGGTAGTATTATGGGTTAATGGATTGGATTAGCGGTTAGCGTTAGGGTTAGTGTGAGAGTTTCATGGTTATGGGTAGAGTTAGTTTTAGGTTTATAATTTTAGGGTTAGCGGGTAGAGTTAGAGTGTTAGGGTTCGGGTTTTAGGGATAAAGTTATAGGGTTAGGGTTAGAGGGTTAGGGTCAAGGTAGTGTTAGTTCGGGTTATGTTTACTATTATGGTTCGGTAGGGTTAGGGTTGGGTTTAGATGTAGGGATAGGGGCAGGGTTTAGTGTCAGGGTTATGGTCAGCATTAGCTGTTAAGTTTAGGTGTTGGGATTTGGCTTGTGTTAGGGTTAGGGCTAGGGTACGAAGTAGGTCATGTTTGTACTTCCACTTGGAGCAGGAGGAGATTCATGCTAGGACACCGCCATCTATATCGGAAGGATTGCGTTCATTTTATTGCTCCTGTCTCTCTGCTCTGGTGGGTGTTTTCGCCTCGCCCTATTCCAGCTTGACTCTAGAGTGTTTCATACCCTCACCCTGCTTCTTTCGGTGTGGTAGGATTTCACGTACAGCCTCATCCATTTTTGGTCCATTGGATGCATGGTTTTAATCTTTATATAATTTATTTCTCCTCTGATTTTATTTATTTTCTTCATTATGCTGTTTGGAGGTTTTGTTTGTTGTCCATTGTTTGGCTTTTATAGTTATAAGGTTATGGAGTTTACTTCAGGGTTTTATTTTTTCCCCTGAGGCAGACCTGTATTGTTATAAGCTTCACTGTTAAAACCAGTTTTCCTGCTTTACAGAAGTTTGGATTGTTGTGTTTTCATTTTCATTTGTTTCTATGTCATTTTGGATTTTGCCTTTGATTTCTTGGTTGAGCCATGATTGTTTAGTAGCATGTTATTTACCTTCCATGTTTTTGTGCCTTTTCCAGATTTTTTTTCTTGTTGTAGTGTTCTACTTTCATAGCAGTGTGGTCTGAAAAGACACATGGTATGACGTCAATCGGTTTGATTTTGTTTTGGCTTGTTTTATGACCTAATATTTTATCAAGTGTGGGGGAATGTTCCATGTGCACGTGAAAAGAATGTGTATTGTTCTGTTTTATGATGGAATGTCTAAAATATATCGGTTGAGTCCATCTGATCTACTCTATCATTCAAAGTCACTACTTCCTTGTTGATTTTCTGATGGAATGATCTCTCCATTGATGTCATTGGGGTGTTAAAGTGCCCTACTATGATTGTATGACTATCAATTCTTTACTTTAGTTTTGGACTGTTTTGTGTATTAGGATGCTCTCAGGTTGAGCGTATATATGTTTACAATTGTTCTTTTTGTTCAATTGTACCTTTTATTAGTATAGTGTCCTTCTTTGTCTCCTGTTACAGTTTTATTTTTAAATCTATTTTGTCTGATATAGGTATGGCTACTGCAGTTTTCTTTTGATACTTTAGTTCTATAACTAGTCTTTTGTAGGTAGGAAATAGATGGGTCCTATATTGTATTCATTCTATCACCCAGTGCCTTTTATTATGAAGAGAGAGAGCACAGGAATGGGAGGCCGGGGTGGGGAGAATGGGGGAAGAGAGAGACAAAGAGAGAGAGGGAGGGAGAGAGAGAATGAAAATGAGAATGAATCCTCACCAAGTTCCATGCTCAGTGCAGAGCCCAGTTGGGGCTAAATCCCATGATCCTGGGATCATAGCCTGAGCTGAAATCAAGAGTTGAAATCTCAAGCGATTGAGCCATCCAGTTGCCCCTATCTGTCACCCAGTGCCTTTGATTTGAGCATTTATTATGTTACCATTCAAAGTAATGGATAGACATGTACTTGTCCTATTATTACTTGAGGTTGGTTGTTTCTGAATTTTTCTGATCCTTTCTTCTCTTTCTCTTTTTTTGGTTTGCTGGGTTTCATCACAATTTCACAGTTGAAATTGCTTGTCTTTATACTCTGCATATGTATTTGTGGTGTGGTTTGTGGTTATTATGAGGTTTGTACCTAACCACTTCTGCATATAGAAGTCTATATTAAGTTGATAGTTGTTTAAGTTTGAACCAGTTCTTTACTCCTCTTCTCCCCGTGTTGTAGCTATGTAGTGTTCCTATTTCAAAACCTTTCATATCGTGAATACCTGGACTGATGTTTTACAGATACACTCATTTTTATTGCTTTTGCGTTTCACACTTTAATATTGTCACTTTAGGTGTTTCTTTTCCACTTAAAGAGTCCCCTTTAACATTTCTTGCGGGGATTGTTTGTTGGTTGTGAACTCGCTGAGTATTTATTTGGGAACCTCTTGATCTCTCCTCCCATCTGAATGATAGTTTGTTGGATAGACTCTCTTTGGCTGCAGATGTTTTCCATTCAGCACCTTTACCATACCATGCTGGTCACTTACGGTTTCAAAGTTTCTTCTGAAAAACATCCAGTGATAACCTTATGGGGTTTCCCTTGTAGGTAAATGTCATCTTTTGTTTTCCTGCTGTGAAAATTTTTCTTTATCACGACATTTTGCGTTTTAATTACTATATGACTTGGTGTGGATCTGCTTCTGTTGAATATATTGGGGGTTCTTTGTGCCTCCTGCTTCTGGATCTGTTTCCTTCCCCACATTAGGGAAGTTTTCATCTATCGTGTCTTCAAATAAATTTTCTGGTTCTATTTCTCAGAGTTCTGAGAATGAGAAGTAGGACAGAAAAGACCTATTGAAGGTTCTCTAATGAGCCACTAGATTTGCATGCGTGGAGGATAGATTTTGGACTCAAATGAACAACCTACCTTTAACTTCAAAGAACTAGAAAAAAAACAACAATCCATGTCCAATGTTCTCAAAAGGGAGAAAATAATCCATATGAGAGTGCAAACCAATGAAACTGAGACCATGAAGTCAATAGAAAATATGAAGAAGACCAACAGGGGTTTTCAGAAGAGTGAAACAAAATTGTCAAGACTATACATAGACTACGCTAAGACAGAGAGAGGACCCAACTCAAAAGAATTATAAATAAAAGAGAAGACATTACACCTTATATCAAAGAAACATAAAGGAGACAAAGTGGCGACTATGGCCAAATTAGATGCCAGCAAACCGCCTACCTAGAAGAAATGGAGAGGTTCTTAGAAACACACAACCTACCAAGACTGTATCAGGAAGAGGTAGAAGGTTTGCACAGACCCATTAAAGGAAGACTGTATCAATACAAGAAGATAACCAATGCAAGTCATTTGCATCAGTAATTGAAGTTCTCCCAGGGAAGAAAAGCCCAGGACCAGGTGGATTCACTGGTGAATTTGACCAAAAGTTTGTAGAACTAATAGCAGTCATCTCACTGATTCAAAAGGAACGAACACCACAAAACTCATTTCATGAGACTGGAATTATCCTGGTAGGAAGCCGGGAAAGGATACTACCTGAACAGAAATCTATAGGCCAGTATCCCCATTATGAATGTAGTTGAATAATTCCCAATAATGTACAGGCAAACCAAATTCAGCAGCACATTAAAAGGGTCATTGACTGTGATGAAGGGTTTTTTCCCTGCAAAGGAAGGATGTTTCAGAAATGCAAATCAATCATTGTGACCCCTCACATAATTGAATGAAAGAAAAATCAACCAGAAACAAGATTCTTAACTATAAATAGCAAACAGAGGGTTACTAGAAGGGAGGTGGGTAGGGGGATGGGTTAAATGGGTGATGGGCTAAGGAGGGCGCTAGTAGTGAGGATCACTTGGTGTTGTATGTAAGTGATGGGTGACTACATTCTATACCTGAAACTAACATTACACTGTATGTTAACCAACTGGTATTTATAAGAAAGTTGAAAAAATAAATACTAAAAAATTCATAAATAAATTTAAACTAAACTAATAAATACATTTTAAAAAATAAAAAGAAAGCTCTTGTGACGATGTTAATAGACACAGAAAAAAAGTTTTGAGAAAATTTGGTATCCATTTGTGCTAAAAAATTCTTTAAAATTCAGTGTAGAAGGAATATATCTCACCATAAGAAAGGCCATGTATGTGAAGCCCACAGCTAATATCATACTCAATAGTGAAATTGTGAAAGATTTTCCACTAAAATCAGGCACAAGACAAGGATGCCCTAGATATGTGAAGGGGATTGGGTGAAACAGGCTTCTGGTTATGCAATGAATAAATCACAGATAGAAGATATAGCATAGGGAACATAGAGAGTGGTACTGGAATAGTGATGCATGGTGACAGATGATTAGCTACACCTGTGTTATCGTAGCAGAATGTATACACTTGTCTAATCACTATGTTGTTCATCTGAAACTAATGTAACATAGTGTGTCAGCTATTCCCAAATAACATGTTTTTTTTTAAATAAGGTAAAGGACTGAAATAAAAAGTTTAATGTAAAAGAAACTGTTAATATCTAATCAAGAAATGCAGTAAAGTTCCAAAATAGAAAGTCACCATATCAAATTCTGTAGCCTTCCTATACACTAACCAAATTATCCAAGAAGAAGTAAAGAAAACAATCCCATTTACAATAGCATCAAAAACAATAAAATATATAGGAATAAAGCCAAGGAAGTGAAAAATCTCTCTACAGAAAACTATGAAACCTGTGTGCAGGAATGGAAGAAATTTAATTTGGAGAAAGAAACAGGAGAACACACAAGTCAGTGAAAAGTCATCCCATGTCCATCTTTCGGAGGAATTAATATAGATACAATGTCCATAATACCGAAAGCCATCTAGAGATTCAGTGCAATCTCTATCAAGACTCCGATGCAATTTTTATCCAATTAGAAAATCATATCCTAAAATGTATTTGGAACCACAAAAAGAACCCAAGTAGCCAACGCAAGAAAGAACAAAACAGGAGGCATCACACTTCTTGATTTCAAGCTTCATTCTAACACAAAGAAATCAGTTATGTCACTGGCATAAGCACACACACAAGACAATAGAACAGAAATTGAGAGCCCAAACTAAACCAATGCATGCACAGTCAACTAGTATTTGACAAGGGAGTCAAGAATACACAGTGGAGAAGAGTAGTCTCTTGAATAACTGGTGCTGGGAAAATTGGATATTCACATGTATAAGAATAAAGCTTAGCACCGTATGTTACACCACTCCCTAGAGAGTGAAAGGAAGAAACAGAGAGAGATGTGGTTAGAGAGAAACACAGACAAAGAGAAAGTACAAGGAGGAAAGTAGAGACCTGGTCCAGGTATGTGGACGGGGTTAGATGGGCCAGGGGAGAGGGGATGTATGAAGTGGCTCTGAGTGCTGGGGCAGAAAGGGCTTGTATCATGGGCATCGGAGTTCCATGACCCCAAGACTCCAACATCCCTGGGTCCAAGCCCTGCAGAGGCCATTGCAATTGAAAAGATGGGTATCCCTTATTTCTTCTAGAATTGTGAGGCTCAGCCTCATGTTCTGTCATGCAGAGGGATGTCTTGAGGGAGAGTGTGTTGCTCTTTGGCAGGTAAACTCCAGAGCCTGCCCTGTGGGGAGGTGTCCCGGGGCCATCTCCCTCACTGACCCAGGCCCTGTTGGATTTGCCCCCTCCCCCCACCAGCTGGCCTTCCTCAAGTTCTGAACCCAGGCATCAGGCATTGTGTTGCCCCCAGGTCCTGCAGTCTGGACCTGGCAGAGGTGGACTAGTGATATTGATAAAAAAATATTTGACAATAAGGTCCATATCCTCCCTCTGGGACTAGTGGTGTGCATCCAAATCGTGGGTTGCTATCCTCCTGTCCGCAACCAATCTGAGGATTCCAGAAGGTAGGTGAACCCTTTAAAACACCATAGTCTTCTCTTACATCAAATTCAAAGACATTTTCTTGTTCCAGCTTTCTTTTAATTCTGAAGAGATGGCAATTACTAATTGAAGGCATAATGGTCCTATAGGAAATTGACCTATATGACTGACGGACATTATTTCATCCTTCCATATCCACAAAGCACATTTCATTGGAAATATTAGCCAAGGATACATACTGTAAATTCACAACAGATGTGTAGCTCCCTGTAAGTTGCATTCTGACCTTGTCACGTATATGTCATCAAAGATATTATTAGTGACTTTTCAGATAAGCTCTCAACATCAAGATGGTCATGTTAGAGAATCTGGTATAAATGGAATTTCACAGATTCTAAATGAGGAACGATTTTTCATTTTTAATGTTTCTTTTTTTCTTTTTTGAGAGAGCCCAAGCTGGGGAGGAGGGAGAGAGTGGGAGACACCGAATCTGAGGCAGGCTCTAGGCTCTGAGCTCTCAGGACAGAGCCTGATGCGGGGCTCAGACTCATGGACTGCAAGATCACGACTTGAGTCAAAGTCGGACGCTTAACCGACTAAGCCACCCAAGCACCCCAGGAATGATAGTTTATTGGCAAAGGAGAAACTAAAGATAGTGTAAAGGATGTCTATTTTTAATTGAGATATTGTTCACACATTTGTTGTATTATTTTTAGGCATCTATTGTAGTCATTCCATACGTCTATACATTATGTTGTACTTAACCACAAGTGTAGCTATCATGTGAAAGCATGCAACAGTATTATTACAGGATTGACTCCATTTCATTGGCTGTTCCTTGTATCCCTAGGACCCATTCATTCCATAGCTGGACGCCAGTATCTCTCTCTCAAAGGTGTCCATTCTTTATCTAACCTAAGTATTTTGGTGGTAAACACAATTACCTCTTGTTCAGCATGTGTAAATTGGCAGTCTGTTTTTCTGTGAACATTGCTTAAAACATTACAAATGATGTCATTACGTTAATAAATTCGGTTTCATTCTTCACTCACAAGAAAGGAGAAGGAAAAGATTTCTTTGTGTCCCAGGCCCTGTCACTAAAACCTTTCCCAATGTGGAGAACAGTCTTAGTTGCCCAGAACACCTTCGGTCTCTCAGCTGAGTGACCAGGGCCTTCAACATTGCAGGAATTCCCATGGTGGCCAGCATAGAGATCTTGAGCACCACAGACCCGGAGGGGCGGGTTCCTGTGCCAGGCAGTGATGGCCAGCAGAGGGCGCACCATCAGCTTTTCTGACCCAGAGCACCTGAGAGCAGGAAGGGCTTCTATTGCTCCCAGAGGACTCAGCACCTCTGACGCTGCCTCAGTACAGAGAGCAGAGCTGCATTTCCAGCAGGTTCTGCCGCCGCTCCAGGGGAGACCTTGGGAGCTTTGCAGGAATTTGGCATCTCCTGAGTCGTCAGAGAGAAGCTGCCTTGTTGTACTGAGTGCTGAGGAGGTGGCGCCGGGTGGCTTCCCTGGTCAAGCTGGTTGCTGAGCTGCACAGGCCTTTGCATTTTCTGGGCTGTTCCCGTGTTTCATTCCTCCCCTTCCCGGACAGTATTTGAACAAGACGTATTTTACTAAAGGACTCGTGGATTGCGGGGTCCCACGACATCACCTCATAGATGCAGTCGATGGTTTGTTCCAGATCCAGGCTTGTTTCCGGGAAGAAACCCTGACAGAAATTCAGAAGAACGGGAGATGCATTCAGTTAGGACGTGGATACATGAAATGCTCGTCTCACGACCTTCTAGAAGAATGAGCTGGGACCCACTTTCCGAGTCCTGCTGGAACCAGAGACCGAGGTAAGGGCACAAACTGTCCCCCACATCATACATGCTTTTTAAAAAATTTCATGGTTATTTTTCCAACGTAGTGAAGTGATTGAAAACTATAGAAAACCTGGTTCGTACCTGTCATTAACGTTATCTTTTAATTTAAATTCCAGTGAGTAAAGATACAGTGTAATATTAGTTTCAGGTGTGCAATATAGAGCAACACTTCCACACGTCACACAGTGCTCATCCCAGGTGCACTTCTTAATCCCCATCAGTTGTTTCACCCATTCCCCCACCTCACTGTGGAACTCCTCAGTTTGTTTCCTAGTTAAGAGTCTGTTTGCTTGTCACTGTCTCCTTTCCTCCTCCCCTTTGTTTTGTTTTATTGCCATGTGTTAGTTAAATCATCGGGGATTTGTCTTTCTCTTACAGGCTTATTTCACCCAGCATAACATTCTCTTGCTCTATCCACCTCATGGCAAATGACAAGATTTCATGTTTTTACAGCGAAATAATATTACATTCCATATACTACATCTCAATTTATTCATCAGTTGATGGATGCTTGGGCAGTGTCCGTAATTTGGCTGTTGTAGAAAATGCTTCTACATGATGCGGCAACATCAGGGTGCATGTATCCCTTTGAAGAATTATTTTTGTATTCTTTGTGTAAATACCTCGTAATGAAATTGCCGGATCGTAAGGTAGTTCTATTTCCAGTTTTTTTTTTTTTTTTGACAAATCTCCATGATGTTTTCCAGAGTGGCTGCACCCGTTTGCATTCCTCCTCACAGTGCAAGAGGTTTCCTCTTTCCCCACATCCTTGGAAACACCTACTGTTTCATCATTGATTTTAGTCATTCTGACAGATGTGATGTGTTATCTCATTGTACTTTTGAATTGTATTTCCCTGAAGATCAGTATCGTTGAGCATCTTTTCATGTGTCTCTTGGCCATGTGTATGTCTTCCTTGGGAAAATGTCTATTTGTGTCTTCTACACATTTTTAATCAGATTTCTCATTTTTTGTGTGCAGTATAACTTTATATATTTTGGACACTAACCCTTTATCAGATGTCATTTGCAAATATCATTCTCTAGGTGTTTTAGTTTTGTTGATTATTTCCTTGGTGATGGAAGCTTTTTACTTTTATGATGTCCCATTATTTTTGCTTGTGTTTTCCTTACCTCAGGAGATATATCTATAAAGACGTTTGTACAGGCAATGTCAAATAAGATACTACCCTTGTTATCCTCTGGGATTTTTATAGTTTCAGGTTTCACACATAGGTCTTTATCCATGTTGGATTTATTTTTGTGTATGTTGTAAGAAAGTGGTCCATTGTTGTTTTGTTTTGTTTTGTTTTGTTTTGCAGGTTGCTGTCCAGTTTTTCCAAAACCATATGTTGAGGAGACTTTAAGTTTATGTATTTATTTTGAGAGACAGAGAGAGCATGCAAAAGAGGGGCAGAGAGAAATGGAGAGAGGATCCCACGCATGCTCTGCACTGCCCTGAGATCATGACCAGAGCTGAATTCACAGTCACACGCTTTGGTGACTGAGAAAACTATGTGTCCCAAGACTATCTTTTCTTTTTTTCCATTGGATATTCTTTCTTGCTTTGTTGGGAATTAATTGACCATATAGGTGTGAGTTCATTTCTGGGTTTCTATTCTATTGATCTCTGCCTCTGTGTGTTGTTGTTGTTGTTGTTGTTGTTCTTTTGCCAGTACCATACTGTTCTGATCAGTACAGCTTTGTAATATAACCTAAAGTCTGGAATTGTGATGTCTCCAGCTTTGCTTTTCTTCTTCAAGTTTGTTTTGGCTGTTTGGGGACTTTTGTCATTCCATACAAATTTTGAGATTATTTGTTCCAGTTCTGTGACAAATGTTTTTGTTAGTGTGATAGGGATTTCATTACATGTGTAGATTGTTTTGAGGAGTGTAGACATTTTAACAATATTTTGTTCTTGCCATCCATGAACATGAAATGTATTTCCATTTCTTTGTGTCCTCTTCCATTTCTTTCATCAGTGTTTCATAGCCTTTAGAGTATAGGTGTTTCACCTCTCTGGTTAGGTATATTCCTGTTATCTCGTGGTATTTGTTAACCTGTCAATGGGATTGATCCCTTACTTTCTCTCTGTGTTAATTTATGATTCGTGTATAGAAATGCAATACATTTATGTACATTGATTTCTGTATATTGTGACTTGTCGAATTCATATATCAATTCTAGCAATTTTTAAGGGAGTCTTTCATGTTTTTTATAGAGCACATCATGTCAGTTCCAAATAGCTAAAGTGCTACTTCTTCCTTGCCGATTTGGATGCCTCTTATTTCTTTTTTATGTCTGATTGCTGTGGCTAGGATTTCCTGTACTATGTGAATAACAGTGGTGAGAGGGGTCATCCCTGTCTTGTCTCTGACCTTGGAGGAAAAACTTTCAATTTTTCCCCATTGAGGATGAGATTAGCTGTGGGTTTTTTCTAGATGACCTTTATTATGTGCAGGTAGGTTGAGTCTCAATGTACTTTGCTGAGGGTTTTTATCATGAATGGATGTGACATTTTGTCAAATGGTTTTCCTGCATCTGTTGAAACCATCATATTGTTCTTATCCTTTCTTCTATTACTGTGGTGCATCATGTTGATTGATCTGTGAATGTGGAACCACCCTTACAGCCCAGGGATATATCCCACTTGATTATGGTAAATAGTTTTATTAAAGTATTGTTGACTTTAATTTGAAGGTATTTTAATGAGAACTTCGGCATACATAGTCATCAGGCTATTGGTCTGCAGTTTTATTTAAAAATTTTTAAACATTTTTTTAAATGTTTATTTCTTTACTTAGATAGAGTACATAAAAGTGAGGGAGGGTCAGAGAGACAGGGAGAGAGAGAATCCTGGCTATGCCCCGCACTGTCATGGCAGGGTCCAACGTGGGACTCAAACCCACACACCGCAAGATAATGTCCTAATCCAAAATTAAGAGTTGGACAGTAAACCGACTGAGCCACACAGGCGCCACTGCAGTTTTCGGTTTTAGTGGAGGCTTTATCTGGTTTTGGTATCAGGGTAATGATGGCCTCATAAGATGAATTTGTAAGCTTTCCTTCTTTATTTTTTGTAATAATTCGAGAAGGATACATATTACCTCTTCCTTAAATGTATGGTAGAATTCATCAATGAAGCCATCTGGCCCTGAACTCTTGTGTTGGGGGGAGATTTTTTAAATTACTGATTTGATTTCTTTCTGTTTTCATATTTTATGTATCTTCCTGTTTCAGTTTTGGTAGTTTGTGTGTTTCTAGGAATTTGTCCATTTTTCTCAGAGTGTCCAATTTGTTGCATATAGTTTTTCATAATATTATCTTCTAATTGTATTTTTGTGGTGTTGACTCTTATTTCTCCTTTCTTATTTGTGATTTTATTTATTTGAGTCCTTTCTCTCTTCTTTGTGAAAAGTCTGCCTAGGAGGTTTTCAAGTTGATTACTGCTTTCAAAGAACCAGCCCCTGGTTTCATTGATTTGGTCTAGTGTCTTTTCGGTTTCTATATGCCTTATTTCTGCCTTAATCTCCATTATTTCCTTCCTTCTGCTGTTCTTCTTCTCATTCCTTTATTTGTAAGTTAGGATTGTTTGAGATTTTCCTTGCTCTTTAAGGTAGGTTTGTATTGCTATATACTTCCATCATAGACTGCTTTTGCCACATTCCAAAGGGTTTTACCAGTGTATTTTCATTTTTATTTGTTTCAGTGTATTTTCTCATTGATTTCCTGTTTGACCCATTCATTTAGTAGCATGTTATTTAATCTCCATTTATTTGTGGCCTTCCCCCCCCCCCCTTTTTTTGTGGTTGACTTCAAGTTTCCTAGCTTTGTGGTCAGAAAAGATGCTTGGTCTGATCTCTGTCTTTGGGTACCTGTTGAGGCCTGATTTGTGACCTAGAATGTGATCAATTCTGGAGAATGCCCCATGTGTGCTTGAAAAGAATGTGTACTCTGCCATTTTAGTATGGAGTGTTCTGAATATATCTGTTAAACCCATCTGGTCCAGTGTGCCATTTAAAGCCATTGTTTCCTTGTTGATTTTCTGTTTATAGGTTCTGTCCATTGATGTGAGTGATGTGTTAAAGTCCTCTACTATTGTTATGTTATTATAAATGAGTTCCTTTATGTTTGTTGATAAATGTTTTATATACTTGGTGATCGCATGTTGGGTGCATCAAAATTTACAATCATTGGATATTCTTGTTTGGCTGTCCCCTTTAGTTTGAGATTGTGTCTGTCTTCATCTCTTGTTATAGCTTTATTTATTTATGTATGTGTGTATGTATGTATATATATATTTATGTATTTTAATTTAAGTCTTAGTTGACATACAGTGCATTCTCGGATTTGGGAATAGAATTCGGTGATTCATCCCTTACATACAACACCCAGTGCTCATCACAACAAGTGCTCTCCTTAATACTCGTCCTCCGTTTAGCCCAGCACTGACCCATCTCCCTCCATCAACCTTCAGGGTTTTTTTTCTCTAACATTAAGATACTCATGTGGTTTGTTACCACTCTTCTCTTTTCCTGCCCCCTTCCCTAGTTTTCATGTATTTTGTTTCTTAAATTACACATCAGTGAAATCATATATTTGTCTTTCTCTGATTGACATATTTCACTTAGCATAATACATTCGAGCTCCATCCACATTGTTGCAAATGGCAAGATTTCATTCTTCTTGAAGCTGAGTTATATTTCATTGTATGTATGTATGTATATATGAAAATACACATATGTACATATGCATATACATATGTACACACACACACACACACACACACACACACACACACACACCACAACTTCTTTATACCTTCATCAGTTGATGGATACTTGGGCTTTCT